>NC_054084.1:18632638-18953888 GCF_017562075.2 Anopheles merus
TACCGCACACTCACCGTGGGAAGCCAATGGGTAAATGCGCAGGTGTCACACAGGTCGAGGCCAACCTTCTGACAACGGTTGTGCCAAAAACCATTTACAAAGGAAGCAGTTTGGTCCGTTTTATTAGAACGTTGTGTGTGGCCATTATCATAAGCCTACATTATAAGTGTGGAGTGGGTTCTTTGAAAGCTCCTTACACAGGAAACACGGGAGAATCGTACAACAACATACTCCCCGTTGACCAAATATCGGCACTCCCATGCCCTTTCCCCCTCCTTAATGCCAGTGTAAAATTCTCCCGACTGCGATGCACTTTTAGTGCATTGAGTAAAAAAAAATCGATTTTTGAGGAAAGAAAGTTTAACCCAGTAAAGGCTTCCTAAAGCTAACTCCGCGGAAAACGATCGGGAACTGAAAAAAAGAGATGTTTCTTTACCGTTTGATCGTCTTTGGTCGTTAGCCATTAGATTGCACTGCTCCCGATGGTGCAGCATCGATTAAAAGAAGCATCTATCTGTAAATAGACACTTTTAAATGTTACAATTCAAATCGTCACGTGCATGCGGTCTTTACTGGCGGCGCACCATTACATTCTAATTATCACCGTTGTAAAAAAAGAACAGTATAAAGTACAGCTCACACATGATCCACAGCAAATACGCCGGTTATATCAAGCCGGAGGGAGAAGAAAGGTAGAATTTAATTTCAACATTGATTAATGAAGAAAAAGGAAAACACACACACACTGAGAAGTTCTGAATACATGCGCGATTACGGAAAATAAATAATTTAAAGAACATTGAAAGTAGTTAATAAACTGTAAAGGTAATTTTTATCATTTAATTTGAAGTTGAAGCTTATCATTTTCGTCCCAAGAAGGATTTGTTTGAAACTCGCTAAAATAAAATTAGAATTTTCCCACCAACCAACTGTCACCAACTGTCAAAATTCAAATGAAACCCGACGCGATGATATGGCGATGTTTCCCGAAGTTTGACAGCGCCCGTTCACGTGCGAATGACAGACGGCGCACAGTGTTTTGTTGTGCGATTGTGGTACCCGCGTTCGAACGCCCGGATCGCCATTGCTGTTCAACAAAATGGATCTTTTCGTGATCGACACGGCCGGCGACACCAGCGGAAGCCGTAGCTTCGCTTTAGGCTCCATCCCGCGTCTTCCCAAAACGTCCATTAGCGCATTCGATGGCCGGGTGCCCACCGAAGAGACGAAGTTACACAGCACGGCACCGGAGGAAAGCGATGACGACGACGACTACGCAGGTAGGTGAAGGAAGCGATAGGGGATCTTTCCCGATGCGAAAGTATAAATGTACTTTCCATTTCAGGACTTCCACCACCGGGCGAAAGCATCGCGAACATCCTGAACAAAGACGATGTTGCCGACGTGCATTTTGTTTCACGGAAACGCAAAAGCAATGGAAATGGGAAAGAGGTATCGCAAACTGCCGACGATACAGCGCAGCAAGCTGGGCCTTCCAAGCAGAAAAAAGGCGGTCCCGGAATTCAGCCGATCCGCACGAACGTTCAGGAAGAGATGAAGAGTGCCGTCCTCACGCCGGCCATTGAGAAGAAGGAGGATATTGCCCGGTTGGCCATGTCGGACACTGCAATCCGGAAGCTTAACAGGGTAAGGATGCGTTCGCTTTCGGGGAGGAAAAGCAGCAGCTTGTGTATGTCCCACTGATGAAATATTCGACAGCTGAATTGGTTCGCTCGGAGATGTTCAGTTCACTTACCTAGACTCAACCCGTATCCAGCAACAGCGCCCACCCATTGTAATCTTGATGGTATGAACTCGATTCGGGTCGATTCTGCAGCTTTTGCATGCCGTCGTAAGGCCGATGGGAAATTGTACGCGCGCCGTTTCGAAGCTTAATCTGTCCCATTCCGATGGGGCTTGCGGTTGCTTCGATCGGACTCGTTCGGATCGACAGCTCAGAGAAACAACACATCGTTGGAAGAGCATAAACAATGTGTCCCGATTGCTGCGATCCAACAGCAAATGTTTTTTAAATTGGGTTTTTTTTTCAAATGGATACGGGTCTGGTTAAGTTGCTGCACAATCTCGGCACCGATTGATGCCTTCTTTAGTAATCTGATGCAACTATAGTCCATTGAACAACTTACCATTTAGAATCCAAAAATTGAGACACCTTTTTTTACCTCCATAATTACAGCTGGAACGCAAAAAGACCAAAGGCAAGGGTTGGTACGGACTGGCCGCACCGGAAATCACCCCGGAGCTGCAGAACGAGCTGACGCTGATGAAGATGCGCTCCGTGCTGGATCCGAAACAGTCCTTCAAGCGGCTGGACAAACGCAAGCAGCCAAAATACTTCGAGATCGGCAAAATTATCGACTCCCCGCTGGATCACTTCAACGAGCGCGGCATGAAGAAGCTTAAGTCGAAATCGCTCGTCGACGAGCTGCTGGCCGACGCCGAGTTCCAGAAGTACAACAAGCGCAAGTACGCGGAAGCGCTCGAGCGGCAGAAGAAGAAAGCCTACCACAAAGCGGTCATGAAGATGAAGAAGGAGAAGAAGAAGGGCAAGAGGAAATAAAGTCGGCTTTTACGGGTTTTGCTGTTTAGTTGCTAAAAAATCCACCACTTTCGTTGCGATCGTATCGTACGCTTGGGCCAGCAGGGAGTCGGGAAATTTCAGACAAACCGGCGTGCCGGCATCACTGCACCGCATCACATCCTTTTCGATCGGAACGCGGGCCAGCACTTCGACGGACAGCTCCTGCACGTACTGGTCGATGAGGTTATCGGCAAACTCGATCCGATTGGAGCATTTGTCGCACACCACGTGGCTCATGTTTTCCACCAGCCCTATCAGCGGCACCTGTAGCGTTCGGTACATTTGCGCACCCTTCTTGGTGATGTCTAGAGCGGCCGCTTGAGGCGAACTGACCAGCACCACCCCATCGATCGGGACGTTCTGGCTGAGCGACAGATGAACGTCGCCCGTGCCCGGCGGTGTGTCCACGATGAGAATGTCCAACGGTCCCCAGGCAGCGCCTTTCAGTAGCCGCTGGATGGCGGACATTACCAGCGGTCCGCGCCACACTACCGGACCGGTATCGACCAGCAAACCCATCGATAAGCTAAAAAACAATACAACAATGTAAAGTTACAAATGATAAACACAAATTACCTCATATTCTACTCACCATTTGACACCGAAATTCAGCAACGGAACCATCATGTTCTGTTCATCCACCAGCGGCGCTTCGCTCACGTTCATCATCCTCGGCACGGATGGGCCGAAGATGTCCCCATCGAGCAGTCCGACCGCTTTGCCGTGTCGGGCCAGCGTGACGGCCAGATTTACCGCCGTGGTGGTCTTACCGACGCCACCCTTCCCCGACGAAACCACCACTATGTGCTGCACACCCGGTAGAGGCATCCGTTTCGGTAAGCTCCTAGCCATTAACTCCGCCTGCCGCTGGTCCGGTTTGGAGGCAAGCGTGCGTGTTGCCAAACGAACGCATCGCTCACTAGATTGCGCAAATAAACGCGATACACTTTTCAACATGATGGTAGCAATGCGGCAGCGGCTGCTTTGCCGTGTGTCGGTTTCGTAACGTTCGCCGCGACTTGTGCAGCGGCGTTTGTTTACATCGCGCGAAGAGATTTTGGCACTTTCGCTTGACAGCAATGTTTACATCGAACGCTTTCCGATCGGATGCATTGTTTGTTAGCAAATCCTTCCAGAAAGAACGGCACACTTTTCCATTTGTACTCAGTTTATTTCCCGTAATGGGATTTTGCTGCTTTTTTTTATTTAAATAGTGTATTTTATACCTTATTTAATTCGTAGCTCTTAACCTATTTCTCCAACATAAATATCGCACAATTATTAACAGCCACTCGCTCGCCTGCCTTCTGTTCTTTGATCAATTCAAATCCTTCACCTCTCTCTTTCTCCCCTTCCCTTTCGCATGATACTTCAGCCTCGCCCGCACTTCAATGCCACCTACCGCTGTAATGACCAGACTCTACCGATATTTCGCGTTTCCTGGGTCATCTGCCGTATCTCGCGCATTAGCTGCTGCATCTGGCGGAGCATTGCGCTTGGGGGACGCATCGGTGGAAGTCGGAACGGCCGTGGATTCCGCACAGTTCGAGGCACTTTTTTCGCATTACTTTTGGGCTTCCTTTGTGTGGCCCGCTTTGGTGAGCGCTTTTTGTAGATTCGCTTTTTCGTTTTCTTCATGATCATTTGGCCGGTGATTACGATTGTTGCCATTTTTTGGCGAGTGTGACTGTGAAGTGTACGGGGCCAAGAAGTACAGTACTGTAGGGGCTCTAGAAGGTTGAGAGGGTAGCTTATCACAGCTGCGGAATTCTTGAGATCCTTTTGTTTGTGTGAGTGTGTATGTCCTCGGGGGAAATGTATTCCTTTGATTTGCCGCAATGGCTTCGGTGCAGGACTGAATGCTGCGTAGAGTGATGGTCCTATCACAAGGATTTCGGTTCAGATTCGTTTGCTTTACTCACCGGCAAACGGACGACGATCGGTAAGTTTGCTCCAGTACCAAAATGAAGCCAGTTTTCCGTTCCACAACAAAGCCGAGCTGTCAGCGCGTACTAGATGCGGTGCCCATGCAGCAAAACCGAAACGCTGGGACGAATTTGAAATGGCCGTTAGTTTAATCGATCTCGATGTTCAATGTTCTATTAAAACTCGCCCTTTGGTATTTCTTGTTTCTTTTGCTATAAAGCACATAATTAAACGTATTTTAATGAAAAAACAACACTCCGCTGCATTGTGTGATGTTACATCTTGTATTTATTTAGGCGTGTTTATAATTGTTCGCTATCCGGCAAACGGCATCATTCATTAATCGTCATCGATTTGTACATTCACATTCACAAAACGGTGGTGCACGCTACAATTAAGTGGCCAGCGCATATGGTGTAGTTAATTTTACTGCTCTGCGTTAAATATGTGTGTGTGTGTATATATATACGCTTTCTGTTTTACTTGCGGCAATAAGTGACGACCTAGGGTAGCTTTGCTAACACGTGTGTTATACGAAATTTCGATTACAATTTTGCGCGCAAGACCAAAAATATAGCTTTTTGTGTGTTATTTTCTTTATCTTTCATAAATATATATTTTATAGTAGCAAATAGCATCTCGCAGCTGGTGAGGGATTTTACACCTGGTGAAGGAGGCTTAAGAATTTTGTGCTTGCGGTATATATCTTGCGTAGCAGTAGCATTGCGTACACGCGGATCATATCCGCTGGTGTACCTGTTAATCACCGGTTCGTTTTTTTTTTGCTCAGGTCATGGCTATCGAGAGAGGGAGGTTTAGGGGAAAGGTCACCACATTCTTCTTCTTCTTTTTTGGCTCAACAACCGATGCCGGTCAAGGCCTGCTAACCCACATTAGAAACCACGTATTACATTTTGTATTGTACGATGGGGATCAGCTTTACACCACACAACAAACATTGATACACAAAGAGACATACAGACACGTACAGACTCGCTGCTGACCTCGATTCAATTGATTGCAATTTAATAATTCTGGTGGAAAAAATCTAGACTATTTTTATGTTTCATGGGGTCCTGTTAAATGAGGGATTGTAATACGTAAAAGCTAGCTGCGCAAGCGCATAAGCTTTTAGTTTTGGTGAATCCGTGATTGCACATTCTATTGGGTACGACAGAATTAGTGAAAAAGGGTATTAGAAATGAACTAAATAAAACATTTAAATAACTCGTGAAACCTTAGTGACTAGATACATAAAAGAAACCATCTTCCGCTTCCGACTACACCTTACAACTAAAATCAATGGCTGTTCGGGATAAATTACGCATAAAATCGCCTACAGGCATGAGGGATGTCAGCACACAATACCTATCCACTGACCGCCGCGCTCAGCATTGCTCCTCTTCAAGCACGCACAAAAACACGATCCAACCCACGCTAAGCGCCATTTTAATCGCGACGCAGCTTCTTCATCTCCCAAGCCGTCTGCATGGACCATATGCTAAGCGGGCGCATGTAACCGATCGCCCGATAGTGCCGTTCCGCGTACACCGCCTCCGGTGTCTCAAAGTTCATACCGATGCGCTCCGACAGCGCCTGGTACAGTCCGCCCGCCGTCTTGAACGCTTCCTCAAACATGCCCTCGTGAATCATGGTCGATGCGAGCGCGTACGTCACGCCCGTCCACACCTCCTCCCCCTGTATGGACACAGTGTCCGGGCGGCCATCCTTGTTCGGCTGCCCGCTCGGCACGTACCCATTGACCGCACCGAGCTGGCCGCCACAGAACCGCATCACGTTGTTCTCGTAGATCGTGCGCATCGCTAACCGTACGTTTTCCTTCGGGAAAACGTCGTAATCGAACCCGCACGAGCGCAGATACCAGTGGCCGCACAGCTGATCCGACATGATGCTATTTTTCGACGCACTCTGCGCATCGAACCGATAGTACGTGCCGTTCCACAGCTTTTCTTCGAACGAAGCTCGCCCCTTGTCCAGGACCGCCTTGTACCGATCGCTATCCTCGTTCTGATCCAGCAGGCTGGCCATCGCCGACATGCAGTGCAGACTGGCCAGCCACAGCCCACCGCAGTACGCGCTCGGCCCATCCATCACCCACGTGTCGTACGTTTGGTCGGGCGCTTTGCTGTTCTCGATCAGCCCGTCCCCGTCCTTGTCCCACTCGAGTGAATGTTCAAGCACCACGCGGCAGGCAGGATACATCGCCTTCAGGTAGGTGAGCGCATCCATCAGATACACCTTGCCGTTCGTTTCGTTGATGTACATCGAGGCCGATTTGCGGTTGGCGGCCTTCTGGTTGCTGTCGATCGGTGAGCCGGCCCCGTTCGGCCGGTTGCGATTGTCCTGTATGTACGTGTCGTACATGCTTTCCTTGTCGATGAACTCGATCGAGCTGAACTTGCTCGCGTTTTCCGCGTTTAGCTGGGCGTAGTGGTTGAGCGTGTAGTAGTCGCGGTACACCTGCAGGATGAACTTTAGGTTCAGGTCGCGCCACTCCGACACGTCGTGGATGGGGTACGCGTTGATCAGATCGAACGGTTCTTCCGCTAAAAGTGAGTGAAATGTATGTTGAGTTTATCCCATTCTTGCCTAGATTAAGCTAAGTCAGCTTACCAGGATCACCAAGATCGTGCGGTACGGAGTTTTTAATCTTTCTCGGAATCACCTTACCATCGTACAGATGCTTGCGCCCTTCGGTAATTTCGCGCTCTATACTGTCCTTGTAGTCGTATTGGATGCTAACCTGCAATGGAAACATGTCGGTTAATATGAGTCTTAAAACAGTATACAAAACTCTGAATAAGAGAGACCACTTTAAGCGAGACACCTAAAAAGGCGTATTTGATTTCTAGTCCTTCCTATCTTCTCTTATAAGAGTTATCACGAGGTTTGGACAAATCTAATAGGAATTTTCATGTAAGTAGTAGGAAAATCCAAAGTAATGGTAAACAAAGGTGCTATAGAATCCTATTTCAATCACATCAAATTTACTTTCCAGAAGAAAGAGCCTAAAAAGTGTCCCAAAACTATGGGAACAGTATCTGAAAATCCAAGATTAACTGTGAAAATGCTCTAACCTGCAGATTTGGCCACAGACTGGCCAGAGCGTGCGACGCGTAAAAGTGCACATCGTACGTCGTGTACATGCGATACTCGTGACCCTCCAGGTACGAGTAGCGTCCATACGCCAGCCGAGGATCGTCAAACGGCAGATCGGTCTGATCGTCCATCGTGAACCACACGCTGCCACCGTCCGCAATGAAGTACAGCTCGTTGAAGATTGCACTCTTGTACCAATCCGGGAGATCTCTGCAATGGAGAAAGGTTCTTGGGTAAGCTCTCCATCAAAAGATGACCTCGATCGAGCTATACTTACGCATCTTCCAGTATTGGCCGCTGCCACTCGTCGATCAATCGCTCCCACTTGCCGTAATTGTTGAGCGCGTAGTCCGAGATTTGCGGTCCTGCGTCACCGCTCTTGCCGAAGTACTTCGTATAGTAGCGATGGTATTCCTTGCCACGCTTCTGGAAATGTACCTTCGGCATATCCCACACGAGTGCAAACTCTAGCTGCGATGTGGTACCGGGTTGCACTAATATCTGCCCACTAACGGCAACAGCGACGTCCTTGGCTGTAAGAAAAACAGAAAACCAATTTAATAAATTAAATAAAGGAATACCAATTCCACCACTCAGCCCCACTCACACTTGAGCGTCTCATCGTTGGACTTCTCCGTCAGATGGCCGTTCTCCTTCAGATCGTTCCACAGCTTCTCCCCATTGCCGGTCGGGTCGAACCGCTCGCACCGGGTCAGATTGATCTCGGACGAGCTGCGGCAGCTCACACAGTACGTGCACGGCATCTCGGCGATCGTCTGCCGTATCGAAACGCCACGGGCATTCCCCTGCGTGAACGCACTCGTCTCACTGCCACCCTCTGCATCCTGCTTCTTCGTGCCGGTTCCGTTCTTGAACGTGAACGTGAGCGTCACCTGCCGGTCCTTGTCGCACACGTTCTCGACCGTCCAGACGAACACGGCGCACGGTAGCGAGCTTTCCTTGTAGTCGTGCGGGATGATCGGCGAGATCTGGCGCTGCACCAACTTCACGCCGTGCTCGCTCAGATCGTACTCGGACCAGGCACGGGGGTACAGTGCGGTGTAGCTGCACCGGGACGCATCCAGCCCACTTTCCCAGCTGGCGAGCGGAGTCTTGGGCCGGCTGTAACGACGCGATTTGGAGGAAGAACCACCACGGTTTGCAGCTGTAGTTTGCTCGTTACTGGCGATCGTGTTGTGTGTGTGTGTGTGTGTTTTTGGGGTTTAGTTTGATTTGAACGATGGTGCAAGCGAGTGTGATGGTGGTGCGATGTGTTAGTAAACAAGCGTTGCGGTGGTTTACAGCACAAGTTAGCGAATGTGTGTTTTTCATGTGTGTTTGGCAGAAAGGGCGTCCCGAAGCAAGTTAAGCAAAGCAAATGCGGATTCAGCACATTGCGGTGACGTAGCAGGATGAAAGAATGGTTAATGGATATTGGTAAGCGTTAGTATGACAAATCTATTAGCGTACACATTGCGTATTTATTAGTAGATACAGAAACATGGATATCCCATAAATTTAATAAATTAAAGAAATTAAACTATTATGGTATTTTACTACGAACATATTTGGTTTGCCAGAAGTTTTCATAGTTTTGGGACACTTTATTGACTCTTTCCTCCTGACTCCTGAAATGAACTCTATCCAACAGGATTTGTACTCTATAGCTCCCATGTTTGACAACTCTAATAAGAATTTCAAAAAGGGTGCCATAGAGTCCAATTTCCAACATATCAAGTTCACTTCCCAGAATAAAGAGTCAAGGAAGTGTCCCACCATTATGAGAAGTCCTGAAAACCCCAGTAAAGCAAATGATTAATTGTTACAGCAGGATGAACACAGAACACACATTGTGGTTTGATTGCAGATCGAGGATCACGTCATCTACCAATTTCTGGATCTAATGCAATCGAGAGAATCACGCATCGCTAAACAGATGGCACTGGCAGGTTTAAATAAAAATAAATTATAGTTAAGTAAATAAATTAAAATAAATAAATGTTACCCATAATAATGATAAAATTTAATAGTAATGGTAAAAGATAATAAAAAAGCAACTAACAACCACAACAACACTCTTTAATCGCGATGTTATTAATTATTATTAAGTAACCAAAATATCAAAGAAATAAATTGTTCAAATCTTAGTTACAATTAGATCGTTATAGTTCCTCCACAACTTTATACTCTGTTAGATAGTTATTCTCATTCAATTTAACAAAATTCTCCCTAATTTATTTGCAATGAGACCATACACTATATTATTTTCCGAGAGGAACTATTTTTAGGGCATCTTTTATTAGCTCCAAAGTGCGCGCCATATAATGTAATGATCGGTCAGCCAGCTGGTCCAATGATAAACTTGCTCTGAACACTGAACTTGGCTTACGAAATTCTATGATGATTATGCTATTGGATCTTCACATGTCAACGCACACGTAATAGTTGACACATTTCAAACACAAACAAACACATTGTAAATCACAATATTTCAAACACACAGTTTACGATCATATGTCATTTAAAATTGGCCCCCATCCTTTCGTCGTCAATGTGTCATCGATGCCTTGCTTCACGCTTAACTAAACCCCCTTCAGACACTGCTATTGAGGAACGCGCGTACACAACAAATTATCATCATCTTTTTAGCATCGTATTCCAGAGAAATGCAAATATTAGTTCCAGCACTGTGTTGTCTTTTGCTACACCCTCTTTTGCCATCACTAATTCAGCTGTGTAGCATCCCAGCCGGTCAATCGTCAAGATAAATTGAAGCTTAACATCATTTGTAGTGACGAAGGCGTGTTGAATGCGTTGCTTATACACACAAGGAGCGTGGCGAACCAGCCCGCCCCGCCACTTTGGCCGGGAAGTGTCGTATTACCTTCAACCGCAACAACGACCACAGGTACGCTAAACGTTGCAACCACAAGCCCGGTACAAAACTGCATTTAAACGCACCGATTTGGCTCCAATTTCATCCGAAGTTTCAGTTTGTGCCAGTTGAAGGGATACAAAGGAATGGTATAATTAATTTGAAAAAGAGAAAAGCTGCATCCGAAGCGATTCTGTAATGATTCCGTACAAGATCTCTATGTACTGTAGGCAGCTTCAAAGCAATCATGCTGCTTTGAGCAAGTGGAAAATCAACAATTTGTCCATAAAGCACATAACGAAGGTTGCAGACGCCGAGCCAATTGTAATAGAGCAAATCATTTACAGCACACACGTGCCGCCACTTGTGGGCGAGTTTTCTTATTTTCTACAAGTGTGGAGCAAAGGTGCTCCGATTCTCAACAGCCACGGACGACGACGGCTACGTCTGATCCCTGTTTCCGTTTGTTGATTTACGAAAGGGATGCGAATGGAGAAAAATATGTCGCCCACGGTTATTTTTTGCTGCCACTAACAATGCCACTGCACAAGAACAACCTATTCCGTGAGCGTGTGGCAAAAAACGGTACATTAACGCAGGGGGGAATAACAACAACAACTAGGAAATAAAACCAGCCCAAACCCGCAAGACAAAAGCCTTCGCCAGACGGGGGAATCGATTTTCTGCACGGAGGACCTCCACCAGTAAGCCCATAAACCGGAACAAGCCATCGTCATCCCTAAGGCATCTCTTCTACAGCTATTTCCGCGGGGTTTAGGCTACAGTTCTTGCCATAGTTTTATTTTGTCCCACGTTTGCCCTCGTATCCACCGTATGTGTGTGTGCGCGCGTGTACATGTTTGGTCTGGTTTAGTTTCCTCATTTTCTTGGGCTTTATTTTCAATCGTGCACTAAAGAAAACGTCCTAACCTCGCGGTGTGTGTGGCACATTGTAGTGCAGTGTAGCGACAATAATGCAGGGGGAAAAAGTGCATTACGGAAGTGCATGCAGGGCGGGGTCCTTGCCAGGACCAACTCCAACAGTCTCGCCCAGTCTGCCACGCTATCGACGTGTTTCCAGGCGATGGTTTTTAATTTGATGAACCCAAACCGTGGGAAGGAGGGAATCGTCCGTGAGCTGTTGTGGAAATCTAGAACGTTTTGAAAAAACAAATCCATTGCGATCTGGATCAGCAAGAGAGCAGGTACTGTGGATGCGAAGAACGTAAAATTTGTGGTCCCTTCGAGTTGTTGGACCGGGATTGGGAGATTGGCAGTAATCGGGGATAGCCTGCAGGCACACCATCGTTGCACTGCAGCTCACCATCCTGCACGAGCGTCGCTCGTATAATGGTGAATTTTTTATTCAATTATAAACTCCGGTGCAACTTTTCCATCCCACAGGGTGTGTGTGTGGTGTGTGAATGATGAAAAATATTTCCCCAATCGGGGAAATAGAACAAGTGGGATTTAATGAATGTACGTTTCGCTCTGTATGTGTGAATAGGGTTTTTACAGCTTTCCCAGCTCAATACAATCCTTCCCTCAGTGCAAATAAAAACCCCTTCATCTCGTTTACTTTGCACCTCTTTTCATTTGAGTTTCATTTCATTTTTGCTGCATTAAGTTCTCGGGTAAAAAAAGAACGATTTAACCACTCGAACATGGAGCAGCAGTGCATGCAACATCTGTACAGTGCATTTGCATTGAAGGTGAGTGCCGTTGAAAGAACCCCACTCCTGTGCTGTACAATGCACGGCGATAATGGATTGGATTTAAGTGAAAAGATTTTTAGTCCTTTAGGCAAAAACAGGAGCACTTAGAAAGTGAGAAATGCAAAATAAAAAAGGATATTTAAATAGGATTAAATGAAAGCGATATTTCAAATACACTGCCAGCTTATGAAAATAAAGTGAGAAAAGAATGTGAAAGAGTGCTTTATGTATTTCTAATGGACGGAGCTCGAATTAAATCAATAAACTAACCAACAAGGAGAAGCCCAAGAGGAAGCAAACTACCCGTTAGATGTACTGAACTGTTCAAGTTAAGGAGAGCCAAATAATATCCAAAAGTTGCTATACGTTGAGGACTAATAAAAATAGAAGAAGCTTAGCTAACCGGACATACGTAGATACTCGATAATTACGGTTTATTTCACTTTACTTTCCTTCCAACTTAGAGTAATCATTGGGACTATTGGCGATGCATAGCTTTCCCATCTTTCAAGCAACAGAGCATCCGAGTGCATGAAGCATTTGTGCAAATACCGTATAACTGCCGTACTTTGTCGGACAAAACGAACAGGGGCCCATGATTCTGATAAAATAAATACCTGCAGCAAGAACAAGAACACCCACAGCAAGAGGCAGCCTCAGCTTCCTTGCTATAAATCCAACCAAATGAAACATAAAACGTAAGTAAACAGCAAACAAATAATAAGACCACTAACAAATACTTAAATATCGAGTTGAAAAATAAATGACATGATGCTTCTACCCTCCTGATTGCTGATTTTTTTTAACTTTTGATGAAACTGAGTTAACTCTACCAATTGATAAATGAAGCTAGAATACTTAAGTGATTTTGTCTACATAAGATTGAAATGAATAACATCTTGCTATGAAAAAAAGCAACAGGAAATTTAATTTGCAACAGAAGTGATAAGAAAAAGTTGAGCTTTAATAGCCAAACCAATCTTAAGAATTGGATTTATTGGATTTATTGCACGTGCAATGGTAAACTTTATAATATAAATATATAATATAACACGTCCGAAAACAAATATAAAAATATGTTTAGCACAACAAGAAACCACGCTGATTACCGTTATTAGTACCAATACCAGTAACCAATAGTACCAATAACAGTAAACAAGAATTAATTAAAATAAATAAAACTCAAATTTCGTTTTACTATCAATAACAAAGATCAATTTAAAAACGATTAAACATAGACACACATGTGCGTATAAGTAAACAAACAACGAAGAATCAATCAATTACTAATACGTGTGACCAATCGAATAAAAACATAAAAGGCATGACGAAAGGCATGACATTGAGTGAATTGAGCACGAATTGTGTAACTAAACAGGAAAAAACGTAACACCAAACAAAGTGTGATGATTTGAAAATGCATGACTGGTTTGTGAAAAAAAAATGAAAAAAAATTAATTAACAAAGAGTAAATATTAAATAATTACGTAAGAAAGAAGCAAAATAAATCAAGCAATTATTATAAAACTAACACGAATAAGATTGTGGTGTTTAAAAACATGTGGTTAGAAAACTTAATTTACCTTCAACTTATTAAAACGAGCAAACAACGATCAAATAAATAAATTGAAGCAACAAATTGAACTCAAGGAAAATAATGTTATTTTGCTGTGGACAAATTGCTTTTCTTCTAGCTATTTTCTTTTCCTTTGTTTATTGGAATTGTAAGAAAATACTTTATCAAACGAGCATTTTGAGTGGTTTTCCGTGGATAGGAAAGAGCTCCAGCAGAGCTTTCCCGAATGATGAAGATGTCAAAAACATCCTAAACGTTGCTATTACTCTTGCAGCCTCGTGCCAGCCATGATCGAACGATTTCACCACTGAAAACAGTTCTCCTCGGAGGAGAAGGGAGGGATTTGGGTTTGTTTTGATTGCTGGTGGAATGTTTTTTCTCTCCCTTCCACTTCTCCACGCGTCTAAAAGTGGACCAATTTTGTCTGGTCGGATTGTTTTATCGCGCACACGTTTGCCTTCCAGCTGTGGCGCGTTCGTAGAGCAAAAAAAAAAAAGACCGTTTGGACAGTAAAAACAAAAATCTGTTATTCCAATCATGCCAGCCCATGAACGGCTGTCCGATTTCGGTGATGCTTGTTTTCTACCCAGCGTCCCCAAACGTTTGTTGACGACTGTCTGTGCAGCCTGTGCAATGTCGCGACGTCGATACATGTGGCTATCCAGGACGATGCGTCCACATGATGCCTCTATCGTAGCGCACGGAGTGTGAGGTCTTATCCACTTATCCCGGTGTACATCGAAGGCTCGCCACTTGCCCCAACCAAACCCACTGGGTTGGATGCATCAGGATATTCAATTAGCCAGCGAGCAAACAGAGCTCATAGAGAGAGAGAGAGAGAGAGAGCAGGGAGAGAGAGGGAGAGCAAGCTCAGAGAGATAGAGAGATAAGGACAGAGAGCTAAGGAAAAACCAAGCTTCCAAGTGGCTGTGGAAAACGAACGGCGGAACGGAACGATTTACATCGTCGCCAGACTCGTTGTGGCACTTCCGGTTGCGCTCGAAGGCGCGGCAGAACAAATTTCGTACAGTGGACGAAGAGTGCCTAAAGGGGGGAGGAAGCGAGAAGAGACGTTGAGGGGTGGTAATGGGGTGTAATGGAACGAAATTGCGTTCAACATTCAAAATGCCGTAAAAAAACGGGCGGTGATTGCTGGAGTGGAAAACAGCGTTCCGTGGTGAGCGTTGAGAGAGTTACAGTTTTCGTGGAATTCGTTTGATATAAGAGTGATGAAGAAAAATGAAGAAAGATGTATAATGAATAAAGAAGATTATCAAACTATATTAAATAAAATTAAAATATGAAAAATCAATTCAATCTTTAGAAGGGTATTATAAAACGAACACTTCTTTAAAACATTCAATTGAAAGTAATACGTAATAAAATAATAAATAACAACGAAAAAAGCATCAAAACAAACTTTTCAACTTGCACACTAACTACCACAAACACAGCCAAGCCAGCTCTAAGGTACAAACAGCACGACGGAATGGGGGAAAAAGCATGCAATCAACACACATTTACTACTTGGGCCCTCCGGCATCGAGACACATTCGGTCAGCGTCAGTGCCCGTTATAGGTCCGCTCTAGAGGGCCGAAGGCAGGTTACATTCCCCCTACTACAACCACTAATAAAATCCCAACGAAACGAAAGGGAAGGGAAAATTGGCCGGGGACAAAACCCCCATCCTGCCACAACTATGGCACAGACGGTGCTGGTAAGGACTCGCCAGTACATAGACACAAACACACCCGCACATACACACTCACCTGTAGGTCGACAGCAGACTGTGGAATATGGTGGCGCCAGTTTCGTCCTTAATCGTTACGATGAACTGATTGGCGTGCACGGTGTTGTACTCGTACAGGCCCGGCTTCAGCTGGTAGCGGCAGAACTCGCCGGCGAATCCGCGCCCGATCGTGCCGGCGCCAATGCCGCCGAGCGGTGCGCCGTAGATCTGCTTGCCGTTCTCCGTGTACCAGTAGTCCATCAGCACCTGGCGGCCCTCGCGCGCCACCTTCCAGTAGTAGGGAATGTATCTGGGAGTAATGAAAGGAAAAGCCGTTAGAGAGAGAGAGAAAGAAGGAAGTTTTTGTTAGAAGTTTGAAGACGGGTTCGATAGAGGGGGATGGCAGCAATGTAGACTTTTACTTCTTCATTATTTACTTGCTGCCGGACCAGGACGCAAAATGCAAATTTTCCCTTCTTTGGAATGCGCGTCCTTTTATGGCGTGGAAGTGTTTCTTTGTATACAGAAGGTGTTTTTTTTAAGTTGGGCGCGTAATTGAAAGACCATTTATTCAAAAAGAGTTAAACGACATTTTAGCGCAAATGAAACAATTAAAATAATTGATTGGTAAATCGGTAAATGGAAGGAGAGCGATTTCTGATGCAAATTCAATCGGTTCAACGACCGGGACCTATGGGAAGGATTCTTCTTATCAGGCCAGAAAGGTGCGGTTCCCATATGGAACGTCCTGTCTCCAGGTGGGGCTTATTTTGACCTAAAATATTTTAGACACATTTTAGTGACATAGTATGATGATGTCATTTTCATCCAGTAGTTCTGACGTTATATGCACCGAATAATAGGTTATTGGATTCCAAACTAAATTAATAGCATTTCCAATCAAAAGGTCTTTAAATATATTTGAACTGTGTTTCAATCACTGCTGCAAAATGTCACTGTCAACGTCGTAAAAAATCTCACTGAAACAATATTCATGTCAGCGTCACGTACTCAATTGTGATGACCAGAGGTGATACTCAAAACGATTGGTGTGACCATTACGTACTTTGTGACATTTTTGCGCCCATCAATTGGTCAGTCATTTTGTGCTTATTTTACTTTGGTCACTTCTGCAAAATGTCACTGTTATGACTGACTGACATGTAATGACAAGTTCCGACTGAAACAAAATAATGTCAGCGTCACGAGCTCTACTGTGATGGACGGAGGTGAGACTAAAATCAGTCATTTGGTCGCGACATTTCCTGCCGCTGATCATCACGATAGTCATGTGAAATATGCGGTCCGTGCGAATGGTCCCAAGCAAATAAATGAGCATGTTTTCTCGCTCTGTTTGATCCGGCAGACCATCCAACCAGACAGAGCGAGAAAGCATTCTCATGTTGTTGCTTGGGACCACAGGCCAAGTATATTCCAAGAATGTCGTGATTATTACCGACATAAAAAAGTCATGACCATGTGAGTGACCTTGAGTTGAGTGCTAAAATAATGTCACAAAGTCAAATGGTCACCAAGTCTCACCTCAGATCATCTCATTTGTATACGTGAGCTGAATTGAACTTGGTTTCAGTCATAAATAATAAGTTCTGGTGACTGAAACAATGACATTTGGTAGCACTGATCCCACAGCCAGAAGTCATGATTATGCTTGCGAAGGTATTAAGCTCAGCTTGTCCTGTCCCCAAGCAAATAAATGAGCATGTTTTCTCGCTCTGTTTGATCCGGCAGACCATCCAACCAGACAGAGCGAGAAAGCATTCTCATGTTGTTGCTTGGGACCACAGGCCAAGTATATTCCAAGAATGTCGTGATTATTACCGACATAAAAAAGTCATGACCATGTGAGTGACCTTGAGTTGAGTGCTAAAATAATGTCACAAAGTCAAATGGTCACCAAGTCTCACCTCAGATCATCTCATTTGTATACGTGAGCTGAATTGAACTTGGTTTCAGTCATAAATAATAAGTTCTGGTGACTGAAACAATGACATTTGGTAGCACTGATCCCACAGCCAGAAGTCATGATTATGCTTGCGAAGGTATTAAGCTCAGCTTGTCAGTCATAGTGTCGGTTATAACTCAAGCACTCGCACATCGCGTTCGGCATGTCATGGTTCACTGGCATTGAGTATCAGCAGTGAACATCAAGCTACCACGAATATGTTCATTGCTTTTGGTTGTGATTATCGCATGATTATCATGACATTTTGCAACACTGGTTTCAATAAGTATTGGGGAATAACAGTAAACACTAATAAGAGAAGTTAAAGTTGGTATGATTGGGATTTCATATTCATTCATTGGGTAATTTAATTACCCTTACGAGAGGTAAAACAAATTGACTTTCATAAAGTAGCGTACCTAAAACATTAATTAACACTTTTTAAATAGATACAATCAAAAATCCAAGTCCAAAATAAAAAATTAACTATTTGCACCAGCCCGAATGATAGAAATCAGTTAAGTAACTCATTGAAAAAATGCCAACTCTAGAGCTCTAATTATAATATTAAGAGGATTGACGTACCGTTACACTTCATGGTACATAATTTTGATAATTAGACAAAATATTAATAAACTTGGATTTCACATTCAATATACATGTCTGAGGCAATTTAAAAAAATGCAAACATAACGCTAACAGCGGAACTAAACATTCGTCGCATTTGGAAGCTTTCTCTACATTTACATAATTTGTACATAACTTACAAGTATTTGTTTCATGTTAAATAAAGTATGTTCATGTCAATAAGGGAAGAAATGCTGCATTGGATGCATTACATCAACAAAAGAACGCCCAAACAGCACGCTCTAAATCCATTCCAAAATGTTTCCAAACGCTTGGAGTGTATTAATAGCACACTTGCATTTAGTTTGCCCCTCCAGGCTGGTGCAAACCACGTAAATAGGAACCATTTTTTTATGATTTATCATCGATGCATTCAAGCCGTATAAACTCCCTTGCTGAGACCCATGTTTACGTACACGGGATGGTTGCACTTAGGGATCCCAACAAGCGATCCTATTTCCCGCTGATCGTGTTATTCTTGTGTTTTTTTTTTGTGCTGGGGAAGTTTCTCTTAGTGGAAAGCCGTTTGTTTCTGTGTGTGGTCACCGATACTGGTAATAAAAGTGATCGCACTAAATTTAGCTTCCTTTCTTTGTTGGAGCCCTCCCAGTAGGGGCGCACATGATTCATGTTATGATCTCTGCTATGTCGCAACAACAGCAAGCATTATATCCGCCGACTCACGCAGTGGAGAACCACTTGAGAAGTGAGGATGAAGTTGTTTTTTTTTTTACACCAACTTCTTCCCCATCTTGGTGCGTCGTTTGCGTTTGTTTTGTAAGGTAGAAATGATGAATCTAGATAACGGAATGGTATATTTCGACTTTTTTGTGCTCGGCGACATGGCCTCTTGAGCAAGCAAAACTTTTATGTTTGTGCATTTCTTTTTTTTGCGTGTGCAGTAAAAATACTCTCGAAAAAGGGATTTCCTGTCGTAAAAATGTTGGTAAGAAAAATAAATAAGAAAAAAATGTTTTAAAGATAATTTTGACAAAAACTGGCCTGCTGCACTGTTTAATTACAAAGACGTGTTGAGGACAAATTATAATAGTGAATATATGTACAAGAAAATGTTACATCGTATGGTTAACCTCAGTTTTTTTTTTTTTAATTTCTCGAGATTCATCATTTCATTCTTTCAACAAAGAACACTATTCTCCTTTTATGAGATGTTGGCAGACTGGTTAATTTTTTTAAAAGATATGCCTCAAATGCCTTTAATGCGCCCAATCTATTACACATCACACAACATTAAACGTTTTTATCGTCCCCGAACCAAAGTATCACCCGAAGGCAGCGCCCATTCGCCTCATCTATCACGTTTGATCCATCGCATGCACTGCTCGCAAACACAGACATATTTCTGGAAAGAGCAGAACCACAGGCACCACACTTGGAAGCGTTTATCGAACACGTGCTTGGCTGATTGCATCATTGCCGAAAAAGATAAAGTACCAAGAGGCCAAACAAAGGCCAAACCGGCACACAGAAGAGCCGAAAGACGGCGCGATCACTTGAAGCATCGGCATCGGGTGAAGAAAAAGGGCAAACTTGATGATGTAGTGTGTGAGTACGGCCACGGTCGACGGTTTATGTTTACTTTCCGCTACACTTAGCCTTTGCGTGGCCGTGGGTGATAAGAAAGATGCGTGCTGCCTATTGCTGTGCTGTGCTTCCCGCATAAAGGCGTGCGAAACAGTGCGAGGGGAAGGTTATTGAGCCTAGAAACTAGACGGCAATCAATATTCGTTGATTTAGTGTTATGGAATATGTTAACCAAACTGCCAACGTTCGTTAATGTGGGTAGATGATCGAATCTTTCCGAGCGTAGCATAAAATAGTGCTTGCCATGATGTTATTCATTTGTTAACAAAACCAATTATTCTGTTGTATTTTTGAGCAAGAAGTTATATTACTATCACGAAATGGAACGAGTAAAATTTTCCAACAGAATACAAATACAAACTAACAGTATATGGCTTAAAATGTCTAACTTAAACCTTTTTTTTCAGGCAAAATCCGAACCACTAGTTCCGTCTGGAGTCGGAATCATCTGCAGTCGTATCGAGTCTTCTAGAGCCTCCCGGAGTCGTCCGGAATCGTCCGGAGTTGTTCGGAGTTGTCCGGAGTCAACCGGAGTCTCTCGGAGTCGTTTAGAGTCGTTCGGAGTCATTCGGAGTTGGAGTTGTTCAAAATCGGAGTCGTTAGAAGTCGGAGTCGTTAGAAGTCGGAGTCGTCTGGAGTCGGGCGGAGTTGACCAGAGGTGTTCGGAGTCGTCCGAAGTCGTTCAGAGTCGGCCGGAGTCGTCCAAAGTCGGAGTCGTTCGATGTCCGAGTCGTCCGGAGTCGGCCGGAGTTGACCAGAGGTGTTCGGAGTTGTCCGGAGTCGTTTAGAGTCGGCTGGAATCGTCCAAAGTCGGAGTCGTTCGAAGTCCGAGTCGTCTTGAGTCGGCTGGAGTTGACCAGAGGTGTCCGGAGTCGTTCGAAATCGGAGTCGTTCAAAGTCGGAGTCGTCAAAAGTCAGCCGGAATCGTCCGGAGTCAGCCGGAGTCGTCCGGAGTCAGCTGGAGTCGTCCGGAGTCGTTCGAAGTCGGAGTTGTTCAAAATCGGAGTCGTTAGAAGTCAGAGTCGTCCGAAGTCGGCCGGAGTTGACCAGAAGTGTTCGGAGTCGTCCAAAGTCGTTCGAAATCGGAGTCGTTCGAAGTCGGAATGTTCCAGAGTCGTTCAGAGTCGTCCGAAGTCGTTCGATGTCGGAGTCGATTAAAGCCGGAGTCGTCTGGAGTCAGCCGGAGTTGACCAGAGATGGTCGGAGTCGTCCGGAGTTGCCCGGGGTCGTTTGGAGTCGTTAGGAGTCTCTCGGAGTCGTTTGAAATTCTTCGGAGTCTTTCGGAGTCCTTCATAGTCGTTCGGCGTCGGCCGGAGTCGTCCGAAGGCATTCGAAGTCGGAGTCTTTCGAAGTCGGGAGTCGTCCGGATCCGGCCGGAGTCGACCGGAATCGAAGTCGGTCGGAGTCAACAGCAGCCTACCGGTGCAATTTTCTTGTGATCAGTTATTTCATTTCGTTATGTTTTTTGCCTTTCACATTGCGCGGGCACTTCGTACACAGGCCTTTGTTTCGAAGGCCAGCTCTGGACAACTCCGGCCGACTTCGACTCCGAGCGACTCCGAGCGACTCCAGATGACCACGACTCCGAATGATTTCGGACGACTCCAGATAATGCTGGACGGACTTTGCCAACTTTACCCATCACTAAGTCCCAACTAATTAATTATTTAAGGAATATACTTTTTCGATGTAAAAAAATCTTCTGAGAAATAACTAACGAGAAAGAAAAAATGAAATGTGCTACAGAAGAAGAAAAAAGTGTTTCAATTGACATAAAAATGAATGAAAGTAAGGAATAATAAATGATTGTTGAAGAAATAAAATACTCTAAACAGAAAACAGAAAAAAAAACTACAAATTCCTTAAATATAATGAAACATGCTAGCAGATAACATAAAATACGAGCAAAACATGAAACAAATCAATCGAACGTAAATCGCGCACGTTTTTGTCGCATCAATAGTTTCATATCTTCAACAGAGTTCCAACAGCCAGTAATTGAGATCATTAATAACAAAACAACATGCCAAAAATGGTACGTTGCGTGAAGTAGATTACCATATCTAGCGAGTTGAAAAGGCAAATGGAATAAAAGCAAAGTTTCGCCAGGAAGAATCACACCGTACCATACCCCCCGCTCTGCAAACATACACACACAAAAAATCGATACACAGAGACTTTGTTGGTTGCAAAAAAGGGACCAAACCCACTCGAGACAGTTTGTCTTGTCTTTGGTGGCCAAGCGCTCCCGGTCTTCGCTCCACTCTCTTCCTCATTACCGGTGCACGCCAGGTGGGAAGTAGCAAAAAAAGGACATCAACAAAGAAAAGCGAAAGCTCCCTAATAAGGATGGCAGCGCCTACTGGGTGCCACAAACACACACACACACCATCACCATCACCATTATTTTATCTCCCAAAAGTGCTCGGTAGGGACGCAGCACACACCGGCCAACGTGACATTCAAGACCATACTTTCGAGGTCATTTGCAACCGAATACCCTTGAACGTGCGAACATCGGCGCGGTGACACAGCAGCACACTCTGTGCGGAAAGAATTAAACCCATTCTTGCCAGTTGCTTATCTTCGTTCATTCCGTCTCCCTTCGCAGATCAAAGGTTCTACTGTTTTTTTTTTATTAATCGCTGCAAAAAATACGGCAAACACGCACGAGCCGCCGTGGGGAATGATTTCATCAAATTCACATTCAGCGCGCGAGAGGGAGCGCGAGAGGCCAGCCAGGCAGCACCACTCTCTCCGTGGGTTGCGTTTTTTAATCTTCTCCTCGGTTGGAAGTACAAGAGAGGGGGATGATTATGGCGGAGAAATAGGGAGGGTTTGGGGTTCGGTTTATCACTCACCTCAGCGCCAGCGGTACCATGGACAGGATCTGCCGGAACGAGGGGCGCAAGTTTTGGTTGCGGGTGTCGCTAAAGACATGGTTGAACTTGAGCTTTAAGCCGTACTGCGGCACGGCGGCCACTTGTTGTTTAAAGTCGCTCATCGATTGCACACTGTCACCGTCCATCGTGGCACCGGTGGGGGGCGAAGGGTCGGGTTGTATCAGATGTTATCAGAAAATTGCACACAAATACACACAGGCACACCTGTGACAAACACCACTTAAAAGCACTGTATTTTCACTATCTGTACGGGAAACTCGCTTCTAATGCACTTTCTTTGTTGCTATACACACGGCTCACAGGGCTACCGAAAACCACGTAGGCTGCACAGAAAGCTCCCGCAAAACCCTCCCTAGTGGCGATGTATAATTGAGCACAATCTCGATTCCCCCACACACTACAGCCTTTCTTCACTCTTCTAACACCGTGACACCTGCACACTATCACAGCAAAGCGCACAGAAAGCACCCCGATTTACTAAAAAAACACTTATCACACAACAATCACACCGTGTGGTATAGGTACACACACACACACGCACACACTGGTTTTTTGTTACCTTTTCCGGCCCTTAGTGCACTAGCGTAGGGCAGAGGGTAAATGCAACAATTCTTCTTCGCGGTCACTTTCACCGTTCCCGTGCCGAACGTCGACTGGGCGCTCTCGCTCACCGTGCAGCAACTATTGTTTCGCGACTGTGTGTGTCGGTCGGTCGGTCGGCCCGTGTGTCTGTCGCGGCTGTCACACGCGTGTGCTTGCTTTGGTGCGTGCGTACGAGAGCATAAACAGCCCGAGCGAGTAGGCTGCTCTGGCAGCAGGAGCGGACGAAGTTTCTACATAGTGGCGCACTATGGTTACGGCGGTGTCAAAATGTGGGATAAACGAATTTCCTGTAGTTAGTGAATCTATAAAAAATGATAATATTATTTGTTGTTTTGTGGCTTGTTAACAATACTACTGGAGTTACACAAACAAATTAGAATAACCAGTAGTTTAGTGCCGTACGATTTTATGTTTCAATAGTATACGAAGTATTATCCTAGCCTATCCATTTCTATGGATTGTTAGAAAAATATATGCTCACTTAATGTATCATGTTGATAACAATTGAAAAAGGTGAATGAGGCCAATCGGCTCAAAGTCTTAAGAAAAAAAAAGTTGATCACAAATATTTTCAAAATATTGCTTTCAGATATAAGAAGAAAAATCTACTAATAAAAATGTATGTTTAATTTAATCTTGTTCAAATGATTTTTGCGTTTTGTGAACTTCAAAAATATTTCACGCATTTTTCATTTAATTTTTATAAGAATAATGTTTTACAATTGATATAGTTAGATTCACCAAATTGCCTTCAACTCTTCTATTTTACACTGAGTCACAAATATCTTCAAATGTCAGTCACTGCGATATTTAACATATTAACAATATTAATCATGTAAGTACATATTAAAATATTAAATCGATTATTTACTAACAATTATGAAGCATTTCCCCATTAAAAACGTGGTCCGGCAACCAATTTGCTTATATCTACAGACTCATATTTTTTTTGTAAAGATTATGTGTGAATCATTTATGTGTCTAATGGAAACAATCATTCGAATTAGTAATTTATGCAAAATGTAAGATATGTTTTGTTTTACCTTTTTTTGTTCACAATATTTACATTTGTATGATACTAAAAGATTCCATAGTCCCTATGAACCCAACAGCAAAGGTACGGTTTACACACACTGTCAACATGCGCTGCGTACAACTTAGCTCATAAATACGCAAGCTAACAAAAATACACAGTAAAATAATGTAACAATAATGTAAGGGTCTTGAAAAGTAGCTGTAAAAGTAATATTAAAAAATAAAGTAATATAAATTAATATTCAAGAAACATTGCCGCACAAATCTGATTCGGATGTTAACAGTACAAGTACAAATCTCGCAGAACGGGAGACAAACGGCATCTCGTTAAAGGAAGTTTTATAATATTTATAGTTTAACACCTGCCACACTGTTACACAATACCTTTCTTACTAGCTGATTGTAATCCCTATTCTTGAACACACTCATCCCAACGGAGTACAGCGGCTCGTAGCCTTCCAGCTAGGACCTTCGAATCGATTGCTTTTGCAGAGCAACAACCGGCTCCATGTGTGTCCTTACTTTTGCGCTCCCTTTCCTGCCTGTAACACCCCTGTACACATACAATAAGAGGAAAACAATGAGAGAACATTCCCGAACTGGTACTTGTAGGTCTTGCACAAAGTGCATTATTATTAGGATTATCTTTCCTCCACATATCAGGCAAACTGCTGCGCACGAACACATCTTATCGTACCTGATATGTTCTCCTTTACACTTGCAGGGGTTGCGGTGTGCTAGCTGGATTGAGTTTCGATCGAAAAAATAAACGCAACGCAAAATACATCTCATATCTCTTAAGCGTATTATTCCGTAATTATCTTCCTGCCTGGTTAAAAGATGACCGACGCACGCAACACGCGGCTAGTCGAACCGGATGATAGTCGAGGAACATATGTTAAATCTGAACACCACACGTCCAGTGTCAATGGACAGTGTGCTAGCGATAAGCTTACTTAAATACAAAACTAAGGATCGATAAATAGGACCGGCTGATGGATAGGGTAGCACACACTACGTAGAAGCGGCACGGTGCATCATGAACCAGCCTGTTGCTCATTAACGCCCTGCTTAACTATTCTCGCTAACTGCTAAAGGAACACATCGTTTCACATTTACATGTATATATATTATCTCTTCCTTGCCTGTTGCTTAACTTATAGTATAAAATTAGAGGAAAAACAGAAAAAAAATCGGCTTCCATGGCGGCCCTTCTTCCTGCGCATAACTTCCCCGCAAGAACCTGTCTTCAGTTGCGCAAGCGACGTAGCGATCGCGCGCATCGGTTACATGTTGCTGAACACAATTTTCCCGGTTTGCATGTAGTATGTTCTTTAGAACTGTTATGACTTTTTTTTAAATGCTTCTCCCGTATCTAACGAAACTAGGTTGGAGATTGTAATATTATTTTTTGCATTTATGTCGTTTCTATTGATTGTACGCAAAACGTGTGTTTCATATAATGTATATCAATATAAAAAAAACCCTCCTATCTGCGAACAAGAAAGGAAATCTAAATTGCACTATCCTTATTCCACTGGCTTGTTGCTGCTGTACACGACTGTTTTTTTGTTTTAGTTAAAGTTATTTTGAACGTGTTTGCCATTGGCGAAACACTGGCTGTGAATTGGCTATTATATTGATATTTTTGCAAGTAAAGTCTATTGAGTCTTTGTTGGCATTTGTTTGGGGTGTATATGACTGTATATGAAGGATAATCGATCGGTTGGGCATGGTCGTGAAACAGAGGAACGACCATTCTAGTGACAGAGTAAGCATAAAAGTTAGTTTAAAAATGAATTCGACAGTGAGCTCGTGCGTACCCATCATCCTACGAGGCCCGGAGCTTATTTTACACGTTGCGTGGTTTGAAAAGAGGAAAGTGCGATTAGGAAAGTGCTGCTGGAGGGGCATTTTGGACTGTTGTGGAAAATAAATATTAAAGCTTGTATGATCATATATTCCGTACGTACTACATAAGAGGGGTTTACTTTTTTGTCGTTTTTACGCTGTCTGTAAAGCAAGCGTTAGGTGTCTCGTAGGATAGATAGGTGAGCAATTTCTTCGGTTTCATGATCATGCCCGATCCGATCGATCGATCGACTCTTCGTCTGGGTGGGAATGGATAAAATAAATAGCTTCCTCTTTCTCTCTCTCTCTCTGTGCTTCTTCCGTAAACGCGAATGAAATGAATATTGTGTGGTGCGTAAAGCACGCACATAAAATGGCAGTTAGTGTTAGTATATGATTCCTTCTCTTCTTGCTCTTTCGCGGTTTCTCTGCTCGTCTCTTATCCTACAGGCTGCTCGATGGGCTACGCACTGGAGGGTGGTTTTAATTTGCCCCGCCTTCGCATGTACTCGCGCCGGATCGGGCTCAGCCGAACCTCGAGAATGTTGTTCACCTTCTCCACGATCTGTTCGGCCGCATCGGGCGTCGCTTCGATATCGTAGTGCTTAAAACTTACCGGTCCGTCGGCCTCACCGCTCACGACATTGCCGGTACAGTACACCAACCGCAGCACCGCCTTCGAGTGTTTCCGCTCCACGATGGTACAGGCGGCTACGGAGTCCATCGTGTGGCAGGCCGGCTTTTGGCGGTTCCAGAACTTGCCCGGATTGTTCGGTATGGGATCAATTTCGAACCGATCGCCCGAGATGCCCAGCTGCACCTCGGTCTTGAGGCGTGATTTGTGGAGGATTTGCACCTGAAACGTACGGTAGAGGGGGGCCTCAATTTTAGACGTGTGCCCTTTGATCCGATCAAGATCTTCTTTCTGCTGGTTGCTAATGCGCTGCGAAGTGGTCATCGATTCGGGTGGTTCCGATTTCTGTGTACTCGAACCGGTTCCACCTGCCTGTTCCGGCTGTTGCTTGATCGGTTTCGTTAACGGTGCCGTTGTGGTGGCGTTCGGGGCCGTGGCCGAGGTGGGAGTAGTTAGACTCGTGCTGCGCTCCGTACTAAATGCTTCAAATCGAAGCGACTGTCCGCTAGAGGTGGTGGGCAGCGGCTGATGGCTTGCACTGCTCGACAGCCGCCGTTCGGCCATAACGAGATGCGTGAAACGAAACTTCGAGCACGGTTCGTTCACATCTAGCGGCGGGAAATCCAAATCCAGCTCACCGTCTTCCTCCGTCATGTACAGGCCGTAGTGACGTACGGGGCGCAACTCTACGGCCGGGTTCGCGATCGTACACTTGTAGCAAATCAGCCCTATAAACTCCTGTATCTTGGCAGTGGCTAGTACGCAGACCGGCAACGGAAAGGCACGCTGCTCTTCCGGAAGAGCGGGAACGAATACTTTGAACGTGCGCACCGGCACCTCGATGTGGCCCGTGCCGTCGAACTTGGCGTACTCGAGAAATTGGTTCTGCGGCAGCGCGGGCAACGTGCTCAACTGTTCGCTGAGCGTCGAGCTTAGTCGCTTTCGTGGCGATTCGCTTGGCAGCGAGACCCGCCGGCTAAACAATAGGCTGATTTCATCCTCCTCCTCTTCCGGCTGCAGCACGGAGCTGTCGTCCAGCTTTACACTTCGTATCTGTGACGCTTTGCGTCGTGCAATTTCGAGCTTTTCCAGCTTCTGGGCCGTGTTCGATCGCTGCCGGTGAAACCCACTCTCCTGGTCCATCTGTATTTCGTACGATTGGGACAGTGTGTCGGCATCCTCCTCATCCGTATCGTCCAGCCCGGGGTAGGAAAAGAAGTACTCATAATCCACTCCGAACCGGGCCTGCATTTGTTGCTTGATTGGATCGATGCCGGGCCCATCGCTGTCTTCATCTGGCGCGGTCGTTTCTGGCTGGGACTGGGGTTGGTTTGTCGTTTCCGCCACGCGTGCTTGCGATTCCCGAAACCGTTTCGCCAGCTGCAGCGGGATGTCCTCCATCACCATCACCGTTTCGCTGACGCCCGTATCGTCGGTGGAGATGAAGGAGTTCCGGATGTGCGACAGCAACCAGTGGGCATTGTTGTACGTCGCCATGCTAGAAAAAAATGGAACGAGGCGAACTACGTTACTGGCTGCAAACAGCGCAACACGTGCACGTGCGGGGATGCAAGAGCCTGGGACCACTATCAACGGCCGGCGGCAGTAAGCCGCACCACGGCGCCTACCTTTTCAGCCAATAATGATTCTTGGGTTGGTTAGTTTTCTTGCTCGTGCACCACACGCACGGTGGAAGCACAAAGGTGAAGAAGACACTGCGATCGCGACGACGCACCGTCTTCCGTGATTATCTAAGTTTAGCCCTCATCGTGGTGCTCTCATTTCCAATTTTGATAGGGTGGTGCTGCTGACCGTTGATGGTGGTGGCGGAGCCGGTTGAAGGATGGTATTTAGTGCACGCAATACAAACCCAGAAACAACTTTCGCACTGGTAGGAACTGCACGATCCAACATTCCCCACGCATCGTCGCCATCCTGCGCTTAGGCATCTTCCCCCGGGCAGAAGGCGTAAGACCAAGGGGATTGTTTTTGCCGTGGCTTAGCCATGACTGTATATTGCAGTGAACAATGCGACAAAAACACCCAGGGCAGAGCAGCAGAACACTGTAGAATGGGAAGAATGGACGAGATGCAGTAAAAAATGCGTAAAATTACACCGAACTAGTGATGCCGAAACAGCCAGCGCTAAAAAACAACATTGACCACCATGTTTGGTAAGTTTGACGTTTGACAGAGAGCATTCGAGCAGATTTGTGTGCTTTTTTTCTCGTCGCGTGATTCGAGCCGAAGAGGGAAATTTTAAAATGGAATTCAACAAAACCGATGTAATTAAACAGTAAATAAAACAAAATCGATTATTTAACACATGGATAAAGACACGTTGAAACAACTTGTTCAATTCATATTGTAATAAATATTTCAAATTTATCAGCAACCTATTTCGTGCAGAACCTTACAACAGCACACTGATTGACATTGGTTCACAAGGCGTACTATCAGAAGAAAACAACAACACGCAAAAGCAAACTCATCAAATGCCGACGAAAATCTCCAAAACCGTACACAAATCAGTCAGGCCAGTGTTTTAGCAAGCAATTTACGCATTTAGATGAAGACAATCCCCCGGAACTGCTGTGATTAGGACAATCATTCATTCGAACAATGGAGGCACCGTTTGGAGGTACGATTTGTGTTGTTTCTACCGCGATTCGCTTCCTTCGCTTCCCGAAGTTTCGTTCCCAATTTTCACTTTCGATTTCATTATTTACAGGGCGTGATGTGCTTGATCTTTCGCTGGAAGATGATTACCTATCTCCCGCAATGTTCGATAGTGTTCCGCTCTGTGCGGGTTTTAGTGATTTTACCTCGAGTGCCAACGCTATCCCGCAAACACACCCATCGACCACCACCTGGAACACGGTGAACGAGTGCGCATTGGATGAATTGGACAACCACAACTATGGTGCGGGAATGATCAATCCCGACGACTTTCTGAACGATGTTTCGTACGACTCGTTACATTCACCATCCAATCGAGACACACCTTCGCCGTCCGATAGCCAGCAGAGCTACGATTCGGTACCGTCTTCAGGTGGCTTCGATGGCTGCCACGTCGTGCCAATGCATTTGGACAGTCCGCCAATCTCACCGCAAACACCGGCCAGCCCGGCAGATGGAACGGGCACGATGAAGCCTGTTACGGAGCTGCGACAACTAAAAATCGTTCCTAAGAATGCTAATTCCCTCTCGAACGTGACGAAAACAATCACCAAGAAAACGATCGTCCTGTCAGCGAAAGACTATCGCGCTCTGCTGGCCAACATGCAACGCCAGCCAACGAATAACACGATTATATTAAAGGCCACACCAACCAACAAGCTGCCCATTGCATCGGCAGTGAAAACGATTCCCCGTGCTACACCAGCGGTGGAAACGCCGAAGCAGGAGAAACCCTTTGTATTACCAAAACCGGCAACACCGTCGATGGGGGTTGATTTGAAATGTGAAATTAAACCACCGGCTGCTATCAAACAAGAACCAATCTCATCGCCAGTTAGTCCGCTAACCGTACCGATGATGCTGGCAGCCGGAAACAGCCTATCGGAACGAACGTTTGACGAAAGGCTGCTTAAAAAGCATCAGCGTATGATAAAAAATCGTCAATCGGCTCTCGAATCGCGGCAGAAGAAGAAAGAGTATGTGACCTCACTTGAGGAGCGTTTGGATGTGCTGTCGAAAGAGAACAACCTGCTAAGGATGGTATGTATTGAACGAAAACGGTGTATTTAGTCATTTACCTAACGCTTTCGAAATTATCTTTCTGTAGGAAAACGCAAACCTGCTGGAAAGGTTAAAAATGCGTTGCACTTGTGCAGCCAATACCCTGCTGGTGGGACAAGCGGCAGCAAAACAAGTTACGCCAACAGCTCGCAAAAATGCTGCGATTGTGCTGGCCATGTTGTTTATGGTGTCGATTAATTTTTATCCTATTGGGTAGGTTGATTCAACTTTTATAATAAAAAAAAGTTGCTAAATGGTTTATCTATCTTTTTAGCAATCTTTTCACCAACAATGATCATCTAGAATTAGACACAGTTCCCCACAGGGCCGAAGAATTTCATTCCCGTGGCCTGCTGTGGATGAATGACTCGAATGGTACTAAGCAGCGCGAACGAACCAAGCCCTTCCGCTTGAACCTCACCGCGATCGATGAACTGACCAAAGAAGACCGAATCGAAACGCTACCATCATCCGACTGTCCGTTTTACGTGAATCAAACGGAAAACATACGCCTAGCGAGCGAACTTCGCCGATGGATTGGAGAGAACGGGTACAAAAACCTTACCGACGGCAAAGGCCAGGCAGACGTCAGCATCGACACGTTTGATAAGATGTTTCGCCTGAAGGATACGATCGATTCAATCTACCAACACATGAAGGACATTAGTATGCAGATGAAGACGTACGAACGGCGGCAGCAAAAGCTAGCCCTAAACGGTGGGAAGAAACTGGGACGCAATCGGCAACGAAAGTCAGCTGCAGTTGCTGCTGGTCAGCGCGATACCGCTGTTACATACCGAGGGAAAATACCTTCCCAGCACGATCTTGATCTGTACTATCCACGCGTGCATGTGACATATGCGGAATTTTTCGAGGAAATTGGTCGCCGAGATGATACGTTTTATTTGGTTTCGTTCAGCGAGGAGCATTTGCTGCTGCCCGCCCTGGCGTACAATAAAACCAGCCGGCCACGCATGTCACTAATGCTACCGACCGTGACGACACCCGGCTCGCCGATGGCCAACGGGACGGATCGCTCAAACAAGATAACGCTCATGCAGATCGACTGCGAGGTAATGAACACGTCCGTGATTCAGATACGCGAAAAAACAATCCCCGGTGATTTACGACCGGGGCAGGGTGGTGAACCGGGTGCTAAGGGTGCAACGGGCGGCTATGGTGGACGCAATGCGACAACTGCCGGTGGGCAAACGAACCGAAGGGCCAACGGTAGCGGAACGACACGAGGCAGCCGATTGGCGCGGAGCAGTAATTCGTCCGCTGCGACACATGTCGCTGATACGGTGGAGGAAATGCACCCCAAGCGGGACACTGTTCAGCATCAGCATATTCCCAGCCGACCGTTCTTTGTGGAGCGTATGAACGAGCACCTGAAGAGCGAACATCACGTTAATTGAGGGATTGATTGCGCGGTGTTGGCAGATAGAGAGACAGACAGACAACCAGAACAAGCATTTATGGTGATCGTGCGTTGGTTTTATTATTTGTTTTTAGTAAGTTATTGCTGTTGATCTCACAACAAAACAGGAGCTATTATGAAACTGAATGGTTTTTTTATCCTACAAAATTAACACCGGCTTAACTTACCGATCGTTAGAGCACTAGTTTTTTCCGTTAATTTTGAAGCACCATCATTGCACAAATGATTGTTGATGTTGTAGATGCGAGTGTAAATTGTTACATTAATTTTAGCTTAGTTTCTATCCATTCCACATTGTTCTAATAGCAACAACTGCAGCTTTCGTGCAGTTTTCTTTACCCTTTTCAGTTTGATTTATACAATTTTTCTGAACAAAAGATCAAAGTAACTCGTAATGATTGAAGAAAGGAAAATAGAATAACGGCCATAATGGTTAAAATTGCAATACTTAATGTAAGGAAGCATACGCAAGCAGCGTAAGGCAGCAAAAGGTAGATAGAACAAATCGTTCATGACTGGGGGTGCAATCAGAGCTAAGGTTAATTGTTTTTTTTTAGTTTAATTTTAGGGCATTCACATGCCCTGTAACAGATAACGACAGAGTACAGAACAATTTCATTATTTTGGCATAAAGTAAACGTAGACTGATTTTGTTGATCGTAATGGAACAAGAATGGAACAAAAGGACAGGATTATTGTGTGTTAGAATTAGCATTGCATTGCTGTATTGTACGTGTGAATTGGATGTGTTATTTTTTCACAAACGTTTTGGAACTACTAAACACTTTGATTGGAATTATAAAAAAAAACTGCAAAACTGACTGTTTTAATTTCAATACACACAAAATGAAAGACAACATTCCCCTTTTTCGGTGCGTTACAAATATCAGAACAGTATGGTTTGACCTCGGGTTTCCTTACTTGCCAACAGCTAAATGTAAATGACGGTTTTCCTGCCTTTGCTTGATTTTTACGATTACTATCAACTCTATAATGCTGCAGAAGAGCAGAGCGGTCGTTTGGGAGATGGCTAATTTCTATTAATCGAACCGTTAAGATGATTACGATCATTGATCCCATTCTTCAGCAATATCATTTCGGCATTACTTTCGTCTGCTCAGCGCTGCAGGATTACCATATGGTGTTGGTAGCTTAGCTCTACTATCAAACTCCGCCACCGGCAGATAAAACCCCCAAAATGAAGGTCAACCCAAAACGAAACAAACTACCCAACGCCTAATTTTCGGTCTTTTCTGCCGACTTTCCAGCACCAAGTAGCGGTCAGCTAATCGGGTTAAACGCCACCGACCGAGACCTTCCCCGCACAACCGTGTATCATAATCAATGCTCCACTTGACAAGCGCGCATGCAGGTGAGGGCTGCATACAGGTGGTAGCTAGTGCAGCTCTGTTTTTCCCTCGATCGACGCAGTTTGAAGGGCAGTAGCAAAACCCAAAAATGGTAATGGCAAACAGAGGGTCCGACCAGCGAGGGAGACCCGTAATCCGTAAAGATGGTTAATTAATTTCGATCCGGGCGCCATCGATATTATCTGGCGGCCACCCACCGACAGCATCGTACAGGGTGGCCCTCCTCGATCCAAGGGGCTGTGAAGGGATTTTGAAGGTGTTCGGGAATTTATGATCAACTTTGATTTTTGTTAACGCCCATTTGTTTGCCCCATATGTTGGGTCGAATTAGCAGCGCTCCGAGGGCTGCCATGTTCTCGAGCGCGATTGAGGGGGGAGGGGGATATGGGCTGTAAATTCATGCCGTGCACTGCGGGTGTAAACCACACAGTGGAGCGATTGCACCAGGCCCGAACCGGGCGCGGTAAGAATCACATTTCGGCATTATCGATCGAATTGGGACTCTGCGATCCCCCAACGAGTAGTCCCGTTTGGAATGTGTGACCCATTTTGTGTGCCCATATCCCGAGGAAAAATAACCGGCCAGTGGGTTGTATCGTTTCGCCCGGTGCTGGGTGCCTGTGCCTGATGATCAATGGTGAAGATAGGGAGATGGATGTGTCGATCGTAATTGCGCGTTGCGCCACTGATAGCGATAGGAAACTGTTCGGTCATGCAAATGCGGGACAATAGTGCAGAAAGGCGAACGAAGAATGAAAGGTTTGATTGACGTAAGGAGTGTGTGTGTGTGGCTGAATGGCAAACGGGCGCTGTGTGAGGTCTTTGCATGGTGAATTTGTCCCGCGAATGGTACAGAAAATAGTATAAGGTTTATGTAAGAATACGAGGAGATGGGTAAGTATGAAAAGAAGGAGACAATTGAGTAAGTAAGTGAAGAGGTTAATAAGTAAATAAATAAACAAGTAAGTAAGTAAACAAGTAAGTAAGTAAACAAGTAAGTAAGTAAACAAGTAAGTAAACGAGGGACAACGTGATCGACAACGTGATCAATTAAACAAAAAAAGTAAGTTAAACAGATAGATAGTAACAGGTATGAAAACAGGTAATTAAAGAACTAAATAAGGGAATAATAGTAAGTAACTGATAGTAAGAATATCAGTTTTCTTAAAATTATAAATTATAAGCTTAAAGTTACAAAAACTTAAGGAAATTTCTAAATATCTAGTTAACTAATTAGGTAAGTAAATAACGAAAGAGACTAAGTAAGTCAAATAACAGCGTAGTAAGTATGTCAGTAAGTTAATAAGAAGATAAGCAAGATAAGCAAAAACGTAAATAAGTATGTATGTAAAAAAGTAAGTAAGTAAATTAGTATGTAAGAAAAAAAGGAAAAAAACCTTTCTCAAAAGTAATAAATATAACTTAACTAGAAGATTTAAGTGAGCAATTATTTAAATACTTAAACAAATAAGGAAGTATTGAAGTAAACGCGTAAGAAAGCAAGCAATCAATGCGTGTGTGAGTAATAAGATAAACAAGTACCAGTATGTATGTAACAATGTAACAATGTATGTAACAATAAGTATGCATGTTACAGAGCTATATTAAAAATAATGTTTAAAAAACAGTGAGTGATAAAGGAATTATTCATATTTACTAAGCAAAATAAAACAAAATGAAGTGAATTAATTAAACAAAAATAAAAAGCTACTATTAAACATTTGCAGGATTAAATAATGAAGTAACGAAGCAAACAAGCGTGCAAGTCGATTTAGTAATATGAAATAAACAGTTATAAATGCTAGCTAAATCTAGCTTAATTTACATAATCACACCTGCCGCAGAATCTACGCCAAACTACTCTCACATAGATGCAACAGTTGCATAAGCCTCGTCCGTTGTTCCTTTGCTGCATGCATATCTATCGCTTTTCCTCATTTTCCTCTCAACTCGATCGCAGAGCAAAGCAAGCCAGCTCCCCTAGAAGGCATTCTTCCGAACGTCGGCTCTTTGTCGCTTCCAGGCACAAAATTAACGAGACGGTAATTGAGCTACAAAACCGCCCCTCGGCACAGTGCAACAGCGGAGTGGAGTGGTAATGGTAATGGTGATCGTGGTAACGAGACCTGACGATCAAACCTCCGTCCATCGAAATCTGTGTACCATTAGCGGGAGTGGAAAAATGGCAAGAAGTAATTATTTTATTATAGCCACCTCGAGCGCCAACCTTTCGCTGCAAGCGAAGGAAGCTACTGGTTCCTCTGCTTTCCCTGGGCAGTGGGAAAGCAGTAGATTGCCTGGAAGGTGGGTCGTAGCATAAACGGTGGAATAATATGCTCTACTTGTTCTACGATCATAACCGTGTCGTTGGTAGCATGGGTAAGTTCTACGACACAGGGGGGAAGCGTGTGTGTGTGTTTTTATTACGGACGTCGATGTAGGTTAATGATAAATCGGCCATTTCATAGCTTAGGGACAGCTTGCTATAAACTATGACAATAGAATTTGGCAAAGAAAATAGAAGAGAATTGTTAAGTAATTATAGGCTGATGTTATTCGATCGATATAAGCTCCAAAGCTTCTCTGAAAGGTAATAAACCTTAAATGGATTTTATCAAAACCCATCTGTATCATTCATCGCGTTGCCAATCTTCGCCAATCAGCCTCGCCAGTCGTAATAACAATGTTCAAAAGCAAAAACCACCCCATTAAAATGGGAGCAACCAAACGCACTATCTCCCAACGATCACTCGCCAGCAAATCACCACCATCGACGACGATGGAAGGAAGATATTTATTGGAGAAAAATCGTTAAAAATGGCCAGGAAATCATGCCGCGAGATGGGGCAAGATAGAATGCGCTAGATCTGGGGTTTGCCAAACGCCAAAACCGGAGGGGGTTTCGAATGGGAGATGCCAAAAGTAATAAAATTAAAATGGAATAAGGCACACCAAAGTCGAGAGAACGGAGGAAAACCAGCGTGAATCACAAAGAAAACAGCGGCTTGCGAAAAAAGGGATGAAATCGCGATGAAGGGGCAGCAATTCATTCGATCTACCCCGAAAAGCTGCGGCTTTGCGGGCAAAAAGCAGGAAGAAAATCTCGTAAATTTTAAAAATTTATTGATCTCACACATTTCTCGATCGCGGCCGATTGTGTGCCATCCGGTTCCCCGCTCGATTCCCTTTACTATCGTGTGAGGGAATCTTTGAGCAGTGTAGCAGCGAGGGACTGTCTGTCTGGCGGGTGATAAAGCCAACCTTCTAAAAGTGTCCACCACAGCGTTCTGTGTGGCTCGTGTGGTTGGGACGCTAGGTTGTTCTATCTTTAAAATCTTGAACGTTCTGTACCGGCGGCGTTGAGCGAATGGGTCTTGGGCCATCCCATCCCGTTCATTCCTGGAATGTCTGTGAGCTTGTGCGTTCAGAATTCGTAAAGGTTTCTGGATGCCGTGTGGGACGAGACAGATTAATATTCATCTCATCGTTCGAAGCTAGAGAAGGAGTCAAAGTTAGCATAAAGCTAGACAGATGTGGCAGGAAAATGGTTGTGAAAAGACCTAGAGCGTTGTATTTATTTTCTATTTGTTTTTTTGATTTAATTATTTTGTCTAGCTTTATTCAATTCAGCATTAAGTATTGTTACATTTTTATTCTAGTAAACTTGTTGTTGTTCAAATGTTTTGCGTTTTCTAATTTATTTATTTTACCTTTTTAATAAGCACTTAGATTATTTTATTTACTTTTTATCATCTTTAATAATTTTTTTATCTTCCATAATTTTAAAAGAAAATTAAAATGGCGATAGTTTTACATTTTTAAAATAATTTATTTATTCTATTAATTAATTTGTTAATGTACTTAGTACAAAACAAATTGCTGTAATTAACTTTTTTTCATTTTACCACTAAAATAGTCGAAACATTGTAACAGTATTAGAATATTATTATAAAAAATTATCTGTGATATAAAAAAGTAAATTGAAGAAGAATTAGAAGATTACAAAACTAGAAACCCCAATCAAATAAAAAAAGCTCACAAAACAAATAAGAAATAAGGAAAGTCTTTGCTCAGTTACAGTGCAATTAATGCAGTTACAATGCAATTAAGCAAACAAGATTAAAATGTTAGTGTGGCCTATCTCTACAATGGCTATGTTCAATTATCGTAAGTTCAATTGCTTCGTGCGTGTGGTACCGTTTGCTTGCTGGTACAAGTACGATGAGTCCAATAATGGATGCGTGCGACATGCAATCGCTTATCGTTTATTTGTCCATCCCAACGCAGTTGCGGTTGAGTAAATCCACTTAGTGTCATGATTAGCAAGCGTAGTGATAAGGACGTGTAAGAAATGAGCGGGCTGTGTACTTAATTTTGTACTACTTTTCACTGAAACCAACCCCAATACAGTGTATTGTTAACAGCCTTTTTATATAATGATGAACCTTGATGAAACTATTCAACTTTTTACTGCACTTTTCAGGTTTTGTACAAACCTATCGTAAATAATGGCCGATTTCTTTCACCTTACCCTTATTTCCATCCCAAAATTTCCATCCCCACAGCACCATTCCAAGTGGCCCCGGTTCCATAGATCAATTGCTTCGGAATCAATTAACAGCAGCACCATCACGCGCTTCGTGCGTTCGTTTCGTTTGCGTTTCCGCGCGGAGTGCCTGATAATTATGCTCAATTACCATCACTCACCCGCCACTACCGACGGTGGTATCGATTCGCGAACCAACAATATGGAACACGGGAGGGTAACCGAGACCTACCGATGCTACACGCACCACACACGAACGAACGTGATCTTAAAGTGATCACGCAGAAGGACTCGCTTTCTTTGCACGAAAGGGTTTCGGCAGCAATCGCTACTGGAGTGCTCGAGTGCTGATTGATTTTTAATTCCCTTTCCACCGTGTAGTAGAGCAGCATCAGCAGCACGGTTTGATGAAATTGAAACTACTCCAAAAAGCAAAAAAAAAAAGAAACCGGGCCAATGAAGACTCACTCCCAAGCTCACAGCTACAATATCCGATTGCAACGATATCGTTACGTGCAAAGGAGAGCGAAATGACGATCTTTTAAAGTTTAAGCACGCCTAAATTGATCCTCAAACACGACAACCTGCTTCTTCTTGCACGGGATGACCCTTACTTGGAGTGCGTGTAGGCTTGTGTGTATGGCCTTTTAAATAGATCATATATCAATTTGCCCCGATACACGAAACACCCTTCGCGCGGGCCCATGTAGGCCCGGGCCAAACGGCAACAGCGAATAATTCGAGGCGGTTTGTTTATGAGGTGAATGGGGGCAACGAAAATGATCGTTTCTTTTGTTCCTGTTGTTATATTATCTCACTTACTTTTTGTTGATGATGCTGTTGCCTTCCTCCGGTCACGCTATGCAGTCCCGCGAGCGGGGGAAAGTATTGTATTTCGATATGGGTCACCCGGTGAAGCTTATGAGGTTTCGGTTCGATTGCAGGGTATGTTTTTTGAGAGGATATTTTCAGTGATCTTTATTGATCTGTTCTGTATTTTTTTTAATGTAGCAAGTACATGATCCTCTTGACATAATAGCTAATGTGATCTTTAGAGAGTTCTTGGACTCATTTTGAATAATACAGTGTAATGTAATGTTGTATTTTTTTAAAGAGATCATTACGTAAACTGGTTTAATTTATATCATTTTTCCACCCATTTCCTCTCGATGAGATAATTAATATTTACCCAGTAAAGCTGTTTTTTCCATCATGGCATTAATGTGCTTATTTATTTTTAGGTCATAACATAATACTCATCCAAAACCGCAGGTTAAAGTCGATTTTTAATGAAATGGCATCATACATTGCCCCTAACAGTTTACTACTCAAAATCAGGCCAACTTGCTGGTGGTTTTTGGGGATGCCTCCCTCTACTATTAACACACATACACGCATCGATGCCAACCCTATGCACAAACCTGTGCCGGTAGCTTGGGCACGAATTCCATTAACTCGAGCCGGAAGCTGATCGTTTGCTGAGCTGTTATTGGAACATTTATACTGTGCTGCACCAGCCACCACTTCTAGTCTGTTTTGCTTTTCTCATCAGTCGATGGTGCACGGGAAGGTGAGCTACGATGACCCTTTTCCGGCCAATGTGCTAAGGTTAGAGGGTTCTGCTGTTCGACGTGTTCCGTTTTATTGAACGATGATGTTTGATCGAAGATGAGGTGCTTGGGTGCTTAAGAGGGTTTATATGGGGGCATCGTACGCCCCTGGTCTCTAAGTGGAGTTTAAATTGTTTGTAATTTCATTTCATAGAAACGAAGCAGATGGGTAGATTTTTGCGGTTGTGTAATAGTGTATGCCGGTCTCATGGTACAGTCGTCAACTTGTACGACTTAACAACATGCCCGTCATGGGTTCAAGCCCCAAATAGACCGTGCCGCCATACGTAGGACTGACTATCCTGCTATGGGGGGAAATCAATAAGTCACTGAAAGCCAACCCCACAAGTGGGTTGGCAGGCCTTGACCGGCATCGGTTGTTGAGCCAAACAAGAAGAAGAAGTAATAGTGTATAGTTTAGATTGTGCAAGAGTTAAAGTTTGTGTAACATGTCAGCACTTTGGAAAAAGAAGATAAAAGTGTGATAAAAGCGTTCAAAATCAAATCCAAATAGACAACAATTCCTGACAACAATGGTAATTCCTCGACATTAAAGTATTCGTTCATTTACTAAGAGTTCAGTACCATCAGCAGTCGATCGTTGGCAATGACTAACGAGACTTATCTTAACTTAACTTCTTAACGATTTAACGATCATTGGACATAAAATGTTGAGATCTTGGATCTTTCGATTTGAAAACATATATAACATATTGAAAACATAATATATAAAAAAGATAAAAGGAAAAAAACTGAACTAATGGTGATCAATGCTCAGAAGCTTAACTACAAAGCTAGATGGCTAACGGGGTTGTCCATTTGTTTGAAAGAGCTCCAGCATATCTCTATATCTATGTCAGGATGAAAAGAAGAAGCACTCTAGACTTAGGCTCTGGTGGCTGAATAGGCTTATTGCATCCGCTATAAAGATCGCTCACAAAGATAAAGATAAAGAGCGTAGATGGATGCTGCATGGTGCTATATCTCAGACCTACAATACAATTCCGTAGTTTATTCTGAAATCTGTATCGATTTGACAATATTTGTCAATAAATTCGATAAGGGTTGATGTCATGTTTCAGGTCCTATGCATGAAAGATGGTATTGTTTGAATAGTTTTGAGAGCCTTTGGCTCCAACGGAGTTCTTTCGCCTCTTAGGCATGAAAGATGCATTCATGTTCAATTCATGTGTTCTTGAAAACTGATCCATTTTTTCTTATTTCAAACAACGAAGCGCTGAAGAAAATCAAGCTATAATACTGCAATAATAATCATCCAAATAAGGACGAACAAATAATTTTGTTTGCTAATTACTGCGGTAATTCAATTATTCTAAACCTAGCTAATGGCTACCAACGCTACCTTGCATTGGTGAAAGGTAGATTAGCCTTTACCCAAGCAACCTTGGCGGTAGACGCGGAATAGAAAAGCATAAAAAAAACAACAAAACAGTTCACCAGTTGGAAAAGTAAATTTCCCCATCTGCGCTGACCTTGTCCGAATGAGCGTGTGTACCGGTGCCCAGCGTACACCGGTGGCGCTACCGTATTGCACACCATCCTTTCTCTGCCCGCACGAAAGTGATCAAACCGTGCTTGCGTGAAAGACGCAACGTGTGCAGCGGCGGTTCTCCCATTAGCCGCGATACATCGCGTACACTTCACAAAAGTAAACAAATCCATCCATCAAAGCTGGAAGCGCAGTAATAGAGGTAGTCGTTTTCCGCTGTCATCGTTAGCATCGATCTGTCAGCCTGCCGTGATGGCAACGCATCGTTTGTTGTTTTGTTTTTGCGCTGCCAATTTCGTTAGATGGACAGCAAACACGTTGCAGCGCACGCAAACGCCCGTTGCGCCCGTTGCGGGTAAAGGCTGCTGATGAAGGTATTTTTGTTTGTTTTCCGTAAATGAAACTTCCTTTTTTTGTTTCTTCGTCTAATAATGCTGCCCAAAGCCGCAAGTTCATTCGGTGCCAACTGGTGCAAACTTTTGAATACGCTTGCCTGATTTAATGACTTGTGGGGCGAACATTTGCGCTAAAAGGTGCGCACACGGAAGGACAAACGCGCGGGTACAGGCGTCTTCCGAACGCTTGTTGGTGGCCTCCCCGGAACGGTGACTAATAGTAGCAAGCGCGTCGGTGCGAATGTAGATGCTGCGCTGTTGCTTGGCGTTTCGAAAGTCTCAGCTGCGGTAGGCAGATCGAATGTAGACCAACATCATAATTCATGAGTGACTTTGGCTTTTTGTTGTGGTAGTCTTCTCTTTCTTCAGCGTTACACTCACTTCTCTGTGCAGCTCATCGGGAGATGCAATCACCTCAAGGACGGCGAGTTGGTGTTTGGGTGGCCTCACAACAAATCAACAAACGGTGGATTCAAAAGTGTTTTTTTATTTAGCTTTTATTGTGTATGCAAGTGGAATACACTTCATGCTTGGAACATATTTATCACACAAAAATCGAGTTATTCTCATTTTAATTTGAAAAGATTGTGACATAATGACACAATGACATGACTTGTTTTTTTAGATTTGTATGAACAGAATAAATTGTGGCAATATTTTAACATAAAATCGAGATAAAAGATCAAATCCTCTTTGGTGACTACATTAAAAATAATAAAAAATATATTATTATAACTAATACAATTACGATTATAAATCAGTAGGTCAATTAAACAATATTGTTAATATAATGAACCAATGATTAATGATACTCTTCTATCCTGTTTCAGATTGTTTAACCACTTTTAGCATCTCTTCGACTTTGACTGCTCTATTAACTCTTTCCGTAACCGTCTTCTTTCTTCTAATCCCTCTAATTCTTCTTTATAGTTTTCTTTTACTATCTTCTTTTTTAAAGTTTATGATAGTCTCTTTGCGCTCTTCCCGTTTTTTTTTCTTTTTGTTACGCAAGGCTTAGTTTAGATCGTAAAAGATTTTTTTATTGTTATTAATTTATTTTAAGTATTTGTTATTAACCCTTAATGGCGGATATTTAGAGTTTGATGAATGAAATAAATGAAATTACAAATTTTCTCAATAAATTAAAAATACTTTCAAAAGTACAAACAAATGTTGCTAAAACTAATAAAACAAACAAGCAACATGTTTATCATTTCTTTTTATTTTAAGCATCAAATTCCTTCCGCCGAGCTATTATGATAGGAATTTTAATTTTATTACGAGCACAACATTCTTTTCCTTTGCTTCGTAAACCATATCATGGCTGTTCTAATGGCGAACTGAATGATGTCAATCTTTTGTCAAAGCTTGTTAGTTCTAGAGCGCATTCTGCCTGCTCATTAGCATAAGCTGCTAATATCTAGCCGTTTGCCAATTCCCATTACTTATAATGATTGAGCGAGGCAAAGCGTTGTAGCTTTTTGCCCAATTCGACTCTGTTATTTCTTCTTTTTCTTCTTCTTCTTCATCCTCCCTCCCAGTTAATATGAGAAAATGTCACAAATTATTTTAATGGCCGATGATATACATCTAATTTTTCTTTTCTAGTCGTGTATTATTTCATCCACCGGTCGTTTCCTTCTTTATGGTTCCGCCGTTGGCACCTTTGGCGAGCAGGGAAATGGGTTTAGATCAACCCTTCGCGATAAAACAACGAGGTGAGATGGGTGGAGTGAATGAACGGTGTGCTATTAAAAACAAACCAGCCCCATCTGCAGGGAAATAAAATTTGAAGGAAGTGAGGATTCTTTTCAAAACCAAACAAAAGACAAAAAAACGGACGAATTCTCCACATGAGGCGTTCTTAGGAACAGTTTGTACGATGCTCGCGGTTGGAACGAGGAACGAGGTGTGTCGTTTTATCGTTTCCCTGCCAATGCACAATGGGCAGTTTAGAACAAATCTCGGGATAAAATTATTTTTGCAGAAATTGTTTGTTTTTATCGTTTGTAGTAAAGAGTTATGATAGTAAATAACATTTTATATGTAGTTCGCATCCATACCACCAGGTGGCGCTACATAAAATAGTGTTTTAAGGGACCTTTGCTTAATTTTATTAATTTTGTGTGTTTTTTTTTCTTGTATTTGTTGTTTCTAATAGTATAAACCATATTAAAATATACTGTAATGTTTTATAATATATGAACAAAACATAATAATTTTGAATAAGATAATATTTTCTGTTTTGTATAGAACAATTGTAGCTAATTTTCATCACTTTTACTCACAGGTAGTACAAATATTAAAATTTTACATACACAACTTAGGTGGATGCTATTACAAGCTTCTGACGTCTTGTTCATATTTCTAGAGACATGAATAAAGGCATTTAAATAATTCGCTAGAGCAGGTACATTGAAATAAAGTAGTTCCCAAATTCGTCATGAAAAGCAGCTCATATTGTTAGTCTTTCAATATTCATCCTATACTTTTCCAAGTCCTGTACTGCCTTCAGAAGGGGTAATAAAACTAAACATTGTATGTTCTTGGTTTTACAACTATCCAAAAAAATCAGAGTTCAACGATAGCTACAAACAAAGTATTTACTTCATTAGTAAAGTTAAACTCTGTCTTTGTTTTAGTGCGTGTAGCTACTGATATTGAATTGGTTAACGAATCAGAGGAATACAGCTCATTATACAAAATGTCCTTCTGGATGCATTTTCTTTCTTGCAAAATATTCTTTGTAGCATACTCCCCTATATCCTTATATTTAGTTTGTCATGACTTTTGGGAGTTTCTTCTCCCAAAGCGCCAATAGATGCTGGTGCATTCATAACGTTTTCCTGTTATTCGTATAATTTCAGAATTATTTTCCTTACATCCGTCTATAATCTGGAGTAGGACCAAAAGTTATTTGATTCTAATTTGCTTCATTATATTTAATAATAAAGTTAGGTTAGAATAGAAATTTACATATTAGATAAGTACATGAGCTGAAACTAAGATACACAGCTTCGTAATGGAAATTAAAATCACGTAGAATATAGTTTTGTAGAATACACTAAATACGCTACACTAGGCTCCTATGGAGCCGCCTAGTTGCGCATGTGTCTGTTTTTAGAAAAAGTTGATGTGATAAAACTTCAATAAAATTCGCGTTCGCAAACTTTCGCAGAATATTTCTTCACAGATTGATAGTATATATATTACACTATTATGTGACATATATGAGACAACGCCACTCTACGCCACTTCAATAATGGCATCATGTCAAAAATTAAAATGATGAAATTTTTTAGCAAGTTTCTTCAGTTATTATCGTTTATTTTTGCATAAAATTAACTTAACTCAAAATCTTTAATGGATTTTCAAAGCTGACTAAATATCCTTTTTAAAATATCTAAACTTATCAAAATCGGTTTATATTTGAAAAAGTTACAAAGGTTCAAAATTTTCCAAAAAGTGAAAAATTTTCTGCGTTTTTTAAACAAATCTCGACTTTGAAAGGTCTTTTCTAGAGAACCAGAAAAGATAAAGAGCTCATATTTGGTATTTTTCTTAGTTTAACCCTTAGTATTAAAACCTATTATTTGGAATTGCGCTATTACAAAGTTGATTTTTTGAATTTCATCCCGGCAAATGCCCATTGTGCAATGATGCTACCTTCGCGACATTAGGCAGGGACACCCTGCATTAGCAAACCTATCATATCCGCGGTGGTTTGTGTGGTTAGCGTTTTTTTGTCTGTTTGTGTTCCCTCTTGACCTTCACCTGTGCATGGTATCGTGCAGACAAATGCCCTTCCATTCCCAAGAACTCGGAGGCAAAGCTAACAGCTAAAAACAAACCTAAACGTCTGTTGAGTTACGATGCCCACAGGGGTTAGACTAAACGTAGTATTAAGGTTCTTTTTTTTTGGTCCAAAATATGTTCATTTTTAAAATAATTTTGACAATCTTGCACGTTTCCGGTTCGCTTCCGGAGGTCATCGAAGCGATGCAGTTTTTTGTTGCTATCGCTGAGGTGTAGGGTTTAATCCACAAAGTGGGTACGAAGGTCACTCTTGAGTCATTCGGCTCGAGTAGAAACAGAGAAGATGACTCAAAAGATGCACCCATTGCTTTGTGAGACAGGACGTTCGTTGGATTCTAGGAAAAGGAGAAGTTGAAGAATGTTTATTTCATGGGAATGATTTTTTCTTCCACTGATGCATTTTTTTCCCCTATCCTTATGCGGGCCGTTCCGACAGGGTATATGTTATTTATCCTTACCTTATTAGCCTTTAAGGTAGGATACGGTCAGGTGATTATGGATCCTTCATGGAAAAAAGCGCATACGCTGTTACGTTACGTCATTGCGTAGGGAAAAAAAGGTGCCGAGAGAAAAGGATCACAAAGGAATGTTGGGCAAAAGGCAAGGAAGCAAGTAAAAGAGGCAGACAAAGAGCAGGCTCATCCTTTTCTCGGTGCTTACAATCCATCTCCTCGTTTAGACGGTACTGCGCCAGGAGGATTGATAATTGAAAGCCTCTCATACCCATTGCAGCACGTTGAGTGATGAGTATTTCTTGGTGGAGGGTTTTTTTCCAGATCTTTTTGAAATGCTTTACGCAGCGGAGGTGATGAGAAAATTTTTAATTGAATAAGGATAAGCTCGTGGTAAGGTTTGGTCCGTTGCGCAATGCATTGTTAGGAAATGTTTTTATTCTATTGACAAAGGTTTATTGGTTACAGGTTTATTTGCGGTTCGTAGGAAAGAGAAGAGATGGCTTGAACCAAATTAAAGAATGAAAATATATTTTGATGCGTAATTTTTTGAAATTAAATTCTTTAAAGTTTTTGAGCAGTCGAAACATGCAGAAGAACGGTCAATTTGCATGATTAGTTGAAACAAAAATTGTAGATAAATAATAAATTGTGTAATTACACGAACTAAGTTAGAATATTTTAAATAAATGTAAAAATTATTAACGTTAAATTTTATTCTGAAGAAGTACATAAATCTCGAAATTAATATTAATATAAAAACAGAAGATTAAGCAATATATTATAACCAAACAACACAAAGTCTTTCAAAACATTGCATGGAATGACTAGTGAGATATAAGTATGGAATTCCATTTGATTTTACTGTTGTTTAAAAAAACATTAATTTATACATCATGTTTGTATTTAAATGTTTGATGATTCGATGTGAGCGTAGGATGTGAAAATTGTGATGTGAATTATTAACATGAATTGTTTAAATTGATATATAAATAATGGAGGCCTTTCCAGTTAATTTAATTTTAATTTTATTTCTTCAATGTTGGATTTATAACATCATTTATTTAAAAAAAATAAAAAGCAACAAAGCCTAAGATGCGAAAGTGTGATGTAAATGTGTTGCTGATTTAATGAACTATGAAAAAAAAAATGTTGAAAAAACCATAAAAGAGCTAATATCATTTACAATATTTAAAAAACAAACAACAAATGTTTGCCAATTGTACAAGATAACAAAAATGGATCGCAATAAAATTGACACCGATACTATCTCGCCTACCGCGATTCCGTTCTGCGTGAACAGCAACCTGTTGCTCTAATGACTTGTAGTCCATAATTATAGATGGCTCCGTTTTTTTTTTCTCCAGTCCAAAGGCGGCTTCCTTAACAATCTCCTCACCGGTCACCCTCCCCCGAACGCGCAAACCTTACCATTCGTGGGCGTAGGATGTGAAAATTAATGGTTTCCCTTTTACGCGTTAGCGACTGTGCGTCGGTACACGGCACACAACTGAAACACCCGGGCGAAGAGGAAACTAAATCAAACCCCGGCTCCGATAAGAACTCTTTTATTGGGTGTGATGAAGCGAATTATGTGAAGGAACTGAAGGCTTGGAAAAGAGAGAGAGAGAGAGAAAAAAAGCCCGACAACACAAGTAGCATTGGGAAAGAAAAGCATACCGCAAACATAACACCAAACAGACACACACACACACACACTGGCTCGTCGGGCAGGCGGTAAGGCCGGCCACCCGGCATACGGTTCGACCGGAAAACTGCCTCTAAGAACCGTAAATTGTGTGATGGATTTTTATTTCGTCTTTTTTTCTACTTCTCGCGTATCTTTTTTCTTTCCTATTCAGTTTGTTTTTTGGGAGTTTCTTGTACGAACGCACCGGAACGCTTGTTCGGGACCATTGACCATTGGTTATGAGCATAATTTAAGTGGGTTTTGTTTCGGAAGGCTATTAATTGTTTTTTTGGTGGTACCTATCTTATCTATTCAGTTCCCACAGTGAATGGAGCGAAAATGAATGAAAATGGTGTTTTTCTCCTTCAGTGATTCTAACTGGAATTGAAAACGGAAAAATGGGTCGCAGCGTGATCTATTACCAGCGGAAGAGCAGATAAGACATTTGTGACATTTGAAGTGAAGTTTTTTCAATTTAAAAATAATTTCCTTCCCATTGCATAATCGAAAGTTGAATAAACACTCTGTAGGCAAGCTTAAATGTGTTCTCTCTCATAAAAAGATAGCTCCGTTGTTTAAACAATGTGCCCTCTTCCAGCCCTTGAGACTCCACATAACTGCAAGCTCGATCAGCATTATTACGACAGTCCAAAAGGGGGCCATCCCTTTGGTTGCCACACTCCGACACACCTTGGATCACATCGATTAGCGCGCGCTGCAACCGATGGCGATGATGCATCGGTGCATCGAACTCACGGGAAAGCGGTTCACTTTCGTTTGTTCACTCCCGTCACACGCGTGTGCATTACGCGTGCAATATGTGTCTTCCCCCCCCCCCCCCCCCGACCCGTTAGCCGCCAGCCGACGGGGCGATGGGAACGACGATTATCGCAACCAGTTTCCGCGATAACAATGTGCCGATAATGACGATGCTGTTGCGGCTGCCAACCCTTTGGCCCAGGCCAAGACGAGTTGTCGGCTGAATTGCCTATTTTCTTCTTGGAAGAGCATTGGAACACCGTGCGGAGGAAGGGAAGGGAACAAAGCAAAAATGCATTCGGCTCCCAATGGTGTGTGCTCTTGTTTGATTTTCTTTCTAAACTTCTTCACCGATTGTTTGTCGTGACGTGAGGTTTGAAGAAACAATCGCTCCCGATGGCAGAAGAAAGTTCGTTACGCATCCATTGATTTGACAATGCGCTGCTGGAGCGTATGCGTGCGTGCGTGCGCTTCGCCACTAACGTCACCATAAGTGACGCAAATGAGTTACCGGTAGCTTCGCCACTTTCGTCAAAAATTAGTGTTATAGCTTTTTTTACAATGCCGAACGTATATGTTTCATAGTAGAGCCCAAAAACTGTGTGATGGATGAGGCAGCAGATTCTTGATACGTATGTTGTTAATTTTTTTTTAATTTGGAAAATTGATCAGATAAGATAAAGCCAAATTTTACTTGTATTAATTTTCACAAAATTTAAGTTTGATTAGATAACTTGAATTTAATTATGAATAGTTTTAATAATAATAATAATAATAATAATAATAATAATAATAATAATATAATAATAATAATAATAATAATAATAATAATAATAATAATAATAATAATAATAATAATAATAATAATAATAATAATAATAATAATAATAATAATAATAATAATAATAATAATAATAATAATAATAATAATAATAATAATAATAATAATAATAATAATAATAATAATAATAATAATAATAATAATAATAATAATAATAATAATAATAATAATAATAATAATAAAACAGCAAACAAGAGAATACCAAGGCCTTCTTAAGGAAATAGAAAGATAAAGTAATGTAATGTGAGCGAAATTATCGAGTATAATGACAAAGTTTATTGAAAATTATGAAATAAGTCTAAAGAGGCAATAAGAAGAGATAAAATGACAAGAAAACAAATTACTGTACTCTTACTGAACATTTAGTAAGTCTCCTAACCGTAAGCAATATAATAAAAGTGAAGTGGAGTGAAGAGGAATTCAGAGAGGATTTTAAATAGGAACAGAAAACGGGTAGAGGGATCTGCAAATAAAAAAGATTACTTACCGCTACTTAATCAAATAAAGACAATGCACGCCAGACAAGAACCTTAGGTTCACATGAAGAACGGGAGTAAGGTTGAAGTAACGTGTTCTTTCAAATGATATCATTAACATATTGAAATAGAAATCAAAACTACTAAAAAAGAATATTATTGAATTTTTTGACAATATTATATTAATAAGTGATTATTATAAATAATTTCATTTTTATTATAATAAAATTTACTTTAATTTTGTTTAATTTCACTTTATTATGGCTAATTTTCTAATTTGGTAGAGATAACGTAGTCTTACACAAGGGTTTACAAAGTATTTATTAAGCTTTTCAAATATCTCCCCATTGAACATGATCTTATGATAAAACACATATAGAACTACAGTCTGAACTCACTGATTGAACTTCGAATCCCTGCAAACTATTGAATATGTGCTTTTTAGTTGGCAAAAAAGTTTGAAATTTAGCTGGGTAAGCATACGGTTTTTGTGAATTTTTCAAAAACCGGTCTTTCCATACAAACGTATGGTTTTTAATTAAACTATCAGCCAACTATCGAGCGTTCAACTAAAAAGCATGCCAACTAAAAAGCGTTCAATTATTGAATTATATTTTCAACACACTTTCCTCGTCAAATAATCGTGAACGGTAAGGTAGAAAAGATTCTACAAGGCACTTGCTCTGTAAACATTTTCCAAATCTGTTCCTTTGTTCCGTGCGGGTTCTTTCTGTCGCTACCCTTAGTTTAATTTCACCTGAAACCAAACGCGGGCGCCTATCTTGCAACCGTCATCGTCCGATTGTGCCGACTGCCCGGGCGGGGTTACCTACCCGGCGGTGGAAGGAAAGCATTCTGCCGCAGCTAACCCCCGTCAGCACGAGCGGTCTACGGTCATTTCACTTTCGATGCGGAAAAGGGAAGCAGCTCTTGTTTCGCTTTCGATCAAAAGCATCAACCCCGGGAGCGTTCACCGACCGTGGCCGTTGATTGATCGTCTTTGTTCTTAGAACATTGATCTCACAAGAATTTATAAGAAAGAAAAAAAAGAGGCATAAAGGGCATTTTGATGATTAAGCGTGAGCATAGTTAGAACCTAATGGATTTATGTTTCGAGTCTTCATTTAATATGATCTTTCAGAAATGTTTTAAAAATACATCAACATATATAACTGATAGCAACGATTGCGAAAGCATTTAGTTCTTTACAGTTCGCTTACTCTTCCCTCCCTAAAACGCCGTTGAACTACTTTCGCAATCATTTTCATTCACAATGGTTACACACACACCAGCTGCTCCCGTTTTGCTTCAATCATCATTTGGCAATTTGTCATTGTTGTTGCGGTGAAAAATTGTTTATCGGCCGGCGGGGTGTAGTGCGTTGTCTTTAGTTTCGTGTCATTTAGAGCATAATTTCCACCGACTACGAAGCGAAAAGAAAACGATGTCGCAGCTTCAGCTAGGTAAACCCGCGTATGCAACCTGTGTTATGTTTCGTCGTATCTTGCTCGATACGTTAAATCGCTGCACGAGTCATTTGGAGGTTGCGCTCCAGTTACACTGCAACATACCCTCCCCTACACACACACATGGTGACAAGGCACGCCAATAATGCGTTCGATGCGTTTGTGTCGCTTGTTTTCCACCCGCAAACCGAACATGGCTGCCTTTCGAAAAAGCGGCACACGCAGCCGGCCTGTGCAGTTGCACTTGAGCAGCAAAAAGCCATAACCAAATGGCGCTTTCCCGATCGTACATCGGCCTTATGCTTTCGACCGCCCCGCTTTACTGCCTTTGAATAATCTCGTAAAGGAATCGTAAGCGACCCGTTGGTCCCCTTTTCTTCTTTTCATTTTGCGCGACCATAAAAATGAGCTTTGTATGCATTCTTCTGCGCTCCTCTCTAGCGCCCCTGTTCTGTGAACAACTGATGTGTCCTTTCTACTGCGGTGTAAATCATTTTCCTCTGCCTTCGCAACGGTTTTGCGAGATTCCCTTTTGGAAAGCAGGTTAATTTTCTCACATTCCACCGTCTCACCTTCACCTAATCAATCAAGCAGTGACACTGCACATTCACATGGCCGCCCGGGCTGCATGGAACCGCCGATGACCAATGGCATCGGTCGGTGGGGTCACTCGGGAGGGTTGTCGCTTGCCCACTGGTGGCAAAGAGGTAGTACGCCGTAGGGAGGCAGCAATTGAGTTGAAACCGATAGCTGCAAGGCTTAGGAAGGCGGCAGCAGGTGAGTTTGAAGGGTCAAATAAAGGGCCCAGAACATTTGGACCATTTGGATGTCGAGATTGGCAGCAGATGCGTGTCCGATGATTGACGGCGGTAGATTGGATGGTACTGCGTTGTGAACTGTGAACAATTTGTACCGATCGTCCGTTGTTAATGTAGGCTACGTGAATGAAGGTCAGTCTTTGAGTTCGGTAAGTAAGACATCGGATAAAGTGCATTTTATGATTTTAAGTTAACATCATCCTAATACTTGTGTCATCCATTTAAACAACCAGTCCTGTAACAGAAAAAATGAGGTTCGTCGCTTACGAGTCTTTCGTTTTTCTCACGCGCTAAATTAACCGGTTTTCTTCGCCAACACAACCGAAAACCCGCCGACTATTCTTTGATTTAGTTTATGAAAGCCGGGAAAAATTCCACCTTTCAAAAAGCGCGATGATCGATCAGGCTCGATCCATTACGCGATCGATTTGCGCCACCATCGTTTGACCCTCATTATCATAAGTTACGCGCCCGGGAATGACAGGTTCACTGTTGCTCCCGTGACAGCGCGTTACGAAATATGACTGCCGCTAAGTAAGCGCTTAACCCGCCGAAAGCGTTTTGGTAAAGATTTGGGCTACCTAATCACCGTCGTGGGCTATCGTTTTACACCTGTCCCTCGGCGGCGATTTTTCGACCATCGGCCGATCCCACTAGTAGGTCAGACCGCGCTAATCTCGGACCAGTGGGCTCGTAAACAACGGCGCATAATCCATAAATCTCTTCCCCTCCTTCGCTCTCTCTTTCTCTCTGTGTTGGTTTCGGTTGTGGACTACCTTTAACCTGTCGACGGACGCATGTACCAACACGGCGCGAGCGCATGTGTGATCGTTTCGATAGGGCGATCTCTGTTTTTGGAGGGTGCGGGCGAATCTGAGCCCACTAGTTGATGTAATATTTTACCGTAGCCGGCTCGTTATGTTGAAAACATAAGGTTTATTATCTTTCTTTGCTTAATAGATTCATCGCGATTTGCTAAATGTGTTTCTCTTTTCTCTTTGGACCATGTGATGTGATCGCCCACTTACTTGCAGTGATTTATTGGTTTGCCCTTGTTCGGACTGTGATCAAGATTATGATTTTGCAAAGCAAGGGTGTTGATGAAGATTAACCATTTAAGGGAATAGCAACAGTGTTGTATGATTAAAGTTACAATTTAAATGCATAAAATAAAAAAAAAGGTTACACCGTTTAGGAGACGATATAATTGCTAAGCCTCTCGGATTTTTCCTTCAAGCACTGCCTTAATTTGCTGGGACAGTAATATGGTCAATTTATCAGCCAATGCCATTCCCATACAGACCACAATCAGGAACAAAGTACCGAAACGACCAGCAGCACCACCAGCAGCGGCACCAGCGCTGGTGCAACTTAATGTGCATACATTAGCATAAACGGTTTCGGGTGCACCCACCCGCCATAAGGTCACCTGTCCGTACTGGGTCCGTACGCGTGCGCTACTTTCCCTTCGCGGTGGACTTTCGCTGCAAGGCTGAAGTGCATTTTTTCGAAGAGGAAAACAACTACAAAAAGCATTCCATTCCATACGGTTCAGCTTGGACAGTGGGACCTTTGCCAGAACAGGGGGCACTATATGGCGCTGATGTGAGTTTGATTGAGCTCAACCGTTTAGCTTCACATTTTCGATTTTATTTATGCGATTCGATGTTAAAATGCGAACGAGTTTTGTCAGACAGAAAGTGTTACACGCGAGGCAATAGGATCAAATGTGAACTTTTACCCCTGTTTTTTGTGTTCGAAGCTCTTGGAAAGATAGGTTCGATCATTCGAACATTCCCGATGATAAAAAAAAACATAGACACATACATATACCTAAACGGTCATAATTTCTCTCACCCACATTCATTCCACGAAGCCGATGCGGAAGGGAATGATGATGAGCTTGCGCACGTCATTTGCATAGCAACATAAATGCAGAAATAAAAGGGTGAAACGCTCGGTCGCCCACTTTTTTTTCTCACCAACGAGATGTTACAGAAGCAATCAAAGCGCCCCATTGGATTGAAAGGTTTCTTGAATAAAATCCAAACAAATGAAGTGTCTGTATGAGGTAAATGTTAAGCATCATTATTTAATTACGGACTATTCTCATTAAAAATTAAAAGCTGGTTTTGAAGTCCTCAAAACGATCACCAATCAATGGCACTTGCAATGATTTAACTTTGATTACTTATCAATTTCAATATCAACCTCCTCTTTATCGGCGGCACTGACACTTGCCTGTCTCATCGATGGGCTGGCTGGATGGATGGGAACATAATTTACACTCCTCGAGTCCAACAAATTTCACACCGCTCGGATGAGATGTGATGGAAAGTAAGGAAGCGGGGAGCCATTTCTTCGAATTTCTTCCCCCTTTTGCATCGACCTTAGTTCGCATCAGGCTGAGCTGAGTCGAGTCAGTCAGTCAGTCAGTGGGCTAAACTTCTCCTTGGGGCCTGGTTATGTATGCCACGAATATATGTATACAGGCGAATCTGCAACAGGGAAGAAACAAAAAAAACTATCAACATTGATATGAAATATGAAATAAGAAATTCTCATATAATGGCATAGCAGCAACAACAGCAAAAAAAAACAACGCTCAACAACGGGACAGGAAATGATGAATCGCTACGTAATAGTATCGCACCGGCGCGCACTTGGAAGTTCGATCGGGCTGGCGGGCTGGATGCTGTGGGAAAGCTTTTCACTGGCCCCGGGTAGATTTGTGGAACATAGCTTTAGATTTTTCTTTTCTGTCTTTATTTTGTTCAGTTTGCGAAACAATTTCACTGTGTTTTTTTTGTTGCAGTTATTTCACTCGTTAAGATTGTTTCGCCAATTTTATTGCCGCCAGCTCCGTCGTCCGCATATTATGCGATGAGTGTGTGCTTATGGGGTTATCTGTGGAGTGGAATTTTTTTTTTACTATTATTACTGTTACTTTTTTCCTTTATATCTAGACCTCTTTTACCCGATGGGCAGAGTTCTATAATCGTCACAATAATTACATCACCGAAGCTATGCTGGAGGCATTCGGTGTATTGAGCTGGCAGTGGCAGCTTTCCCATGGGTTGGAATTTCACAGGAAGGTTAATATAAACACTCACTGCGAATGAATGCTTGCGTGGATGACAGTGGGACGTGTTTATTTGTTTTAATTTACCATTCCTCATTACATCTGTGGCTTTTGGGTGGGTAATGGCGTAGGTCATTTGCGTAAATGCGAGGAATGAATGTTTGGAATGTAAGAGAAGAGACAGAAGAGATGTTTTTGTACGTAAATTGTAACAATTTTGTATTATGTAATGAAAAAACTAAAGCATACTTAAGAGGATGGCGTCCCCTTTTAACCTTCTCTTGTTTAAATTCGTCCAATCATCGCACTTAATAAACCTCCTAGCCTCCTAGCTAAGCTCTCGCTCTTTATTCTTCGCCCTGTTCCGTCAACCGATTCATTACTGTAGCTGAAATCTCGTTCCAAACCAATTAGAATATCACGCAAACCGATTAAAAGGCACATTCCGGTTCGGGTTGGCAAGCATGGGTAGAGCAACGAAAGCTACCGAACATGATTTGTGCTTTTTGAGATTCGTTCTGGAAGTGAAAGTGTGAGATGAGATTCGTTGAAGAACAACGAAATCCCAAGGGCTACTAATCAAGGCATTTTAAAGGAGGTGGTTTAAAGGGAATCTGCCCCAATCCGATCAGTTCAAGGTTGAGTTGGGCTAGGTCGTGATCGTGGACCGTACTTCGTTTGTCATACGTAAGCGCATTAGGTTGATGGCTGTGGTCAGTAGCTTTCTAAGAATAAAAAAAACGTATGCTCTTATCCCTCTGATATCCTGCCCTGCTCGATCAGTTGACGGAAACAGCGATAGAAGCGATTTAAATTAGATGCTTTATCCGACCCAAAATTATTCTAATTCCAGTCCCATTCCACGGACCTGTTTCTGGAGGTGTGTTCCCCTGCGGGTAATTCCGGCGGAGAACAATTCTAGATCCTAGTAGCGTAGCGCTCTGGCCCAATACCTAGAAGCCATTAACATCGCAACAACAAAGCCACAGTGTCCAGCGGTGCTATAGTCTTGTTTGGGGATGAGATGTTTGGGAATGATATAAAGCAATAAGCTGCCTAGACTGACACAAATTAAGTTGTTCGTTCGACGAAAGGGAAAAACTTGTTTCGGGCTTGGGAGTGTGAAGTTTCCGATAGAATAGACAAGATTCCTGCGGTTAGGGTGTATCGGTAGAGGGTTTAAGGTTTAAATCACGTTTAAAATGAAAGTTGTGGGATAAATAAAGCAACAGGCGGGCATGTCGTTATGATCATACTTTGAGTAATTCTTGGAAATTAAGTTGAAATATAAGATAGCATTCTACAAATTACGCAAATTAGATAAACATAACAACTCATTTCCAAACATTTAACAAAATCGTTAACGAAATAACAATGGCTATAAGCTTAAACATTGAAAAGATAACAGATAACAAACAATCAAACATTGTAAAAGAAATAAAGACGAACAACATAAATTAAATTTTAGATGTGGAGCAAGGTTAATCTAAGGAGATAGGATGTGTAATATAATTGAAAGATAAATAACATGAAAGGATGTTACAGAGAAGAAAAAAAAACAAAAATAAAAACTGACAACATATGATCCAAGGACTTTGCCGAATGCCCTTAAAGGTTTTATTAGATCAGCTTGGGCAGCTTTGATAAATTATGAAATATTAATCCGCATTTAAGAGCAATTCATGGAATGTTTTACACTCAATTTTAATTGGATATCCCAAAAATTCCATATGACCTTCATTCAAAGAACAAATGTGAACAATAAATTACTGTTATACCATAATCCCTCTTTACGGCATTAATGCCACTTAACCCATAATGGTGATCGATAACAAAAGAGAAGAATAATTGTACATCCATCATGCTTTGTTGCGATTCGTAAACACTTTTGCATTGCTCCGTTCAATTCGGAATTTTAAGCTGAAGCTGAACAAGCGCAAGGACAAGCTACAGGAATGCAAAAGGTACTGATTAAGCTGACATGCAATGCATGTTAATGCACGTCCGGTCCACATAGGGGTCAGCTTTCCAGCACGAAATCACCCGACGGGGAAGATAATTAATTAAATTTCGTTCCTCAAACAAGTGCCTTGCAGCAGAGAAAAGATTGATCTTCCTGCACGAACCAAACGACCATTGACCTGGGTTGGTTCCTCGCCGTTCCTCAATCATCGTGTGGGTGCAGTCGGAAGGGTCTAAACACTGACATAAAAGATGAATTTTTAACATCCGTCCATTAAACACGAAACTGGTTTCAAGGGTTTGGCGCTTGATCGGTAAAAAAGGAAGCGAATTCCTCGCGCAAGAAACCCCAATCCCAGTCATATCAGTGTTGCGGTCAGCTGCGTTTTTGTGCGCGCCATGACCTGTAATAATGCTTCAGTGAGCAAATGAAAGAAACATTGAGCTCCAAATCGGGCGATCAAGCTGAGCAAATAACACTACGCCGTTCGCATGCGTTTCATAAACCATCCCGCAGGGAGCTTAAACCACATTGTTTGGGTACGTGATTGGGATGGTTAACAAAAAAAAAAAAAAACCAACAACGCAACCACAACCCTTTGGAACTCTTTGGAATTCCGAATGACAGGAAGATGACCCATCTTCTTCGGGGTCTTGGATCTCCAGGTGTTCTCCAGGCGAGCGCGTTTATCTTGACCTTCATCAGCCACACTCATTTGCGCCAGCGTTTCGGTTTAATAGGAAGAGGAATGATTTGCCAATGAAAAGACGACATCCGGACACAGCGACTTTAGCAGTAGTCCCAAAACCGAGGGTAGCACAAGAGGTGTAAATCAAATTTATTGCTTTGCATGACGATCACAACCAACACGCAGAAGCAAACAGAAATGTACACGAAAAGTGAAAAAAAGATCAGAAGAAAGCTGAACGTTCAAGATAGTCTGCGTTTCGGACGGGTTGAAGGTTCCTGGTTTTTCGCTGTTTCTTTCTTCCTTTTCTCTCTCGCTCAATTTTCGGAGTTCCAAAACATTCCAGCAACACACAAAACAGTCTTTATCTTTGACAATTGGCGTAACGGTACAACCCGACGCCGAGGACATAAAAGGGCTCGCGCGTGCACGTGTGTGTGGGGGGGGGGGAACAGATCGGCAGATGATGGTGTTGGCCTACATTCGCTGAAGGTTTGGTCGGACACCTTGGATAACGCTTTACATAAAATTACGATTTGTTCCATTATGGACATGGACATCTTTCAGGAGACAAATGTACATTTGCTTCTACTTCTTCTTCTTCTTCTTATGGTTGAGTGTTTGTGTCGCAGGCGAGCCCTTCGCGCTTATCAATGAACTTGGCCCGAGCGCTTGGAACCATCGGCGGATTACTCCGGTGGAATAATAATATTATGGTGTTGGATTTATGAATACATTTCACCGAAAAAAAAGCAGGGCTGCATAGCATTGTAGTTCGATGCAGTCGATGTTGCAGCTGATGCATACAAAGCGTGGGGTGCGATAGTGCAATCGGAAGGTACAGTTATTTAATCGCCTCGAACGAATTGAAGAAAATGGGAAGCGTGGGTACAGAAGGGTTCTTTTCGATGGGTGGCAAACAGAACACGAAACGATTCGCTGTGGGGCTTAGAATGTGTTCGAGTTGGGGCCGTGAATAAAATATTGCCCTTCTTTGTCGATGTTTGTTATGGTCAATACCGTAACGTTGACAAATTGACGATGGATTATGAATGTTTTGCAGCTAATACGGAGCGAGGGTACGTAATGCAGATTAAATATTTATTATTATTTGACTTGTGACAGCCTTTCTGACTCATTTTTCTCTGGATTTATATTAACAAATTCAAGTGAATTACCAATGCCAAAGAAATTGAAACGAATTTGTTCGAGACTTATTCAGTTTCTCATCCTCCTTCCAAAACTAAATCAATCCAGACCAGTTTGCTCATCTACGGACTTTCCAAGGATAATCTTTAATGTAAAGATTCCGCTGCAAATCAACAAATGTTTTCTCTGCGTCTTTTGAAATATCTTTAACGCAAATTTAACTATGATTTTTATCAATCCTCGATCTACGTCAATGCCACGTTATAAGAATGACAAGAAACGAATAATATCTGCTAAGCAAATATTAATGACTGTATAGACTGGGAATGATACTACGATGATTCACACATTGTAGAACTTTTAAAGTTAGTGATGATATTAATTAAATTTTAACAAATTACCACATAGGATATCCTTGTGGATAAAAATTGCATTTTTTATTATTATTTTTTATTCAGAAGCAACGGTTCAAATAGGCCGTATTGCTTAAAACTAGATTATACAAGTATAGTTCATGGCGCTAAAATCTATATTGACTGGAAGACATTTCCTTCTCTGAGCCATGGAAGGGCACCTTATCCTGGGCGTACTCGGACATTTTGGTTAATTCCATCCAGCCCTTGAATTTGTGGTCCTATGAGCGTGGCAAAGGATCGGATCTACATCAATCGGATTGCGAGGTTCAGTTCAGATTTCCAGTTCAATGTTCCAAATGGCATTGCGGGGTCTGTATCGTTTTGTTCTCTGGCATTTGTTCCATTCAGGCCTTTCCATCAGTGGTCCGAGTGATTTGGCGGGGGTCTGTATCGTTCCAGTTCTCTAGTAAATCATTGCAAGAACCAAAATTGCAAATTTTATAAGACGTAACAATTAAATCTTCCTAGAAAGTATTATGATTTTTTGTTAAACAGCTCTGCAGCTGAATGGATCTTCCAATTTTGCCGTGACCATTTTTGGAAATTATTGACCGGTCAGATTCTTATGATATGTCAACGTTGGAATTAAAAATCGATTAATATGACTCGTTCTAATGTCTGCAAATATTGAGATTTTGAATTCAACTATATAGAATTCTGTAATAAATGGTACAGACTTTACTTTTTGATTGATGAATGTGAATCATTAATACAAACAGCAGTTTCTGTAGCATTGAGTTCTACACGTCACTTCTAAATATAAGTTTATCATAAACAAATCTTAACAATCCACATACACAGGAAGTCTTTAACTCTTTGCCCGAGCGCCATATCCACAAAAGGGTACCCCCTTCATTAATTACCCCATTGCATTCCCATTAGGATAGTTGCCATTTCCTTAAGCAGGATTGTAGGTAGGATGATTGCTTTTATCCTATCCCACCTTCCGCCTTGTGCAATACCCAAATGAATCACGTTGATGAGTCAATTGGACCGGCGACGGCGACCCTAGAGTGCACCTTTTTGCTTTATCGTTCATCAAACCTCCCGAGCCATCGCACTTTGCTCCGTTTTAGTTTATTGCATTGCCATTTTAAGCTAGCCGCACCGGCGCACCAGTGTGTGCGTTAGTGCCGGCCGGGTGGCCGGAATCGCAAACTCCCTCCCGTCGTCGTATGCTTTGTGATATAAGTGACCTTATTTGGTGTCACTAAACTTAGGCGCGCGCTCTCGCGAGGTGGCAGTGTGCGCACGCCTTAGACGCGCGCGCTCGTGAAGTCGAGCAGGTTGAACGTCCGGACCATCGATCAATCGTTCATCATCATCGTTTCCTATAGCGGTAAAGGGACGAACAAAAAAGATAAAAAACAAACGAATCGCACACATGCGCAAATTGCAACAACAACAAAAAAAGATACACAAACGATGAAAACAAACAGACATCATTAAACATAGGACGAAAAAGCTGTCATCGCCGCAGCACTCGCCCGGTGACACGCGGGTCGTGACGAACGACCGTTACGATTGCGAACTGTTGTACCGTTTCGGATGCTTTTTTTTTTGCTTTCGTGTTGTTCGTGCGTGCCTGGAGGCTTTTTACGTAAGGTTGTTCTCCTTGCCCGGGCGCCTTATCGGTCGACCACCGTCCCAACCCGACCCGAGAGGTGAACAGAGGTTGCTTAGGATCGAACGAGGTGAGCAAAATGAGTTCCAAATTAACCGTTCCAAGGAGCTGTTAAAACGAAACTAATGCATGAGAGTTCTCCTACTAAAAGCTTTTCCGACGCTCCCGTTACAATGTAACATGCTAAATAAACATAACCTTCGGAAGGTTTGCTGGTTGATAATTGATTGCTAAGCAGACAGCACACTTTGAACTTCTCGGTTAAGAGCTACTAATGTATTTTGAACCTAAATTTTGCACCCATTTACGAATGACAGCGCTAGCTCGATTTGTCACGTCTTAATGACAGCAATTAAAGCCCACACACACAAACGCGCTCTCCCTCGGTCCGGCCAGTGCACTAATTGGTGACGGCCGCACTTGTTCGGATGCTCGTGCCAGTGCGATCAGCCGTAAGGTTTCGTGTGCATTCCCTGGCGCTGCCCGGTGACTACCCTTCGCAGCGCATGCGCAGCAATTGACGTCGATCGTCCGCACGTTCCAAGGGTTTGCGGCCGTTTTTTCCAGCATGACACCCCGGAAGAGTGTCGAGTGAACGCGCGCGGGCAATGTGAACTATTTCCCGCCGGTGCACACACTCAGCCGATATTGAATTTCTGCTGTGGCAAGATCTGGGAAAAGGTTTCATCGAGTCGCCGCGTAGTGCGTTCTGCGCTGAGCGAGACAAATGGACGCTGCACGCGTGGGTCGATACGTTGGAAGAGCATAGGAATTTCCTTATCGTCTTTTTTCTGCTGTGGCGGCAAGGAAATGCCCATCGATCAGAAGCAGTAGAACTGCTCGGGATGGAGTAGGACCAGCTGGCGGCCCGATGGAAGAGTAGTTCCGCACATGGATGCCGTTTTTTCCGGGATCGTGTGAGATCGATGGCAAATCGTGCACATTTATTAGCGTCCAGAAGCCAGACCAGCACCGTAATAGGTTGCACGCGTGTAGCTAATGACTAGCCGCGACACGTTTGGAAGGAAAAAGAAAACAGTCCGTAGTAAATCGGGCGATTTGTGGTAGTGTGTTGGTTGCCTTGTTTGTTAATTAAGTTAGCTGTTTTTGTTCTGCTTCTTAATTGAGTTCAAAGAAAACAAGAAGTTTGATGAAACTAGGAAATTTATGATGAAAAAGCCATCACTAAAACATGGTTTTCAAGGTAATTTAAATGTAAGTAAAATTTATCTAAATATTTGACGATTAAATAACAAACAAATGAAAATCGAGTAAATGTCATTTACTCATGAAAATGAGCATTTTGTATAAAAGAATATCAAAGCACTTGTAGCGACCTTGCCCGCTACGATCCGTTTTCGATAAGGCTACGTGTAGCTGCGGCTAAAGGGGCGGCCGTGAGAATAAATATTGCGGATAGTTGCGAGAGGAGAACGAGCGAACCAAAAAACCGAGAGAGCGAGCGATCGGACGAAGCGGTACGATGATCGAGCGGTTTTGCGGCGCGATGGCGAAAAAAAGACGCGGCACTTTGGTAACGGTTATCAGGTGGTTTGGTGGTGGTTTTGGCTCGTGCAATAAAGTTTTTAGTTGGTTTGGCGTAATACCAAATAAAAATAATTTAATAATTGGTTTAATTTTAAAAAGAAAGTAGTTAGTCGTTTCATGTGGTGACAGCGGAAAAGCGCAAAATTTTTAGCGCAGGTAACATTTCTGACTGGTGTGCAAAAAACGGGAGTAGCTGGTGAAATTTTTTTTTGGGTAAGTGGTGGCGGAAAATAGCAGCGTTATAGTGAGTGATATTAAATTATAGTGAATAATACTACACATAAGTTCTTTTGAATCTTTTATTAATTCGTTTTAAATATAATTAGAAAAAAATACATAAATAGTTAAGATAGTTTGTACGATCTTTCTCTTTGTAATTTATTCCCAAATCCTTCATTTTATTTTCGGGCGTAAGGTGATGAACAATAGGGTGTTAGCACTTAGAAATAGAGCAATTCAAATTAATACAGGTAGCTTAACTAATATTTGTGCATTCCAACCTACATACAACTTAAACTCCACAACTGTTAGCGAATCCTGTATGAATCAGGAATATAGTTATAAAGAACGCCTCCAGATCCTCAAAGCAGAGCTTCTTAACCAAAGTGTCGAAATCGAGAGAGCGTTAAACGGTACAATTTCAAGTATGGCGTACGAATTTCCGATAGAGAAAGCAATGCTTTACATTCCGGAATATCACGGAACAGCAAAAGATCTGGACGGTTTTCTATATCAAATAGAGTATTTTGCGAAACAAATTCCTGAAGGGGAATCAGAAGAAGACCTTATACGAACGGTAATGTTCAAATTGAAGGGAGAGGCTGCGGGTTCTTTTAATCGAATTTTGGATGATTCGTGGAACAGTGTTAAAATGAATCTGATAAAAGTGTTTGGAGAAAAGTTTAGCTTGGAAGCCATTTTCCAGCAAGTCGAGACGCTGCAACAAGAGGTCAATGAACCTTTTTCCATATACAAAGAAAGAGTGATGAAACTTAAAGAACATATTATTAATAACGATAGAGCAAATACGGAAGATTCATACACACTTAAAAACTTAAAAATACATTTCTTGGCTGGTTTAAAGAACCCGGAATTAAAAACTCTTGCGAGAACCAATAAGCATCTCAGTTTTGATGAACTTTTGGAATATCTCCAGGAAGAGGTAGTGCAAATCGAACATATCCGAAAGATCGAGGAAAGATTAAACCGCACGCAATTTTTCGAAACTTACAACAATGAGAGTTCCATGAACCCGTGCCAAAACAGCTATAATTACACCTATCCAAATAACCAAACTGCTCCTAATGTAGATTGTAGCACTGATAGTAGAAAACGCTGCGATAATGGTAACAGTAGCTTAAACCATTCACATTTTAATAATTTTGGGATACCCCAACACAACAGTACAACACATAATACTAATCCTCCTAATTTTAATAACAATTATTCACGCCCGAGAAGATACTTTACACCATATAGAAACAATAACACACAAAACACAATACCTCAAAATAATTTTACACAAGGGCCTTCTCAAAACAACCTCTACAATAACTCTAACAGCTCACACAATCATCAACAATCCGATAATCCGACTGTGAATAAAAAAAACTAAAACAAGGAACACTAGTCAATCTTAATAAAAACACTAGTGTTCCTACAAACCAAAATAATATATTCTTCTTCGGTTCATATCAAGAACATCAGAATAAATATGATAACGGTTTATGTAGCGATTTTGTAGAAGAGAGTGAATTGCTTAATATCGATTATATTAAAGACGGTAAATTAATGGCCAAAATTTTATCGAAATGTATGGGAGCAAAAGAAATTTATTATTTAATTGATACTGGCGCCTGCTTTAACTTTCTAAGTTTGGAATTGGCAAAAGAGCTTGGGGCATCTTCAATAGATTATAATGATAATATAAAATTTGCTAGTTTTGATGGAATAGTATCCGACACAGTAGGTTCAATTCTAATTAACTTACATATTGGTAGGTCAACATACCCAATAAAATTTTATATAATTAAAACACTTAATGTCCCAGGAATTTTGGGGGCAGAATTTCTAAAGCAATACACAGTAAAAGTCGATAAATACTTTCAAAGCATATCCTTAAAAAGTCCAGTTAACGGAGAGGTCAATGAAAGTAATATTGAAAAATTACCTATTGATAGCAAGCAAACAACAAGCAAACATATTTTAACGTTGTAATGAATAAAAATTAAAATCTAATTTCTCAAACAATATTGAATAAAATAATACACTCCAGTGAAGATATTCATTTTAAAAAATTAGTGTAAAAATGTGTTCAAAAATAATGAAGCTCAACCTATTAGCAAGAATTTGTTATGATATAATGATAAAAAAATATTAAAATTGTTATGGTTGATAACAACATTTGTATGAATATACGATATTTTAATTGTTTCACGATCAGTGCAAATGAAGACAACCTTCAAAGCATCATAGTTCACTCCTCTGAAACTGCTTCATGCATATCATAAACCTTATCAAACAGTAAACACCGAAATTATAAACCTCCACATTCCTGCCTTTGGCTCGTCGAACCGAAAACAACTCTCTTAACGATGTCTTTATGTTGCGCCGTTAAAACTGGATCGATTTCCTGTTTCGCAGTGACACGTTGCTGTCTTCAGGAATGTTATTAACGCGTCTTCCCGCTCTCCCTTCCCCACACCGCTTCCTCACCCGTTATAAGGGGTTTTACGCACCGATAAACGGGTAGTATCCGGTTTCACACCATAAACGGTCGATGAGGGCGTACCCTTACAGAAGTGTCGCTTATTATGAGGGACAGGAGTGGAAAAAAAATACAAACCGCTACGATTACGATGGTGGATGGTGATAGAGTATAGAAACGCTTCTACTGCACAGGGGAAGTCGTCAAACCGATCTACATTTCCCAGCCCAATAGGAAATGCTTTCTTGAGACAATTAACAAACCTTCAACCAGGCAAGCTAAGGACACGTGTGATGTTTCATATCATATCTCGTACGATCAAGCCATCAGCGTGGAGTTTGGAGCGATAAATAAGGGACAATCAAATCACGGGCTGTACGGGCGTGCATGGCGTTTAATTGTTGCCCTGAACCACCCCCGAAAACGAGCGCCAACGGCTTATCGGTACGACATTGATTGAAGTTTCATATCTTCAATCCACCCTTGGGGACTGTCATCACCATCATCGGCTATCGATCGACCAACACAAAAACGCGAAGGCTGGAAGATCGGGAGATGATATCATCACCTTCCTGCGTCGCTTCATTAACGAGTCCCTTTCGGTGGGGCACCGCTGCACAGGGAGAATGTCCAGCCTGTACACAGGTTGTATACGAGGCTTTCGAGACATTTTTCGGCGTACAACCCACACATGGCGGTTCCCTGTTTCTTTTCCTACCGGTCGAAGTCGAAGTCATTCAAAAGATTCCCGAACCTCGGAGGCCCGTAACCTCGCATCACCTTCTCACATGGTGCTGGAAGGATGGAAAAGCGATGAAGGGTGCAATGTGGTGAACGCGCCTAATGCGCTTATAATTAACTGACCCGTTCGGGAGGTTTTTTTTTGGGAGTTGAAGTTTCTTTCTGCTTTCCTGTTCCACCGGCCTTTTTTGACAGTAAATCGAACCGGTCAATAATGGTGTGGCCTTTGAGGTTGCAGCACAGTGCGCCATGGGCCATGCCATGCAACTCGCGTCGGTTCATTCGTTTTGTTTACAGTGTGGTCAGAAACATTGTCTGCAGGAATAAGTTTAGTTGAGTAGTAGAATACTTTGGATTAATTTAAATATACTTCAATACTGAATTTATTTATTCTAATAATTTTGAAATGATCCCTATTCTTCAATTGAAATTGACGCGAACGCGAAAAATGTTAATATTGAAGTTTTTTTTCTAGGAGTTTAAGAATATCATAAACATAAAAAACAACTTCTAATTATGTGGAAGAGGATTGCAAAATTTCAGAAGAATGTATAAAAATCTCAAAATGATAAAGATTGTTTAGCTGTAATCGTCACAAGAATGACATCAGACGATCCAGGCCTTTAGTATAATTCACTTCTTTTGAGTCATAATTGACATATCCATGCTAAGGTCAGAACTTAAATCAAAATTCAAGTTATTCGAAATCGATCTTTTATACAACCATTTATTTCCCTGATGCACCTAAACTACTGTCATCTACTGTACTCGCCCAACAAATCCCCTATATCCAGTGTCCTCTAGATCCAGCATCAGGCTCGTTCAGCAACGTTCAGCAGGTTACTAGGGGAACCGCTTTCGTGCAAATAGGCTTACACAAAGTTTCGGTGATTATAGCACACGCTCCATTAACAAACTCCAGACACACAGGATGCCCGGACCAGGCATGGTTTGCTCCAACTCTATCCGAACACTCCATTGCTGTCGGCTAAAATCGAATCGGAAAACATAATCATTGACGAATGGAAGCGAAATCTCCACCCGACACTCGACACGACTCGCATGGACAAATTTGGGTGAAAATAGTGGGTCAGTTTTACTTTTTTTGTACGCGACCCCGGGGAGCTAGTCGCTAGCCGGCAAGCCGACAAACGTATGTCCAATTTTGGCAAATTCCTTCATCGTCCCCGGGGGTCATTTTTCTTGCAGCCAGCCGTCTGCGTCTAGCCAGCCGGGTCTGGCCGGGGTTGGCGGCGCTTTGTGAGAGTGATTAGAAGCGCTGATGGGGGACACAGACCACAGAGCAACAAACCGCGTATCGTTAGCCAGTTAGACAGGACGGTTTACGGGTTTTGGAAATTGATAGACTTTCCTTTTTTTGTCGGGTTCTCTTGGCTTTTGTTTTCGCCATGTCATCGCGAACGGGCAACTAGCTGCACACATGGCGGGATCGTTCGTTGGGCGTAGAAACTGCCCCACTCAACAGTTCTTGTTACAAAAGCGAAAGACTTCTGGGGGAGTTCCTTTCAAATGGGTGTATCGATAGTTGTGTTTGCTATGGTTGGTCTCTATCAGTTTAGTTCCCTTGTTGCATCATATTTCCGGAAAGTAGACCTAGATATATTGTCGGAATGTGCACATTCTTGGGGATCGTTTGAAAAAAGGTCCGTAATGGAAGATGTGGAACAACAACAAAAAAACGCACACCTTATCAACTTTACGCATTCCATCTGTCTAATTGCATTGGTTTTCGGTCCGGGCTTGGTTCGATTGCAACAAGTGCAGCCAAAAGTGGGCGTAGATAAGTATAATGGGCCAATCGCTGGCGATTGCATAAGAATTTTTGTAGTATCATGCCGTTCTATTAACATACTTAGATAGTGCCCAAGACTGAACACTGATTGCTTCATTTACCTACATCCGGTCGTTTCGTATTTTTGGAAGCAAAAGGCAGACAGACATTGAAGTCTTTCTCTTTCGCCCTGCTATGTTTGCTACACTTTGGACATTAAATATCAAACTGTAGCATAACAGTACGGTTGCTTTTCTAATTATTGCGGATCTCCGTACAGTCTGCCGCTTGCGGATATGGTAGCGTAAAAAGCAATTAAAATTAAACCAAAGAATAGAAGATACCAACCTTTACCTAACCTTTCTGAAGCGATTCATTTGGTTGTTTGGCTATTTTCTTCGCTCCACCCCAACGGAAGCCTATTATGTTGCCTTTCCTAACTGTACTCTTTATCATATTATCGTACCCGTAAACACTGCATCATAAATAACAGGGAAATAAAAGTGAAGGAAAATATGAAGAAGCAATTTATATCTGAGCGCCAATTATTACAGCTGGCCAAAGAATGCCCAGGCTCGGCTTCATTCTTACCATCCGACCATCCAACAATCCGAACAGTATCAAAAGCATCCGAAAGCGTTCACTTACGTTTATGTCTTCTTTGTTCTGCGCTTCCCCCTTCTGTGGATGCTCCCTCGGACTGCTTTCCCTATCGCTTTTCCAACCGATCGCTGCTCTTTCTTCTTGGTTGCGTCGCCCAACGATTCTGGAAAACCGCCCGAGATAGTGAACCATTCAGGGAAGCATAGGGGATTAAAAGCATAAGCAGAACGCTTTTCAGCGATAGATATGAATGAAGCGAAGGTGGCCTCGGCCGGGTCCACTAACCGGTCGATTTGAAACGGCTGGCAAGAAGAAGGAACGGTGGAAAAGAAAATCGAAAACATCGACGCACCTCAAAACGCACCAAACTCTGGAACGCACCAGTGCGAAGGGAAAAGAACGCAGCAAGGGAAGAGGGTGAGTAGAGTGGAAGAGAGTGCGGACGCGTGTTTGATAATCAAAGCATGTGTGCCGCACAGGTGTATACAAAAGGGAAGAGAAGTATGGCCCAACAGCGCGAGAGCGCAATGCTTGAATACGCACACACACACCGTGCGGCTTATGTTTGGCTCTCCTGCTTGGTAGAAGCATTCCACCGTATGCTGTATTTCTTTCATGCTGAGCATGGTAGGGCTGTGAATGTAATCGTGAGGAATTGTGAGCGAAGAGAGCTAGTGAACCACTATGGGAGAAAACCACTTTTCGGACAAAAGAAAATTCTATGTTCTTCTGTTATTTTATACTTTTCTAATGAGGAGTACTAGTCAATATCTTTGTTACTCTGTTCTGTCTGATAACTTTTGGTGTTTTCATAGTGGCTCTTTTCAAAAATATATTCTTGAAATAACTTCAATTATTAAGACTAAACCGTGGTTGATACTCAGCTTTTTTCATTAATCATTTACGTTCAAACTGTTTTAATTGAATGTTTTTAAACAATTATATTGATTATGCTGCGGTTCAAAATCTATCCCAAACATATAACAATATTTCATTTATATTTTATCTATTTTGATTGGAGCTTTTTGAATTTAAAATGATCCGTTGGCATATTAGTACGCCCTTGACTGCAGACTTTGTTTTCTGTTGAGAGTTTGGATAAACAATCGAATGGAAAGCAATAAAAGTACGGTACAGTGAATGAATGTATACCTAAACGTACATGAGGTTTCAATGTTAAATAATAAAGACAATGTTTCAGGAATGATTCAGAAAAGAGTATTTAGATTCACAGAATGAAACTTCTATTTTTCAGAGTCATAGAGTTTTTTTTTTTATTTTTCAATACTGTCAAGAAGTAAATTGTTTTTAAAATACAAAAACATATCGACGTCGAGAGTGCTTACAGGGTTTTCCAAGTCATATTCAAATGTGCACATAATTATTCACCACCTCCAAGATGTTTTTCAACAGCTGTCAAATGGTGTATTTGCTTCATCACGAAATTTCAGTTTTTACATATGATTTTCAATACATCACTAAGAACTGTCAAACTCAATGTTGCTCGAGACGTGTTGAAAATCATGCTGAAGAAATTTAAAAAGTTTGATGATGGAAATGAAATATCAGATTCATGTGGATTAACATCTTGAATAACAACGTTTAAATTGGAAACTGACTAGGAAACCCCTGTATAATGTAATCCGAAATGTAAAACTGGCGCGTTTTAAGCCCTAAATAGTTACGTCAAATAAATATAACTATAAAAGTTCACACTAAGAACTAGAACGCTTTGTTTTTTATTTGAAATATTCAACAAAAAACATCTCCAGATTGTTGTCTAATGATATGAATGACTGATGTACTGTCGTCATTCGTGTCTGGGAAAGCAATAACATAAAGTGATCATTAGCAGAACCTTTGCTATTACTAGAAAGTAAAATTATTCCAATGTTTCTGTCAATTTCAATTTTGACCATCAGGCCCATTCCGTCCAACCCGCCGTGCAAACGCAATTCCAGCCCTCTCGTGCGCACGGTGCGTCAAGTGTACGCGCTCGGGCTCGGCGGTTCTCAGAAGAGTTCGAAACGTTCGCCAGGACGGACTCGAATTTTTGCTTTCCGCGCGCGCGCACACGCTCGCCGACACTCATCTCCGATTCGAACGTGGCTCAGCAGCGGGCCACACATACGCGGGCCCTTCAAGCCACAGTTTTACGTTAGTGTATTTACGTTTGTTGTGAGTGTTTTTTTTTTCTACCATTCTCTACCGCTCACCATCTAACCACAGCGAAAGAGGTACGGTGCTTGTTTTTGTTCGTCAGGTTCGCCGTTTGTTGCGCGTGTTGTGCGCGCACTGTTGTGTTGTTTGTACAGTTTTGTTTTGATTTCGCGTTGCGCGTTGGGGGTTCGCGGGCAGGTTGCGGTTATCCATGTGTCGAGCCCTTCTGTGTAGCAGCGAGAGTGCAGTAGTGTACGTGTGTGCGCCGTACGAGAGTGTTTTGCGTCCGTCGTGTGTACCGTGCACATCGTGATGTCATTGCGCGGTTGCTTAAGTGGAGGGGAAAAATAGAATTAGAAAAAAAAGTCCAAATCCCCATCCCCATTCACTTAATACCACCGAGAACGTCAATATGTCAAACGTCGGCGAACTGTGGCTAAGCTAAGCAGCTAAAGGTGAACAGAAATAAACCTACTACTGTGGGTGGAGAGGAGTCACTGTTTACAAACGATCTTGTGCTGCTGGACGGGAAGTTCGTGCGTGAATCGATGCAAAGCACTCACGCGCCACCCTATGCGCCATACGTGAAAGTGAAAAGCGCATAAATTTCACCCTTTCCCGGGCCCGGGTCCCGGATGCTGTGGCAGTGACACAGTGACAATCAGGTTCGAAGGAATGGTCTCTGCTGCGTATGGCAGCATACGCATGCATGCCGTTTTGTTCGCGCTGTCGAATTCATCCCGGTTTTCGTGTTGGTGGTGGTGTGCATCGGGATATCGAAGGAGTGTATGGTTAAAAAACGGCAACAGCAACCGAAAACAAAACAAAAACCGAAAGCGATATTTATATTGGGGTGGGTTCCATTTGTGAAAGTATCCGTCACGCACAGGAATGTCGTTGTTCGGAGGGGTGGGAGAGCGTGCTTATGCGGCAGGCAGCAAGCACGTCAAGTGAGCTGCAACTGCGAGCAGCCGTTTTGTGATAGGGAGAATGCTTTTTTGCTTGCTAGACGAAAGAAAAGGGCGCGCATTCTTTGGCGGAGCTAAGCAACATTCGTTTACCTTTCGGCTTGGCGCCTGACTTGGGACCGATTTGTTGGTAACCACCGGGGTAGCTCATCCAAGTAGCTCTCTTCTAGCGACTCTGGTTGGCTGATTGACATTTATCGCGTGGTGCCGTAGCGTGCTAGTAGCAACAGGTACCTCACACAGCCCCACAGGCTGCAGCCACCGAAAGGGATGGTTGCCCTTTGTTTATGTGCAACGTGTGCACATACACACAAAAAGTACCGTACTCCCGTCAGCAGGCTGTGGGCTGTGCAAAGGTATGCTTTGTTCTTTGTGGACTGAGCACTGTCTTGTCTTGGTACAACTACTTCTGCTACTATCCGGCAGTGCGTTGGAGTGGGTTTTAAGTGGCCATTTCCGGTTCCGCGCTGGATAGCGCTTTGATAGCGCAAAAGGAAGGTAAACACGCAAATGCGCGCGCGAACGGCGAGAACGAAGAAGAGATTTCGACAGTTGTTTGTTGTTTGACAAAAAACCAACCGGTTGCCCTTTTCGGATATTGCTCCGTGCCATACCGTGTAGTGACATTCCAGTGAAACGGGATTTTAGTTTTGAGCTATTTATATGTGTGTTCTAATGTGTAAGTGTTTACTGAAACTGTTTGTATGAAAGTGCACCCGCTGTTGATGGTGGTAGTGGTGCTGATTGTGTCCAGTGTTTAGCCATGGTGCAGTAAGTGCAATTAAAATTAGAGCTGGTTCGAAACAATGAACACAAGTCGTGTTCACATTCTATTCGGTTGTGCTGCTCTTGGGCGCGAGAAGGTTGAAGGTCTTTGCCTTCCTGGTGAGCGAGTGGCTAGAAACAAGTAAAGGGATTGTGATCGCGTTCTAAGTGCGGTGTTCCACGAGACAACGCTCCATGGCATGGTCCTTCAGCGGGAGTACACAAAACATCGATGTATTTTTCTTTGCCTAAGACAACGGGCTGAAGCACTCCAAAAAATGGTAAGTACGCAATGTGTCACCCTTGGCTGTATGTCACCCTTGGCTGTATGTCACCCTTGCCGTACACAACCTTATCTGATAACTTAAGATTGTGCTCAACCGCGAGGAATCGACGGGGAAGGGTCCACCCACCGTCGTCTTAAATGAATTGTTTCAACAAAAGACTCACCAGCATGTTCCAGCGGCGTCTAATCTTAACTCTCTTGCTAATTGAATTCTTATCGGGGTTTTCGTTTTTTTGCGTTTGTTTCGTGCTGAGTGTCGTCGTCACGCGGTTCTGTGCACATTCCGACTGTGTGACAAATTGGGAACGCTCAGGTAACGCAAATAAATTAAACCGTTTCGTTCAAGTGTGACCGTTTTTTGATGCTAGTAATTCTTTGCGATTAACTTACGATTAGTTTAATCATTGAACTATAGCAAAATGACAGGAGAGTTTGTTACTAACGATACTTCAAAACCAAAATACATACAACGAGCTTGTTTTTGATAGGAAAAGGATTTGGATTTATGAATGAGATGGAATTCTAAACACGCTCTAATGGAATGCTTCAGTAGTACAGTTGTCAAGGGCAATGTTTAGTTCTACAATCGCATTGCCATCCTTACATCGAATCTCGTGAATGTTAGTACAACAAATTTTGAGCAGACAAAAATGGGAATTTCATGCATAAACACAATATAATTCAATAGTTTGGCAGAGTGAAACAAATAAATAAATTGCACTGAAGATAACTATAAAACAAAATTGTATCATTATCCCTTCAGACATAGAGCATTGAGCAGGCAAAATTGGTTAATTCCTTTCCCCGAGTGACATAATTTCCTGCTATCAAAGTCGCTCAGTCTCTCTGTCTCTCTCGCTGCCCAAGGGGGGCACATTTTGTCCTATTTAAGGACGCACGCTGGTAAAAGTTGTTTCTTTTTGTGTGTATGCGAGAGAGTGTGGTTTCCCGCACCGAATCCCGTACACCTTTTACCAACATTCAAGGAGATTCCAAGTGATAAAGTTTCGCGCCTTCTCGAGTTCCCGATAATTGGCACTTCTCAACGTAGGGGTGTTTGGAGCATGGAATGCTAAAACAAGCATTCACTAGCGTCTTTTGATAAAGTCAAATACAGAGGAGCAATTGCAGTGGATAAAGGTTTAGGTAAAATTATTTTTTGTTTCCCAAACGACTCTTCTAAAGAAAAACGACCGAAAAACGTAACGCCTTTCTTATGTGTGACAGGTTCTCAGCATAGCAGCATGTTTGCTGTCTTCTTTTCCATGCGTTTGAAACACTCCACACTGTCAAACCATGTTCGGTCATCTTTGCCTTTGCTTTGCGAAGGTGCGTGAGTTGTTTTGCGGACCGAAGCATGATAAATGGGGAGGAAAGGATTAGAGGCACGACCAAATTATGCGTAACCTGATGGTGTGGAGGATGTGTCAGCTCTCTGTGTCTGGTTTTGTTGGAAGAAAAGATGACGAAGAATAAGAAAAACAAACCTCGAGCATCACCAGACACAGGTGGCAGATGGACAGGAACGCACACATTATATGCCCAAAATATTTTATCAATGATTTCATCGCAAAACTTGTTCTTTCCTTTTACGTAGGAGTCGGTTGATAAAAACCCAAAATATGCGCTTACCCCTTTCCCGCGGGATGAGATTATTTGCAACCCATACGATGTTTCGGGAGTTTTTTTTCTCGAGGACTCGGATTAGCCAGTGCAGAATTGTTTTTAATTAAAATTTTCCAAAATGGCATTTAAGTTCCTGCCCTGTCCAAAACCTTCCCAAAAGGAAGGATGAAATGGAGGGCTGTCGGACGGCTGTTATTCCAGTTTGGTACGACCGGGATTGGACGTGGATAGGATGTTATTTTTATTTTTAAAAGTTTAAAAATAATTGACCACTCGCGAGACTTTTCTTCCACCCTTCCGTTTGTCCGTCCTTCAACATTAATTTAAGTAAACCCTCTGGCTTGCGGTGCAGCCTGTCGGTGCAATTTACGGTGCGTGATGTTTAACACCGAAATTCACGTAGATTTTCCGTACCGCCTACCCCTGCGCTAGTGATTTCAGCATCGTAATAAAGAAACCTTCCCTTCCCCAGGGACACAGCGAATGCAGCGACTGTGAGCTCTTTAAGCCTTACTTTTTTAATGCTGCGCGAAGAAAACTTCACCCGTGTCTCAGATTATTTAATTTGAAGAAATGAATGCTGAAAGTAAGGGAGGAGGACATACAAAAAAAACTAAAGCAACGATCAACCTGTTCCATGTTGCCTTCCATTCCTCACTTCTCCCCCCCCACACATACACCTAGTTGTCAAACAACCTGTTTCGCTTCGGTAGTTTTGGGGTGTCGAGAGAGTGTCCAACCCTCGTAGTCACTGATCGAGTCGGTTGTAATTTTTAAACCAATTTTTTTTTCTTCAAAACCTCTTCTTTCGAAACGCGCGAAGATTTTATCTCACATGCGATCGCTCGCTCGCAGCAGGGCAGTATGTCTCTTGCGAGACGTCGGTTGGTTTGTAGGTCGTCGCCAACGGAAAGGGAATGGAGCATATTTGTGGCTACGTTTTTTCATTTATTGTTCCGCAATCTCAACCCAAATGTGAGGCACACTGTAGGAGCATAGCTTATCGGCAGGTATCGAGACACTATCGAGTCAAACATTGGCTAATCCACTCTGTCATCCCGCGATAGAAGACACCAGAGCCACGATTCCGCTTATCGTAGTTGGATGGCAGGGTATGATTGAGCGATCACTCGGTACACTACTCGGCATGATCGATTAAGCATAACTCGCGTGTTTTTCAGGGTGTGGTGTCCCGCTGCCACAATGTCACAAATGGTGCTTCACAGATGGGCAGGAATGGAATGTTTCGTACATATTTACTGACGTGATTATCAATAAGCTCTTAACTGCCACGGTCACAACAGCGGCGCGCGGGGCAGAGATAACCTTGCCGTGGTGATGTTTTCCTTTCTCACAGCGTCGTCTCACAGTGACGACTTTTCGTGTGTTCTTACTTTATGCTAATTGGCTTCGCGTATCATCTTTCTTGGCGCGCCGTTCCGCGCCCGTATGATCGATCGAACGAAATTGGCCCGCAAATCGCACGTCGCGCGCTCGCGCTCGTTTTTGTGTGTTGCGGTGTGCAGAGCAAACAGCGACGCTCCAATGTTTGCGCGGGCGATCGCGGGAAACTAATTTCTGCCATTTATTACACACGAAAAAATGTCGCGCCTGGGTGTGGTCAGGGCTTGGAAAGCTTTTTTTGTGTGTGTATGTGTTGTATTTCATGGCAAATTGGCAAACTTTTGCCTAGGGTCGTCGTGTGGGAAGCGACAACATCAATTGATATTTGAGGTTTTTTGACACGTTAAATCTACGTTTTTGATATTTTTTTAGTAAACCTAACTTATGAACAGCTTGTCAAATATTGTATTGAATAAAGCAACGAAATTTTGAATATATAAATGTATTACAATTAATAAATTCCAGTTATTTCTTCCATAAGGTGAAAACATACGCTATCTTGTTTATATTTTTTCACTCTTGCATTATCCAGCACATCAGGCTTATCGGGCTCTGATTCGATAATCAAAAAGGCATTAGCGGCCGAGCCCGCGTGGGGTACAATAATTCGCAAAGCCCTCAATGCGCCGCACCAGTGCCAATCAAAATTCATCACGAGCCAACGGCCATACCACCGGCACAAAACATAACGAAAAAAACAAACCGGCACACAGCGACATCAAAGCCGCACACTGCATATTAATTAGTGCATTACGATGAGGTGTGGGCGTGTGTATGTGTGTGTGTGTTGGTGTGATAAAGATAGGCGGCAAATAAAACAATACCCGTGTGCCTCCACATGCCCCCCTTCCCCCGGCGTAATGCATTCACACGCAATCGCAATTTCTTGGCCGCGCTTTCTTCGGCGCGGAACTAATTTTGCCACATTTCACCTGCATGCGGCCGGCCGCCGTGTGGCGATGCTATTTATGAAAGCACTTACTGCCACGACCATATAAACACTTACTAAACGAGAGCTCATCGAAGGTGTTTTCGCGGCCCGAACCGCGTGCGGCGATTAGTACCGGAACGATGGGTAATCTGGCCTGGTCCGGCAGTTCCGCCCGGGATGTCGGATTTATTTGCAGATTTCACGCCTCGATCTAGCAAGTTCACAAGTAGGTTGAAAGTTGGTGGATGTGTGCTTGTTTTCGGGGGAAAACATGACAGTCGCTGGGACGGCTTGTAAATGAATAAATGCATTACGATGTTTGATTGGCTGGATTTTTTGGCCTAGCTGGATGGTTGCTTTTCACCCCCAAAAGCGAACACTTGTGAGTTGTGCTTTTCATTGGCATCAATTTCACTCCGCCGATTGAGTGGTTGCTTTCCGATTCAATTGTGTGTTTTTTGGTGTTTGTTTCCGGAGCATGTGAATTGTTACATGAGGGCATATCAATTAACCATACCAAAAAGTGGCACCGGTAGAAAGATTCAATATACGCTTGTATGCAAAGGCTTTAATGTAACAGGTTGAGTGTTGGTAATTATAAGCCTTATGTCTTTGTTAGTTGGGCCGGTCTGGTGGTACATTCGTCAACTTGTACGAATCAACAACATCATTGGTTCAAGCCCCGAATAGACCGTGTCTCCATACGTAGGACTTGACTATCCAGCTTTGGTAACAATAAGTCACTGAAAGCCAAGTCCACTTCACCAGTGGATTACAGGCAGGCAAGAAGCCCTTGCTAGTTCCTATCAAATACTTCGACATTTTGATAACTTCGGCTACTTATCTCTGAATGTATAATTTTGCTCTGATCAGTTAAATAAAACTATCTCAAAAAATGAGTTCAAGTTTGAAGAATTCGAGAGTATGTTGATAGTTTTAAGTTATCAAATGGCAGTTGGTAACCCATGATTCTCCATTAATTTGCTGGTAATTCAAAGATAATGCAGCAGTTATGGTTTTTACTTTTCTTTACTATTTATACCAAATTATGACATTTTTTTTTGATGAAAAATCCTTATTGTTCGTAATTGCTCCTCAAATACTGTTGTACAAATGTTACGATTATCTGGCCAAAATAAATAAATTAACAGAAAGTGGTGAGCTCTTCTTCTTAATAATTAATGTGGTTAGCCGAAGCTTGTCCATTTATCCAATTTTTGACGATTTAAATGAACGACATTTGGCATGAAAGGTGAATACTTAACATTGGACCTTCTGATAAGTGCTCCTTGATATTGCAATATAACACATTACGTTCAGGGACTCAAGGGAAATAAGCTTGGCAATGCCTTGAATAACACTCTGAAGAAGCTGCTTCTACGTAAAACAATATTGCTGAGCTTTTTTTTTCGAGAAAGAGAAAATAAGCAAACGAATCAGCCATACAACTCACGTGGCCATTTGATCGATCTTTCATTGGATTTGATGCGGTGCTCTAACGACCTGCAGTGGAATCGGCAATGAGGCCAGCACTGTTTTTTGTCTGTTTCAGTTGACACGTTCGGACCGATTTCCGATATGGCTTCGAAGCCCACTTCCACCGTGGTGCTGCAAAAACAATCCTCAAAACAGCAACCAGCAGACACTCGGGGGCACTTAGTATTGCTAGCGTATTTTCGGTCACCCAGCACACTAAGTAAATCCACAAGCCCCTTCGATGGGTAACCCTTGCGGGTTGTGGGAGGTACGCACGATCCCGATTTGCCGATGCAGAAAATAAACTCGAACGCGGTCAGCCGCGCGCTTTCAACCATATCCTGGTCACCTGGCACAGCGGAAGCGCCGTGAACCTCCTTAGCGGGCGTCGTGTGTGTGTGTGTGTTTGCAATACTGCGGGTGTGGAAGGAGAAAGTGTAACTGAATATAAATGATGCTCGCGCGTATTTTTCGGTTTTTTGTGTGCGTTGTGTGTGCTTTTTTTGTTGTTGGTACCAACGCGCTCGATATGTCGATGCAGCGTTGGGTTGGCGGTGGCGGTTATAATTTAGTTTTCGTACGCGTGCACCGTGCGCCAAAATGTGTGAAAGTTTTTTAGGCGAAAGCTTGGCTCGGCGGTGGTGGTCGGCAGGCAAAACTAAAATCGAAGTCACGTGCGTGCGTGCCCGAGAGAGCACGCGGTGCGCATTTGGCGCAGTTGGCGCACATTTAGTTTGATCGTTTATGGATTTAGCAAAACAAAAGCAAAAACACACACATTAAACATTAAGATCGGCGACCGGCGCGGGTGCATGTGTACTCAATAGAAAATGGATTGGCTCTGGTTTTAGTACCAGTGTGACCGAAATTTAGTACTCATTTCGAAAACCAAACACGGATGTTTACTTTGAAACAGGTCGTTTCCAATAACTTGTTTTATGTTTAACTCTTTTTTACTATTTTTTTATAAACGGTGTTCTGTTGTGCTTGTGCATTCTTAACTACAAACACAAACTCACTAGTTCCGCTTGAAAGTTTGCATGTTTACTACTAACAAAACAAACAACATAATTACATAAAAAAGGCTTTTAATTTCTGAAGAGTTTGAATTTCCCTTGAAAAATCTGCATCGAATTGATTTTCGCACCGTTATAATTTGTTGATTTTATTTGATTACCTAATGCCCTGTCTATTCATTCGCTTGTGTCGTTGAACTGTTCATTGCCGGTAGCTCCAATTTGCACATTCAGTTTTCTCAGCATAAAAAAAAACCACTCTAGTCTCAGTACGGTACTTTTTGGATAATAAGAAAATGGCAAAGTGTTTGCATGTCTAAGAACGGTGTAAAAATCAGCTAAAAGTGATTCTTTCAGGTAGATCCAGTATGAAAGAATCCATTAACGCGTTCGCTGATTGCTCGCATTCAATCGCTGACTTAGAACTGATTCTCCGCACCGAAAGAGGGAAAGCTTAATTGTGAATGTTCTGCGTGTCCAAAATTAAGATTGCCATCGCGCAGAAAAGCTTCCTCCCCATTTCGGAGAGCATTAAAATTTTCCCAAGCAATTTCTTCTGCGTTACCTGCTTTTCCCCGCACCCAAAAAGCTAATTGAACGCTCGCCGAACACACTCAAACACAGAAAGCTCCAGCAGACTTCTAGCCACGCGAAAGTGAATTGGAAGTTAAGTGTCAGTATTTAAAGCAAAAACGACTTCCACCCGAAAGTAACGTGCAAAACAAACTAAAGTACACGACACGATGATGCACCGACCGGTTGGGAAAAGCACTTTTCCGTTCGTTCACCGGCTCCCAGGGGGTGGTTTCTCGCCTTCAAGCACGCGCGCGCTCACACGAATGCGCGCCGCATGGCGTTGAAAATGAAAATGTTTTCATTTCACAACCTAACGGCACCGGAAGTGGTTGCCGGGCAAACGCAACGAAAATGAACGCCGAACCTGCCCGCTCGTGTTGAATTTCGGAATAAACTTACATGCGAGAGATTAAAACAACACCCGCACCTCCACCCTGTGCCGGCAGCCCTGCGTTAGACAAAAGCGAAAAGCGAAATTGAATTTAAGTGACCCCTCCTCACCGAAGGCGCCTGGTGCGGTAACTTCCACTTGAGCAACGCGCGAAGCGCCCTTAACCGTTCGCGATCGCCGGGTCGGTATGAATTATTCAATGTTATGATAATTCGACCAAGCCTGGCAGCATCTTTGCGACCGGACTTGATCTTGACGATCTCGTGCTCGCTACATCTCTCTCTCCACGGTGGGTAACCATCGCCGAGGCCCGTGGTCAATTCGGGGGTTGACCTTTTCCACGGGCAATGATGATGATGATCCGATACGAGGAGAAGGTTTCTCTTTCCATCCAAACATTTTAACCTGGTCGCCACCAAAATGCCACCCGTAAACAATGTTTGGCAATTTCTCCTCAACGTGCTCAGTGGTGCTGGAAAAGCGTGGTTTTTCTTTCACGCTCCAAAAATCGTCCGGACATTGGTGTTGGCGGATAGTGCTGAATTTGTTCCGGGCGTGAGCAATGAATTTTTCCTTCAGCTTTAAATGATTTCCAGAAAAGATCGTGCGATCTGTATCGCCTGGTGGGGAGGTCTACGCTGGTTAGGAGAAAATTTCAACCAAAAGCGCATATCCAACCATCGCAAAGTTCATCTGTGAGGTGATAATGGAGTTGCATGGAGTTTTTCCTTTCTCATCATTTGACTACGGTGACTCTCTATGGCCTTGATTTTCATTAATTTTCATCGCTTTTTTAAGTTTTCATCTCCGCTGTTCATCAGTGTGGGTGTAACTGAGCCGGTTGGTTTTGTTGTTTTTTTGGACTGCGTAGCTCATCCTGATCATCATCGGGCTGATTAGCTGCGAGGAAAGTTGCGAGGGGTGAAAGTGAAATCAAACAGGTTGATCTGAGATTTGTTTCGGTGGTCGGTGCTAAATTTCGGGCAATTATGCGATCGTTTTTATGGCCTCTGTGGGCTTCCTCTGTGGGGGAGGAATGGGGAAAGGTTTGTTGCTTGTCGTTGGTTTGCGGTTTTTATTGCCTTTCGAATATTTGGAAGGTGTTTAAAAAATTTTGGCTATTAAATTAAAAGCATTCTTCAGAACATTGTTTGAATTTCCCGTTTTATTTTGATGTCACATCTAAATATAAATCATTCATCTTGTCAAGGGAGCAACTATTAGCTCCAGGCCAGTAGCTCTTTACTTGAAGTAGCTTCAGTCACCGATGACATCACTAGTTGTTTTGTCAACAAATCTAGAAACAGTGAACGAAACATTCCACACATTCAACACCCGAGATGAGATAGTGCTGTACCGATGAAAAGTAGGTTATCGTTTATCGCCTGCTGTGGGGGGATCTGCGAGCGCAAGGTCGAGCAACACGTCTTATCTTAGCTATGTTTACGTTTAAGATATGCTGTGTACTATTTTTCCCTCCCCAGGTTCAATGTAACAATCTTACAAAAAAGAAATATAAAGATCATTCACTAAAAATACACTCAACAGTTGATTTATCGCCCCCCTGTTTCGCCCCGTCGCTCAAACGTGGTAGTAACCTTCAAGAAAAGCCGATAACTGCTGAAGTGATAATCATCGGCTTCAGCTCAACTGGTTGCGGCCGTAAATATTTTGATTGGTGCTTCCCATCATCATCATCATCATCACCATCATAATTCCGAAGGTCGGATGAACGTGTGTCCGTATCGAATTCCTGCGCACGCTAGAATAAACAACCGACCGAATTCCAGCTCGCTAAAACGGAGCGAAGTGTTTACCTAAGAGTGAGAGGCTCGTGTAATCAGGAAGTTGCAGAGGGCTCGCAAAGCGTCGGCATTGGATCATGTGGAAGATTTATTTGCCTTTGACGGTCCGTGACGTTCTCGGTCCCTTGTTCACTCGATAAATGATCGATCAATCGATTTTGCTGTCTTCCTGCCGCTGCTGACACCACAAGCGTTTCCCGCGTGTCTTACGGTTGATGCGCGAGGCACCTGTTTCTGCTGTCGTCTTATTGCTCAAGGTCTCGTGTTGATCAACAGCTACCAGCGTATGAGAGAGGGCAAATCACCATTTCATCTTCCGCCTAAATGGGCCTTATTGGTTTCTAATGTGAAACGATTTATCATTCGAAATTGCGCAGCGCAGTGGATGGGAAATCTGCGCTGTCTAATGTGCGCAGTAAAGTCTCCTCAGCCATACTTCAGATTTGTTTTTTCGGGCAAAAGGTACCGCAAACAGGTGTAGCATTATTCTTTCGTATGCAAAATATACTAAAATGCTAGTTGAATTATGGACGATGTTTTCAATAATGCATACATTCTAATAATGCTAAACATTCTAAGCTTACCGATGCGAGTGGAAAGAATCTTGCAGCAAAAACAATGTGACGCACGTTTGCATATTTTGTACGGCATTAATATTAATATTCCTAATGTACACTTCATGAAGTGAAGCGCAAAGATAAGATTGATTGCCGCAGTCTCTGGCATGTTTTGAATTCTGCTCTTCTCTGCTCTTCTCTGCAGCGGCTACGTTATGGATTTCTTCTATCTAGAGACGAACATGCCATGCCGTATGCGCGACTTTGTTCAGAATAGTTACAATAAAAGGACGGCAGACGCTACTTTGTGCAGCTTGCGTACGTGTTTCGTTTGGCCAATTCGTGCGTTGCGCTGTACCGTCGATAGGGATCTTGCCTAGGACGCACACCGCGCTGGTGCTGATGAGAATGGTACATGACAAAATCACCTGGCCTGTATGTACCTTTTTAGTGAGATGAATATTCATAACGCAAATCGCACCGGGCAGGCCCGCCCGGGTCGTGAGTTCGAAAAGGAGCGTGTATGCCCAAGCGTTGTCTTCAAGATCCGGCCTCCAAAGATGATGCACGGTTTGCGCTGCTGTTTGCACGGTGTTAATATCCTGCAAACCTGGTCTGGTCTGGAGTGGTGGTTGGAATTTCTGGATTTTAAAAGTTCCTATCTCCTACCAAGGGCACATCGCGCGACATGCGTTTTGGACGACGTTGGGATAGAGAGAGAGAGAGTTATTTTTGGAACCATTCCAGACCGGTAGTAGCTAACTCGATCGATTTCCATGCCGTGCGTTCGTGGCAAATCAGCAGCAGGTCCCGCAGCCGGGTCCAGCCGGCAGGTTTCAATTTCCAATCTCGCGTGATGACGATCGTCAGAGTAACGATTTTTGGGGGTTTTGTTTTACGAACTGGCTGACCTTCCTGCCGGCCTAGTCGCGTGGAGTGGTGATGAGCCAGTTGAGACGACGGCGGGTGGTGGAAGAAATTAATGAGATTCACCTCACGCTGCGACTCTGGACGATGGACCGATCGTGATCCGTTTCGAGTGACCGTCTTCGATCCGCTTCGAAGGTGGGTTCTGTTGGCGGTGTACGATCGGTGTGTCTGTATGTTGTCTTTTTGTTCGTTTCATTTCGAGCTGACGATCGATACAGCAGAAAACCGGTATGCAAATGTGACACATTCCAATCAGAAGACGACAACCACGACGACTTCGGCGACATTGCCTGTTTGTTTGTCACGTCCCCAATTCCCCCCCGGTGTCTTGCGTTTCACCCACTCGACAGAGTTTCGGAGGGGGGTGCGCTACTCATTTACATTCGCGCTATTCTATCACCTTGCAGGGTGAGAGGCTCTGAAGGCGATGGAGGGGGGGGGGAAATATTAAGGTAAATACAAATACACATTTCGCACCCAACCAGGGGAGGCAAAGCGGAGGGCTACGCCAAAGACTGAAGACGCCTTTGCACACGATGAGAAATCCAAAACGCTGTTTGTGTGCTGTTTGTCCTGTGACGACAGCCAGGCCCCGCTGACGTATTTGTCAATGAAATGGTAGAATTTACGAGACGAAGTTTGGCATACAAGATACATTTTATGGCTAGACTGTTGATAAAATATATGCCTCCGAGCTATTTTTAAGCTTCCGATGTGGAAGATTAAAGTTAATATATATTTGTCATTACGAAGCTACTGCTAATCGGCTTTTAGCTGTTGAAAGCGAGTGCCTTCGGCGAAACTACTGATAAGCCACCGTTGTGCGAAGTTTCATTAGTCATCGATTGGTTCTTTATGGGGTTCTGATACCATGCGATAGCTCGGCGGAGTCTGAATCAGCAATCAAAGATCTAAAGATGTTTGACCTGACGTTTGCAGCAGGAAAACCCCGTCAGCTTCGTATGGCGGAAGTATTTATGAATCACTCTTTTATTGACCCCAACTGCGGTTGTGGGTTCTCTGAAGCTTTGCAGTTCAAAAACCCAGCTCTGCGCAAACTCTTATTGGTTGTTTGATTTTAATAAGAAGCTTCCGTGTATGCTGCCTCGCTACTTATCGCTACCGACAGCAAACGGATTGTAAACGAGCCAGAAGATCCTGTTGTTTGCAGGCCCAAAAAAGAACTCTAGATAATGAGCGATGAAGCCGATGCAGAACGTGGTACAGGAAACGTTCTCGCTAAAGAGCCAGGCGGTCGGGAGAGCTCTTTACTTTCAAGAAAATTATAGACTCTGCTGCTTCCATGCACCGAACGCCGCCTGTTTTCCGTCGCCGTAATTGCTCGGCAGGTCAAATGGTCACGAACTCTGCAGTGGCATCTGGATTGTCATAGGGATTGTCGGCTATTACCGCCACACAGTGTACAGCCACAACACAACAGATGCCACTGCGGATCTACGGTGCTGTTGTCGGTGTTCTGTTTGCTGCATCGGCCATCGCACTGCTACTGCTGTTTGTGGTGGCAAACGGCATCTTGTAGCGATGGTTTCAACAAAGTCACCACGCTATAATCCTCTCTTGGAGCATCCAGAAGATTGCCCGTATCGTGTCCGCGCTCTGCCGTGTAGATGCCGCGCTTGAGCGAAACGGCGGAACCAGCAAGAGAGATAATTACCATCCGCTTAGTTTAACGCTTAATGCCCGCGGGGGCACGCTCGATCAAATAGAGGACCTTGTTGTTCGGTGTGTGTCGGTGCAGGTGTGTTGTGTGGTGCCCGCGGTGTCCGAGGTGTACCGAGAGAATACAGACATTATAACACAGACTAGTGAGCGCGCGCGCGCGAGCTCGGGCACTTTTGTTTGGTGGATAATGTGACACAGAACCGGCACGTGTGCAGGTGGTTGTTGGACAGGCGCGCTGTGGAGTGTGCAGTAGGCACACCACGAACTATGAACGGCGGTGCACACAAGTGCACACGAGCGTATTTTAATCAACTTCCCACATTGCTGCTGCCTCTCATGCTGCGGGCCTAATCCCCAACCCCCACGGACACAAACTGTCGAACAAACAGCTTGATCTCTCGAGCTAGAGCTCTCGATCAACTGGTCAAACTCGTTTGCGTCTGTGTGCGAGTTCTTTCAAACGCTTGTCTTAGACTCACCGATGGTAATAGAACTGGCAGAGCACGCTCTAACTCCGAGAATCTACCAGTGCCGAGTTAAATTTTGAATAATTCTGGAAAATGTTAGTGGGAAAGAATTGGAACACCAGATAGTGGTGACTGCTCAGGGATGTGGGGAGATATTTTAATTCACTTGCAGCCTGGAGGTGTTCTTGCCAAACCCCAATCCACAAGATACTGCTGCTAGAGCTGCTTACGTCACCAACCTGCCCGTATGTAAGTAGTTCGTGTGTCATGGTCACCTGATACTGCCAAGCCGTCCGGGGAGGCAGTACAACTCGCTCGCATCCACTTACCCACCGCTTATGTCTGTCCATCCCACAAACGTGCTGCAGCCATTAATCTGTTTCACAAGTTCGATCTGTTTGTCTTTGCCGCAGGATGATAAAAGTTGCTATAAAAAAGCCTATTTTATGACCGTCCTCTGTGAGTCTGGTCTGAAGTAGTAGGCATTTCATTTCGTCTGTATTCATCTGAATATTTTGAGCTGCCGAGACGTCGACAACGGCACGCGGTTAGCCAATCCAGTTTCGATGGCGTTACAAAGAATGGACAGATGGTGGGCGAACCCGTAGGAGAGTCGGGCTGGGGTAGAAGTTACAGCAGCGGCAATGTAGGTTCCGACGTTCGATGCGTAGTCGGTACTGCTCGCCTAGCTGCAAGAAATGTGCTCTGCTCTGACGCTTCTGATTCTGACACCCAACAACCAAGACGACGACGACTAGGGGATGAAGTATGCAGTGCAACACAACACCGTGTGGGCACCGTTACGTCTGGCTGCTGGTTTGACGTGTAGTGACCGCATCGCACTTCCGCTTCCAGATTCTGGGACCGGTTTTTGTATGCCGCTTATCGGGTGCTGGGGCAACAATCGCATCAGCAGCGCCGTGGAACACTTGTGGTCGTATCTTCGTGGGGAGGGAGCGAAATACCTGGCGGGTGATTTGCAACTCTCAATGCTCAGGCTTTTAGCGCCCGCGCGCCGGCGTTGGACCCGCGTATATCGGGTTCGTCAATCAGCGTTTGGGTATCGAGATTTTCCAACCTACTGCAGCAATTGGCAAGCGCCATGATGCCTGTTCATGATATACGGTAAAACTGTAGCACAGCAGCACCTGGATGGCCTGGATTCGATCGAAAAACAATACCAAAGGGAGGGTACGGCTGACATGCGTGCCTCGCGCGCGTTTGTGTGTGTGTGGTCGTAGCTGTTAACTATTTGAACCAGGAAGCGGACACGTGAATGATGATCACATGCGCATATTTATATGCGTCCAGCTCGATTTCCCACCGCGGACCGCAGTTTCGTGTGTGCGTGTTCGGACTTCATCTAAATTGCGAAAATGTGTAATCATCGTTAAACGGCTAAGCGATTCCATAAATCTCGCCCGGCAAAGAAACAGGGGGCAAGCAATGCACCTGGGACGGAAGTTGACTTAACTTTCGCTCGTGCTGCGGTGCGGAACTTGGCTTGGCTACGCAGCCTTGACTACGTACGACGTAACCGTCGTTTCCTTTGTGGAATCGGTTTTGGGGGAATGAATGGTAAATGAGCTTATTTTTGGAACCGCGCAACGCTCATCCCATCGGGTGGCATCGGCCCCGGATGCTCCCGATTGAAAGAAAGTGGAAACGAAATGTTTGGCAAACGTTCGGCCGTTGTATGGTTGGTTCTAGGATGTTTTGTTGATTTTATTGGTCTTGGTGGTTTGGGGCTCATTTGCAAGTTCAATATCGAATAGGTTGGTGACCTATGCGAATGAGGTAGACCTTAGGGTTGTTTGTCAAAGTTGTTCCGCTCCTCATGCTGATTAAAATTAGAGATTTTTGGAAAATAATAGCTACAAGTTGATGAGTTGAGTCGAAATTCCGCATGTTGTAGAACTGATCATACTTCAAGAAAACGGCCTTAAAAGAGACAAAAGAGGTGAAAACACAACCTTCATGCAATGTACAAACCTACGCAGAGTGGGCTTTTCAGTATGAACCATTCAGTCTGAAACCAACACCAAAAGCTTAACATCTTGAAGTGATCATCAAAGAACCCCATTTAAACACGATCATATTCCAACAGAGCTCTCCAGTTTGCTTGCTTATTGTTTGACAAGTTCTAATTTTCGTCTCGTCTTTACCTTCCGAGGGCACTCAACAAACTCACGTCCCCAAACCATTTCTTATAAACCCTCAAGCTGGCAAACAGTGGGCGTTCATTGTTCCGTTCGTGAGCTACCAGGGTGCTGAGCAATTTGGCTCATTTCCGTACAGCCGCACGGTACAAGTGTCATCGGCACCGGTAGAGCCATGTAGGAGTTTCCAGAGGCCACGACGCTGACACATAGCTCTGGCCCGACGGTGGGCAACCCCTGCGGCTATTTGTTTCATTCCGGGGTGTATTTTTTTCTACATCCATCTTACCTCCAACCTCCACAAGGCGCCATTAAAACGTGTCTGTCGCGCGCGCGCGCTCCCGATGAGTCAATGCGTTGCCATTCATGTGCAACCCGTGACGCGTAAGAAAGCTCCTAAGATCCGTGCCCAAGATCCGCTAGGTGCCCGATTCCTCTTTTGTCCGGGTCCGGGAAAGGCTGTGCGTGCGTGTGTAAGTGCTCTGCTCTGTGCAATGCTCTCCTTCTGTGCGCAAAACCGGTACCAGTGGGGAAGATGACCCAGCCGGCGCATGGGCGCACGCAGTTTCTCCCCGAGAGCTGGCCCTTCCGAGGCGCTGGCCATGGGGCCGCGGGTTTTATGAATGAAAAGTGAACGAACGCAACCCATCTCAACGCGTACGAGCCGCCACTGTCAATGGGGCGACGGGGAGACATTTGTCTCGGAAATTGCGTGTTGCTCACCCCGGCTGGTGGCGTGAATCAATCGGTGAACCAATGGTGCTACGCAGTGTACCGTTTGCGCGGCGCTGGTTCATGGTAGAGGTGGCCATTTAAGGTGCTGCGGTTGATGCAGTGGTTCGTGACGATAAGATGGGAAACAAAGTGCTGCTTGGAAAAAAGATTTCCAGTTTGGAAGGAAGGAAAGTTGGCAGAAGTGTTTTGGGTTGTTGTGAGTGGAATACATAAATGAACGCAGTAGTAGTTGTTGATAGTTTACTATGGACTTTATTGCACTATTGTAGACGACTAAATATAATGTTCAAGAAATGTTGCAACAAATTTGATCATAGCTCTTGCTATGCTGCCCGTATGCTACCCTAACCTATTGCATTTTCGTGCTGCCTGGCATCTATTCCTGCGTGAATCGAGGACCGATTGATGATCCGAATTCTTCCACGCTGTCACAATAAATTCACCTGTCTCGAAGCCATGAATGGGCCATCGGCCCCATGACACCATAACTACTGAACCACCTCACCCTTAGCGCGGTAGACAGGACCAGCGCCCTAACGCGTACAACAGCAACCAAATGCGTAAACCCTTGCGTACGTCAAGCAGCGACAACACAATCGATCGTTCCCATCACACTTTCGCTGGCCATGCCGTATATTGCGGCGATCAATTTGGAGGTGACTGATCGGGGCCAGGCCAGGTCCATTGGCAACCCTCAAACCACCCCTCCCCTACCTGGCCGGAATTCGATCCGGAATCGGAACCGGATCGCTAAGAAGCCGAGAGAAGGAGAGCGACACCCCGAACTGGGTGAAATCGAAGTCGGAAAATCGATAATGACACAGCATCTCGCGCGCGCACACGCCAGCGCCCGCCCGTGCACTCCATTTTGTTCCGTACAAGGCGTTTCCATTTCGTTTTCCTTGGCGCGTTAGAAATCGATCGATCGATCATGCAATGTGGCGATGGGGCAGCGATGGCGAGGGGTAACGGCGACGGGGCGAAGAGAATGAGATTTGTGGCTCAATAAGGCACGAGGGCTTGTGCGAGCCACATGTGGAAGAGCAGGGTGGGGTTGCACCTGATGTGATTTGATGTACTTCAGATCGCGTGAGACTCAGAAAAAAAACACTACCAACAACATGTGGTGCTGGTGGGGAGTCGTATGGGTGGTACGGGTACAACTTTCATTCATCAAATGGTTGCAGGCACCCTCCCCGGATGGATGGGGCTGCACGAGAGTAACGTTAATTGATTCCACATTGCTCTAATGTGTGTACGACGAATCGTAGTAATTCGTAGAGCGAGATGAGAAAAAAAGGGGATGCACGCGTACGTATGTGTGTGTGGCACCGTTTTGGTTGATGTAGTTAATGCGTAAGAGGTCGTTGAGTTTTTGCTACATTTGTTTTTGTGTAGTAAGGCTAAAAAAATATTACAAAAAATGGAAATGTAGGAAATATTTAATAAAAACTCAAAAGAGCAATTGTTCGCATAAATATAAATTAATGAATGAGAAAAATAATTGGACTACATAAAAAATTAATATATAAAATAGAAGAAACATTGCATTGCATTACACTATTGAGTGTAGGATATGAAATTAAAACACTTACACTAACAATAAAAATAAATAAACAAATAAATCAATAAATCAATAAATCAACAAATAAACAGATAAATATTAAATAAGAAATAAATAATTGCTTAAAAAGTATGCAAAAGTAATTAATAACTCAAATTAAAAGTCAGCACAGGAAACAACTAAATTGCCCTAATGAAGGGTAATTCAATGTATCTGCCATCGGTGGTACATCCCACGCCACGCAAATAATACACCCGCCCCTCGGCACAGTGTGCCTGAGCATCATTTCGCCGTGATGATATTCATCACATAAATCACTCTCCGAGATCGCTCAAACGGTACAACACACTACACACGCCCGTGCGCGAGCGCGCTCGCAAATTAGTGTCACCGGGTGAGTGGTACACTTTCGTTTACCCCTGTGTGTGCACCATCACCAAATTCGTAGACCACAAAACTTTCTACGTCAATTAGCGTTGTGTTTTTGTGTCCCGGCTGGTCGCGTGCAGACTTGCTCGGCGAGGGAAGGGAAGGTAAATCTAAAGCTCTAAGCGAATTTTGGACCTTGGGGAAGGAAGGTAGAGCAGATGAGGTTGGGGATTGTGTACGTGTAGGAGTTGTAGTTGGCTGTAGGTTGTTGGTGCGTTCTGGAACGCCATCGTCCGGTGCGCGAGAAAGCGAAATCTAAACCGTTTGGATTAATTTCCTTTGTTTTTGTGTTGTTTTTTTTTGCAGATGATGGGCGTGCTGTGTCCTAGATCGAGGCGATGAAAAGGTAAGTTAATGTCGCTTTTGTTGATTGGTTTATGGCTTGGAAGTGCGTTAGGAGGAGACAATTTAAGAGAAGCGTAGATTTGGATATGATTATAAACATGGAGGAATTCTACAGAAGACCATCTCACAACGAGGAATTCGTCAAATCCACGACAGCAACTTTGGAATTGCGCATAATTTATCACCTTGCCTTTTGAAGGACGTTTTGCTTGTCCCCAACTTCGTTGCAAATTCAAGACCTTGTCATCGATTTGAAATTTTAACAACTTATGTCAAGCTTCATTTCTCTTCGGATCGGCATTTTTTGTTACCCTGCTTCCCTCGTTCACAGTACGCTCACAACGCGTAAGTGTCATAAAGGGAGTACCCGTGTGCCGGCATGCAGAAGCACAGCGACAGAGTGAAGAAGCGATGGCCACAATGCCACTCCAACGGCACGTAACCCATTGACACAGAAATGAAAAAATTGCAAACGACCATTTTTCGTTACACTTCACGGTGGGGGAAGGCAGGTATGGAATTTTTGGAACATTTTTGCCCTCCACTTCCACATACGCCGCGTACGCAGTGTGTCCATTTTTTACGCTTGAAACAAAAAACGCAGGATCCCAATCAACCCTGATCGCTTGGGAAGATAAGTGATTGTCACTTTTTTTGGTCTTCTCTTATGGTGTGTTTTTATTTATGCTTCAGTTGGACTTTCGTTGGACAGTATCTATTGTTGGGAGGGCAAAAAAACGTGCCTGAGACCACTCGATCGATCGTGTCATTTTTTTTTCGAGGCGGAAACTGGGAGCTTTACGCTCTTTCTCAAGTATGCGGCAAAAATTCCTGATGGTTGTCATACTTACAAATTTGAAGTATGTGATCGTGTCTCGCGTCTATCACTCCCAAGCTTCCCAACGGAAGTGGCATCTTATCATTCCTTCGCTGATCGGTTCCTAACACGCTAAACTCAACGTTTTTCTTCCTCTTGTGTACGTTTTGTGTAGCACATTGTTTCGGGGCATTTAATTCAATGATAAGTTGGAAAGTTACTGACAACAATTACTCGATTTACGATGAAAGTTGCGGGAAGGTGCAACGAATTGAATTGCGAATTTCTGTCAATTTATTTTCGTGACGGTTTTACCCGGTTTTTTTTCTCTCCCTCCTGTGCAAATTGTTGTCATGGGAAGAAAGTATTTAATGTAGCAATGGTGTAGCAGAAATGCATCTCGTGGGTTGGTTGAGCTGCTTTGTTGTGGTGCTTCGTTTAAAGGCGCAGATTTCTAATCGATTAAACGATTGAGCGTCCGGCCCTGGTAATTGGATGTTTGCAGATTTAGTTGCAAAGCGTGGGATAGAGTGGTTTAAATTGGAGTTCGAGAGTGGTCTCAGTTTGTGTGATATAACCGTACCATTTTCCTACGATTGATGAGAATTTAACGACGATGACGATGGCTGTTGCTTTTATTTTCCGTGTTGATGAACAAGACAGGAAGATGGTTTGGTGTGACCGCTTGGACACTGCAATAATCACTTTCCTCTTTAACGAAATGATAATAAACATTATTTAATGAGTGCCAAAGACAAACGTAGTTCAAACTTGAGCTCTTTCTTGGACTGCCGCTCAGCGGTCCGTTGACCTCACCGGACATTGTTGGCATTTGGCTTAACCTTCGTCGATGGAGCGGAGAAATCATCTTCGGTATCGATATTTGATCATAATTTTATTCAACCTCCCACAGCTCCAACCTTCCCCTCATCCCGCCTTTTTAATGCAAAGTTCAATCGTCATCAACACGCCCCGTGTTGATTTTGCAACAGCCAATTTTCTCTTCACCCATTGATGGATGTGTCGATCGGCCTAAAACGGTCTTCCGAACCGGCACCGGATCGTCAGCGGTGGCGTGCTTCACTTTCGATCTCATCTCCGCCTGGGCGGTCTGATCTTCGCCCCGTATAATACCGGCACTTTCTTCGTTTAATTCATAAATCAAATAAAAGGTGAACAGCCGCGCACCGTTTGCGGGACCGATACTAAGCATGCGCGCTAAATCGGAAGCGAACAGGAAAGGCACTGGGCGGAAAAGCGTGTCTCAAAACCGATCCGATCGGGTACCGGTGTGGCGGGAAAACTGATCGTGTGTGTGCAATGGTGCGAGAAAACGTGCCGCCATGTGGTGCTCGTGTGTACGTGCGTATGTGTGAGGGGGCTAAGTGGTAAAGCGATCCGTAAATAAACATCGATTCCGGAGCTGCAATCAAAACCGCATACACCAAGCACTACGCACACATTGATGCATTCTCTGGTACACGAACACCATCCGTAGCACTCACGGGGGCAATGTGCATCGATTGCGCACGCTGCGATGCGAATGGAAGCGAGGAAACGAAATGCCTCCCAAGAAGGAGAAAAAGTGAGCATAAGCAAAGCATAGGTAAACATATCCAAACCGAAACCGGCACCGGAGTAGGAAGAGAAACTGTGCACAGATGTTTCGAAATAAGCAAAAAAAGGGAAAAAAAAACGAACGCAACGAAAGAAAGACAAATCGATCGCTTTAAGTGGAGCTCACGGAGAAGCCAGTTTTTTTTTCTCGAAACAAATCGAAGCAATTGATCTCATACTCATATACGATCGATGCTCGTGTCTTTTGAAGAGGACGGGGGAGCTTTGTTTTCGGTTGTAGATCGTTTACTTTTTATTGCGTCTGGTTAAGATTTTATCTCAGCTCAAGATTCATGAGATGTGCTCAAAGTGGGGTAATCACACTTGGAATGAGAGCATTCTTCTTAGAAATTATGAAACTTTCGTTTCGAAATGCTAACTCAAGATACTATATTCGAGTGGTAAAAAGAAGCGATGTAGATCTTTTCATATTGAAACCCAACGCCAGTAGATGGTAGCGGTGCTATAGTCTAATGGTATGAACGCTAGGCTTCTATAACAAAGGACATGGTTAGATTCCCATCCAGAAGAACAAATATTGTCTTTCAAAAAGGCGTCATTGGTCATTATTGTGGGTAAAAACAAGAAGAGTAAAACATTTTGCAAATTATAAACACAACATTACAAAGAGCTTCGCTTAGAGAATTTTAATGATTCTTCTTTATGCAGTTCTCTCATATGTTTTAATTTAGAATTAAATAGAAAAATAGCTTAAGTAGTGTTAGTTCTGCCTGACCTACAGTCAGTCAGCATGTTGGTTGGATGAATTCAGCATTCAGCTCCTACAGATTCATTTCAAAGAACGACTCTTTCTTGGGTCATGTTTTTAAGAAGTTTCATCATGATTCCTTGGAAATGTTATATTGTTAACTGTAGCTTCATTAGCTTTAAACGAGACATTTATCATTATATCTAGAGCTCAGTAGTTTGAAACATTGCAAACGCTATAAATATTCCGTTATTCAGTGTCAGCTGTGCGGAGAATAAATCCTCCATCTAAAAAAACATCCAAAACTGCCGAAGCCCCGTTCGCGCAACCATGCAAACCACTAGTTCTGAACCCGAATCGGTTACGCTCGTTTACGGTAAGCTGGCGCGAAATTATCAAACTGCTGTAGCGGTCGTGCGGTCAGCAGTTGTCGGCTGGCCGACCTTCGCAGTCCTCGCAGGATTGAAAGTGCTGTAGCCCGCGTCATTTTCGCAACCCTGTGGCAAGGGAACGGGACGTAACCGAACCTGCCGAGAGACCATCAGTCATTCAGCTTGACGCTTGATGCTCGGAGACGGATTGTGGGCCGCTCGAGAAGAGGAGGACCCGATTTACAAATGGTTGTATGATTACTTGTTCGAAGCCGCGATCTATCGGGCGATAAATTCGTTCCCGTCATGGTGTTGCTTTTTTTTTTTGCTTGTTTGTTCAAATACCCACAGTCATTGATCAGCTAGCTCCGACACTAAGACAGTCTAAGAGACATGTGCCGAACAAGACGCACATACACGCACGCGCACATGTTCCGGACTGCAGGTGGGCGCTCGGGACTCCGCTAGCGACGGAAACCAATGTAATGTCGACTATATTTCATGCTCTAACGGGCTCTGGTAGCGTCAGATTTTTCGTCCAACATTAGGTAAAGTGGCAAAGGTTTTTTCTTTCTTTTTTTTGGTAATTAATTGCTTCCCTTCCCTTCCGTGTGGAACGAGTTTTGGCAGCAGCGCCGTTGTTACAGGTTCACGTTTGTCCAAAAGTTGATCGTTCTGGTTGTCCGCTCGATCAGCGGCGTTAGTTAGGGTTGATTGTGTGTGTGTGTTTTTTTTTTTCGTTTACCTTCTTTACCACCTTGCGACATTTAATGTTACGCTCTGTGAATATCTACAACTTCATCTAAATGTTGCAAAATTAGCAGTAAAAAACCCTCAATCGATACAACAGCCACAAAAACAGCCCTCAATCGAATGAAACCAAACCATCCGGAGTAGGCCCAAAAACCACCCAGTGTCCTTCGTGGTGGTGCGTGATTTCGAATGGTGCAAGCATAAATAGGCGACAGTTGTATTTTAACTGACGCACGCACACACAGACTGAATTGGCGATTCCGAAAGTCGACCCTACGGTTCTTTAACGCTCCACCGGACACACCTGAGAGAAGGTCAGAGCACCAAATGGACAGTTTTGGGTGTTCGCGGGCACGCGGCGCGCTCAAACACAACAAACGCTTTCGGAAGTGATCAAGTACAAACAGACACAGGTGAGGTGAATCGATCGCGTTACGCTTTACGTTCCCATCCCACCACTGCGCGCCCTTTGCATTGTTCACGGCCAAAGGTTTCTGATGCACTTACATGGTTCGGTTATTGTTACCCTTTACAACAGTGACATAAAAAGGTCCCCCGCCGTCCGGAAACGCAATCTAATCGATCCGTTACACCGTGTAAGGAAAGGGAGTTTCAGTTTCTTTCCGTCACCTTCGCGTGGATGGATCTATGATTTCCGTTTTACGGGGGACTACTGCCGGAGATCTGCCATGGTACAGTAAACGACTACACTTGCTCGTCGTTTGCTCGTTTACAAACTCGACATCGATTTGCCTCCAATCATGTCTAATCATTATGTCGCTCAAACCGCGACCGCCGCTCGGAGGCAAATGAACAAGAGCTCGTCAGGTCTTTGGCACAGTCAGGTTGAGGGAAATGGGTGTTTTTCTTTTAATAATCTTCCCTGCCGGCACGCGAATCGCACGAGAGAGGCATCATGTGGAAAGTTTTCGTTAGGCGCCAGGATGTTTGACCGTAGTGACCAATCATGGAGCGACCTAGTAAGGAGGATTGAACGAAATTGCACCCAATTAAAATGCACCGAGACATGCGACCAGACAGGAGAGCACCATAAGTGGATGAACATTGACGGTGATAGGGACAAGCAGGTGCGTTAAGAGGTGATTTTCTTGCAACGAACATCAAATCAGATATTAAATATTAAATTAAAATCCACAATTTTATTTAATAATTTAATGTCATGTTTCGAAGGTAAAATAGACGAAGCTGGTGCCTTGAATGGTCCAAGGTTACAATTTTCAAGAAATATTTTTGCCGGCTCACTTTAAGAAGTTGACTGCAGCGTCAGCATTGCTGATCTTTGATTAAAAAGTGAGTCTTGCCGCGGTCAAGAAAGTGAGAGTGAGTTGAGTTATGATTTGCATCAAAACATCATCTTTACAACAACAACAAAACCTAATAATGTACCTGTTGGGTCGTCTCATTTGCTATGTGATGGATAAATTATACGATTTCTTTCTAGCTCACAAGGTTGCCTTGTTTTCGTCCAGCAATGCGGTGCTTGCAACGATCGATCGCCTTGAGGCGTCAAAAAATGGCCGATTGACGGGTGATGCGTTTCATTAAACATTACTACCGAAATTACAGTCTCTGCTTAGAATGTGAGCTGTGCCGATCGACAGCGGTGAATAGGTTTCACGCCGAACAAGATCGTCCTTCAAGCCCGTCAGCGGCAGCAGTCGTCTGCGGGCGTCTTCTGTTGCAGCTTCTTCACGCATCATCACGAGCGGCCTGAGAGATGATCAGAATGTAATTCCTGGAGGATAGTTGCCATCGCTGCCTTGGGTTTCGAGGGGAGGTTTTGCGGTTGATTGTTGGTTTTCGGATCGCACGATCCGACCTGACCTTGAGGAACCTGCATCGGATGGATCCGATCCGCCGTCAGATTGTAAGCGCCCGTCTTTAAGCACTTCGTTGATTATTGGTTTTCACTGGGATCGATTTTCATAGCCGGCAACATTGTTGCGTATGCGTATGGCATCGTTCCATGTAGCAGAGGACTTACTAGCTGGTCATCTTTACCTATTTCCGAAGGCCACACTGTAACGGCGGGGACGGATGGGTAAGAGTGCAACCACCTCCGCGGGAAGGTGTAGAGACTTCTACCGCCGGAGTCAAGGTTAGCTGTCCAAAAATAGCGAAAACGTGGTCGATCGAATTACTTCGGTTAGCGTGTTGTTGGTTTTTTTTGCGCGTTGACTTGCACGACGTGTATAGCGATTTCACGACCGTAACACACCAGGGCGGCCGTCACCGCCTAGTCGGTTGTTAAATTAAGCTCGCTAGTGCAAAAAATAAATAAATGAATGCAAATGCATGGTTTAACAGTGGGTATACACACACTTCGGTTCGCTTGTTCGTTACTGAATCTCCCCCATGTAACAGCTCGTGGGTTTTTGTTTATTTGTTGTGGTTGTTGGTGTTGTTGTTGCTAATACAAGAAACTCGTTCCACCTTTAGGACGCTTTGGAGCGTTTTTAAACCTGAACACAACTTTAATAATAAAAAAGGCGTAACTGAAAACAACTCCAACGTTCGTTGTGCGTTTTGCTTGGAGTAGTAGTCAATGTTTCAGTGTGTTTCATTGTGTTTCTGTAATCATTATTCATCAATTCGTTTTACGCAATAGCTCAAAGAAGGTAATGTCGGCTTCTGCCCTGAAGACAACTACAACTAGAAGACATTGCGACGTAACAGACACTACAAAGAACTCTTTTAGACATTCTTGTGATTTTCTAGAGCCCATACTCGAGTTGTAATCTTCGCACTTTAATTGAATCCTGTAAAAAAAGATGGATTCCCAAAATACCTTCAGCGCCTTCACAGAATCGCTCACAATTATAGGGTACATTCGACCAATGCTTTTACCGTATCATTCCACCGGCAAACGAGGCTCGATTCGCTCACGTGGCCCTCTAGATAAACACCGGTTGCCTCTTAAACCATTCACACCTCACGGCAACCGGTGGTCGCGGGACAACTAGAGACCCCCCTAAACCCCTGGAGTACTTGAGAAGGCACTTGTGAATGCGACGATTCTAACCGAACAAGTCCACCGGCAGTGTGTGTGTGTTCTGTTCCCTTCGGCATCGCGGCAGGTACGCGATACGCAAATGGAATGGCCAATGCCATCAACGCGGGGAGCCGATTCTGCCGCGTAATTACGCGTACGCCATTTTTGTTCTCCAGCGACCCTCCATCCTGGCCACTCACACACCTCACATGGTGGGGACTGTTGTGTGTTTTTTTTATTACACCGTTTATAATCCTAATCGGAAGCGATGTGTGGCATTTACGATAGCGGGGTGAAAAAAAAACCCCGGCTAACCACTGTTTGTCAAGCTATTGAGAGTGCAAACCGTTCGCTCGGTTTCGTTTGATGTGGTGAGGACTTTCAACCACCGATGCAAAACACGCACCACAAAAAATGGGGGTAGCTTTAATGCTCACCTCACGTCATTGGTGCTGCTGGAAGGACGACGTTCCGTGGCTAAAGGTTCTAGATTTTGCGAAGGGACAAAGTGGAAGCAAACCCTGTGGACAGCCGCCGCAGTGGTGCGCGTTAATGATGCCAATTTAAGGTGACAAGATACCGCTTTGGTATTAATGGGTTTCTAACGCGTAGAATGTGTGGTTGGGGGAAGGTGGTAGGAAAATTCCTACGACCGATTACAGGTACTTCTGGTGCGGTTTGTGGCGATGTGGGCATAATTAAGACGAAACTGAGCGGAATCAAGGAACACTGTGCGTGATAAGTTGAGGAGAACGCAAATAAGAAAAGCTTCCAGCACAATAAGCCACTCGGTTTCAGTTGGATAACTTTAAAACCAGTAGTTTGGGTCATGTTTAAGACATGAGCTGTCGTATGCTCAAAGCATGTGGAATAAATGTATACAACTTGTTGTCGGCTAAAACATTCAAAAAGGGACGGAAATGAAGAAGCGTTTTCTAGAAACTCCACTTGACGTTTTTAAGTTGTTGTTCCTGAAAATCACAGCCATTGGAGGATTTTGTAATTCCAAGGACACACAGTGTATAGTTCAGTGTGTGCCGCGAACCGCATCATATGTGTGCCATGAAATAGATCACTTTATGAGGCTGAGTTAGGATGATTATAGGTTCTTTTTTTTCGAACGCTTTACACCGCCTCTTATCGCGTGTCGACCTTGCAAGACTTCCGCAGAATAGGAAATTTATGAGCTGGAAATTGTTTCCAGCTCGTGCACAGCGAAATCTAAAACGTCTGTGATTGTTGGAGCCTGCAGTGTAATGAACAACAACCTTATGTCGGATATTTGTCATTTCCTGCCGTAAAGATTCGAAGCAATCTTAAAATGTCTTAATGATTTTTTATCGCGTCATTATTTGTGCGGTACAAGGATTAGTGACGTTTTGTTATTTTATTATATCAACTACACTTGATGTGATGAGGGCACGTTTTGTTGCCTCCGCCTCCGAACTGGCTTTACCAGAAATGAACGAGTCAATGCATTAACCTATCTATTTCTGGAGATTAAAGCTACTTGCATCAACCATCAAGCCATTCTCGGCTCTCCACTACGAGAATCTGACCAATAATGGTGGATAACGATCGTTGGAGATAGAGTCATTGCATCATTCCAGCGTTTGAAGTCTTCTATAAATGGAATATGCCATTAGTTTAGTGGAATCGTGTGTGAACATCTTCGCTTTGTGTTTACGCTTTTATGTAGGTGTTTTGCTTTAGAAACTGAGAGCCTAATGAAAGATGCTCTTAAGATAAGGAAATAATACACATGCACCACTAACTTCGATGTCTTAGTGTGTGTCTCAAACCAATGTATGTGTTGTATGACTGGTATGTTTGAGAGCATTTAGAATGTAACCATTTCAAGCTACAACCTTCACGAATTCTACTGACCCAAATTAAGATTAATGGTGTTCCGATCGACGGCACAGGTGATCCTCAACACGGGACATTGTTTTCCAATTACCGCTACAACTGGAACTGAGTGTTCTTGATCATTAAAGTCTTCTTATTAAAAGCCACTAAAAAAAGCTGCACCGTCGACACCCTTGCGATCGTAAAAAACGGAAACCGTTTTCTTCGATCCCATGGATCCGTTTCTACATCTAAAACACTCACGTTCGCGCTTCCCACCGCTTACCAAAACAAAACCGAGCGGGACGCGTTCTTTTGTCCGAAAAGGCTTCTCACTTCTCGGAATTAAAGTGGCACAAAATTAGGTCTTAATTTACTCTAACTGTTAATCTTCTATCACCAATGTCAAACCCTTCAAACCTGTCGATTTGGTAGCACGGGGCGATTGATTGTGTCGTTCCTTTTTTTTTTTTTGGTTGTTCTGTAGCGCATTTTAGCTGCCTACGAACCTGTGTCGCCGTGACTCTGAATCAAAGTCACAAAAACGTCGATTTGGTGATCGAGACTCGGTGGAGTTCCAAGAGATCGTTTTGTAGAATATTCAGGCCTCAAGATCGGGCGATCGCTGAATATTCATAACTTGTGAATATCTTAACCAAGGGTGGTTGTGATTTGAATAAAATCTAGTTTCCGAACCTGGTCGTGCTGCTGGTGGACCACATTTCTCGGTGGCTTGTTGATAGTAGTTGTTTTGTCCCCACCAAACGATGTTCGATTACGGCACCAGTAACAACATATATCTTATTTTATTGGGATTATGATTATCATTTTGGTTTTAACTCTGTCTTATTTCCCATATTTTTGCGAGAGAAGGAAGAGTTTTGTTGCGAGAATTGAGAGACAGCTCTGATATCGAGAATTCTGACCTGGACATATTTGAAGATGATTTGCAACGACGGCTTCGGTACGCAGTGAGCACCTTTAACAAGCTGCCCGATAAGCGCACCGAACCAACATTCCAGCGAAAGTTGCGTTACACCCTTCGGGGCGGAGGACACATGGCACACATCTTCGCTGACGTCAGGGAAGAAGGGAGGAGTTTCACTTTCTTTCTCACGCGAAATCATGCGCCCCTCCCCACCTCTGCACCGAAATGAAGCAAGCGACAAAATCGGCAACGGAACAACGGCCACGACCCTTTGCTGCGTTGGAATTCCTGACCTCCCGCTGCTGCTGCCGCTCATCATCCAGACCACGTTTGGGGCGCAGCGTCCTCGAGAAATTGGACGTATCAGCCTATTCCCAACGAACTTGCCCTCGGGCATGCCGAGGTTGTAATTCAAAATTGTTACCACACTTCTTTGCCGGGCGCGTTGGCAAGGTCTTGAAGCGTGTGTGTGTGTGTGTGTATGATTGTGAGCGCCAGAGAGTAGTTGCTCTTCAGTTTTGCAAAGTGCTGCCTGCTACTACTCCACCCGGCACACTGTCTGTTCGTGACTTCAGCAGAGAAGTCGAACCCGCCCCAAAGAGTGAGAAACCTGTTCGCATGCCAGGTTGTAGAGGATGGTGGTCCAAGCTGTGAGAGGGGGAGACGGTTCAATAATGAAGTATTCACCGTCATCGAGGAGATATCACTTGGAAGTCTTGGAGCGGTTTGTATAAGCCATCTTTAGGCGTAGGCTCGCGAGGTCGCCCATACCAAGACGGTGTCTCTTTCTTTCCACCGAACATGCCGTCGCTGCCGATATCTTTCCCGTTCCTACGACCGAGCACACCGCGACTGCGCCTTGTCCTGGAGGTCAACCTGTTCGATCCAAAACGAGAATTTAATCACCGATCTCGACAGCGCAGAGCCTGGGCTGGCGTTGGTTCCCTCGGGCCGCGGGCCGGAATCTAAGAGAAATTAATGGCGCACTGTGCGCAGACCTGTGCGCGCCTGGAAAGCGTCCTCACCATCTGGTCTTTCCGTCAGCAGATACTGCGCATTAACCGGGCATGCGGCGAAGGAGCCGTGTCCAGAGGTCAACTCGTGGGTTCACTTTTGCTTTCTACAATGCGAAGATGCGCAACCCGTACCTGGTTGGCGAACGAGTGTTTTGATGCGTTGTTTTGCTGCCGCAAACCTGTAATCCTGTGTGTAAACCATGGCTTGGTGTTCAATAGTGCTTCCTGTTCGGCTGTGTGGTCTGGTCTTGCTCACACCCTCACACTATTGCGGGAGAAACTTGTCGCAATCACTTTCACTGCCAGCACACAGTTGTTTCAAACCTTTTCATGCGGTAGAATATAACAATAAATCTAGTGGTGGATAGAGAGAAGTCACCCAACAGTAGCCCTCCGGGTTAACGACTTGTTCGTTACCCCTAGTGAAGCCTGGGAGACTTCAGAGTGGTTTTGGAAGCAAAATGCGGGAATATGTTGGCTTCTAAAAACGCGTGGCCATAATTTCCGGTGTGCGGTGTCTTGGGGGAGATGTCAAACACTGCAGCACACAAGCCGCCTTCAACAACTCAAACCGGAATCGGACTCTATTAACGTCCGAGGGGGCGTCTTGCACTGGTCATTTAAAGCGAGCCCGAGCAGGTCTGCAAACTATCACCTTCGCCTGACCACACACTGTACCTGACCGAACGCTGTCAAGACCGTTTTCCCCTCAGCTGCATAATTCGATCCGTGTTCCTCGGGTGGCTCAAAGTTCCTGCGGACCGGGTTTGTGTCGGTTTTGTGTGGTTCTGTGTGGTTTCGGTTTACCCAAGCGCACGATGCGGTCGGTTTCGACACGTTGAGCGTTGTCATAAGCGGTCGCCGCTAGCGGGAGTGAATGTAATAATAGTTTAATAGATACATGTACCAATGGGCGGGAGAGGCGCACATGTACCGTGGCAGATATCTTTCCGACCCGGTGTGCATGCCCGTTCCGACCATCGGACGGCATGCGACTGTAAGGTGATGTTGTTGCGCACTACCTATCTGGCTAATGAAATGGATTTCCTACCGTGTGTCCCGTACGGTGGCATTTCACCACCGTAACGCTTAGCTACTGAAGTGGTTTCGGTTTCGCAATTTCTTCGACAAATGATAGCTGTTGCCTTTTTAATGAACCCTGCGCGTGAGTGTGTGGCTGTACTTGGAAGTCGCTAGAATACGGTTTGGGTATTGAATGGCAGTAAATTTACTGTTTAAATGCTTTCCAACAACTTCTGTACTGTGTAAACTGTATTCTATACACAATAAGGTTCGATTAACAAGGACATTGTTACAACAAATGGCATCATTTCGCTGTTGCTTGTCATCATGAGGTAGCAGTATCCGTTACATTATTGGTTCATTATCTGATCGATTTGCTCGCATGGCAAAAGGCACAAAGTGACCATCGGACATAACAACACCTCAGCTTCAGATCCAATACAATATGTGTGTAATGATTCGAAACGGTTTGCTGTTTTTTTTTTGTTATAGCGTATGATTTCTCTTTGGCTATTACCCACCATCACCTGTCATTCAATCAAAAGGCATGATCGTGCAACTTGCAGACCTTTAAGAGGTGGCAAATGGATTCCGTACGTTCAAGAACTCAACCATCGTTGTTGACGATGTTTTTAATCCGAGATAGTGTCCAGCACAATCTTCCTGGATTGTCGTCAATTGGGAACGGCGGCTTCTTTCCTTCCACACCTGCACGTTGCATACATCCTACTTCAAAGATCTTCGGGCCACAATCGACATTCGATAAAGCGCAAGAACGGGGCACAATAATTGTGCCTGGTAATTGTGACGGAGACGCGTCCAAGGCGGATACGGATTGCACGGCAATCAATTGCGTTCGATCGCGCGGGACAGTGATCGAGTGATCGCGCACAGCGTAAAGTGCCAGTGGGCGGAATTGGAAGCGCTTCACTGCGCGTTTCTGAGCCTTGGAAAGGGTCTCAATTGAGCTGCATGAACCGCACACCGCCATTGTTGCCCGTAACCTTCACCGTTGACCGCTCAAGATCGCTGTGCGTTCGAATTCTGGCCAAAGGTGTACCACCATCCACCCTGCACGACATTCGAGGGCGTTTAATTGAAATTTTCACGCAAAACCACCAAGCCCAAGTTGCGCGTTTCCTACTCGCGCCACCCCGGGGGACAAATGTTTTTGGGCAAACTGACCATTTGCCAATCAAGTGGATGGAAACACTTGTCAAGAGCAAGCAAGAACCTCAACCTCAATACGCCTGTGCGCTTGGTGGTTGCTGTAATGGCACGGCTTTTGGCTGAGGCAATGGTGCTGTCGGTGCAGCGTTTCGCTTTGTTATTCCACTTTCTTGCTCGAGTGCTACGGTGTTAGGCTTTGATTTACGAGCGGGCCGGCGAGAACGAGTTTGGGGAAGAACTTTGCCTCGACGTCGAGGGTGTTCCGCAGGAAATTGCGCACTTTTCCGCTGAATCACTGACATTGAGTCAAGCGTGCGTGTGTGTGTTTATGAAGCGAAGGAAACGAAGGGAGTTCCACTTTAGGGATATTTATCCTGCTGACAGGTCGTCCGCGAGTTCGCCCTAACGATTTGTTTGCGTATCGCAGAGCAGCGTTTCTTATTGTTACGGGTGATGGCGCACGTTGCGATCGTTTGCGCTTCAAGACCCGCGTTCGTTGGCGCGTATAAACGCAAATCTGTAATCGATTAAGCAAATGAGACTGATTCAATACGATAATAATAAATAAGATAATAAATAAAATGGAACAAACGCAGGGTATCACTCTCTGTTTAATAGTAACTGACATTTCCCAAAGTCATGTTGGTCCATTAAACCGCACAAACTCTCCAGTCATGAAGTCTCTTTGAAGCTCGCACAAAACGGAATAAAAACCCTTTGGCCCCTGCAATTGGTAACTGATCAGCAACAGAGACAACCATCACCCATTCCGTTCGGGCACCTTTCACCCCCATTTGAGAAAATTCGTCATGAAATTAGGCAAATCAACAACACCACATGACGCAAGCATCATCTCACTGTCCGGACGGCCACCGATCGCGGGCGCGAGCGCGCAGCTTTACGAGTAAATTATATAATTGCAAACGAACGGCTCGCGGTTTGAATGTGATGGGAGCGGTCGGTTGGTCGTTTTTTTGTTGCTTCCCTTCTCCAATGGATCACCCACGATATGTGTATCCACAGCCACACCCAGTCCCAAAAACGGGAATGACGGTTAATTTTTTGAACTATTTTCTTCCTCTTTCGTGCGCGCACTTGCCGTGGAAGAAGATCCAAGGGCAGAGCGGCCACGAGCGAGTGATTGTGTTGTTCCGCTTCTCGTCTAATCACACAGTCACGAACGGATCCTTTCGCGAGGGGGGGAGGCTTCCCGTCTGTCGGGATAATTATCATTTGTTCCGAGCGCAGCCGCCGCGGGTGGAAGTCCGTTCCTGGAAAGTAGATCTAGGAATCTAGGCTTTGCTGGGTAAGACCGCCGGCATCTTTGCTAACCCCCGATGCCCTCTAGAACAACAGTGCTTTTCTCTAGCAAAACGTTAATCGTCAACGTGTGCAGAATGATTGATGATGGGATTATTTCTTATTTTCGTGGAACTAACATTGGGCGAGTCTCTTGAGTTTTGCTCCCAGCAAACGAGCGTAAATCATACGATAGAGGGACGATTCGTTTTTTCGGTGCAAAGCATCCCGTTCGGTTAGTGTTAATGCCTTTGTATTGTTTGATCGTTATCTTGGGAAGAGCATATTAACCTCTTCCATTGAATGAAAAAATATTATTTGTAGGAATGTGTTACCAAAAATATATTTTTATCAATCAAAATTAGAGCACTAAAACTCAATTTTGAGGTAATTAGGAATTAAATATTCCTAATGCATTAACATTATTTCTAACAATAATGTATGTTAAAAACGATTTTACATAATTTTTACGACTCTCCGATGAAAAAGCTTTTAATGAATCACAAAACTGTGTTCTCTTTCTCATTTGCAGCATGCTCCAAACGAACCACCGTCTCGTTCCCTCACCACGCTGTCTACCGATACTCGCGGTGCCATAATCATCAGCCCGAAGGCACTTCACATGGTCACCGGTGGTCCCAAAGCGCGGCCTGTTGTTGGCCGATAGCGGGGAGCCCTGGGGCAATTAGCTGCGATATAACCATTTCCGACAGATCACCACCATCGTGAGCACACAGAGCACCGGCACCGTCCCACCGAATGACTCGACACCCGCCCGTGAGAGCCGCCGCACCAGTAGCAAACGATTTTCCACCTCTGTCGGAGATGGATCATTTCCCTCTTGTATTTTTTTCCCTCTGTTTCGTTTCTAACACACACCGAGAGTGGCCCGATGCCGGAACAGGAAGCGAAGTGAAAATTAATAGTGAAAAAGAGTGCATGAGAGCGAGAAATAGGAGGGAAAACAGAGGCAGATGTAAACAAATCAAACACAGCCACAAGCGTGCCGAGTGAGAGATATTAATGTGCGACTGTTGATACATGTGTCCATTCGTCAAGATTTGTTACGAAATGTCTTATGAAGATAGGGAAAAAAGAAAGAAAAAAGGCCAACAAGACACAAGGACAGTTGGGGGGTTGTTGCCTTTTTTGTAGCTTTCCTCCCGTGGTGTTCGGTTTTGCAAAACATTGATTCTTTTGCTAGTAATTTTCCCATGTTTACCACCATCTCCAGCGTGAAGTGTTAATTGTTTCTTTTAATAGCGTTTGTGTTTCTCGGTTTCTTCATAGCAAAACAAATACCACAGCAACAGCAGCAGTAAAAGTAATCAATCAACCGAATCAGGAAGTGTCGATATCGCGCCCCGAAAGGTGTCGATGTGGTGTTGTGATCTGTTTCACCTGCAGCGTGCAGTAAAGTGCAGTTGAGTGGCCGTCCCTCAACCGGCACCCGGATGGTGTAGCGGGCCCGAAGCCATCCTTGCAAATCTTTGCAGCTGATCACAGTGGCCGATGAAGGGAAGTGTATGTTTCAGTTTAACACCGTGAATTGCACATCACTGAATTGTGTGTATCGTGAGTGAGTGCGTGATAAAGGGAAGTGAGGAAAGGAGTGACAGCGAGTGAAGAGTGGGAAGAGGGGTCAAGTGAAACGAAACGAACCCGCTGATAATGCTATCGCGCATCGGAACCGGCGGCGGTCACCCGGGACAGCAGCCTTCGTCGGCTCCCCCGTCGCCACCGGCCGGCAGCCATCACCGGGGCGTGGTGCACCAGGAGGTGGACGATCTGGACGAGTATCTGTCCGAGTACAAGCTGCAGGCACCGACCGAACCCATCGCCCATTATGCCGGTAAGTGGATTGCATTCTACAGTAACAGAAAAGGCGTTGTTTTCCTGTCGCGACCTTGCGTTGTAATGGTAGCAGAAGCAAATGTTTACACTCTTTTTATCGATTTCAATCGCTCAAGATTGGTTCGTGTTCATTGCAAATACATGTAAGCAAGCAGCTGGTTATCGTTTATCGCAAATGCAACTCACTTACACTACGTGATACGATTGTAATTGCATTTTGTTTAATTTAAACAAATTTAAACAATTTCCTCAAAAGCAGAACACATCTGGTGCGATAATGAAATCGCGTCATTTTTGCACTGTATTTTGATAACCTTTATCTTCACACGCCCGTTCGCATGTTGTTGAATGGTACAACTGCCGATGCGTGTTTTGATTGACATCATTTTGTGCGATCTCGGTTGTCAACAAGTTGTTCCACGCGACAACTGTGCATTGTTGTCTTACCGTTTCATCGATTGAGCCCTCCGTGGTGGAAACATCGGGGAAGTTGAGGGGGTGTAAACAAACTTTTATTTGCTATATAGATAACCAATAACGCCAGCGAACCAAATGCCAATCAAGCGTGTCGAGCTCGCTTATTTGGATGAATACAATTGGCGCAACGGTTTTAAATTAAATGACCTAGCTAAGGTCACGAAAAATGTGATCATGCGCTAAGGCAATGATAGCAGAAATTGGGAATGATTAAAGTAAAGGAGCGATAAGATGCTTTACTCGGAAAGAAACCGACGTGAACGATCACAAGATGCTATATCAATTTTAATTAGTATTATTTGCGTTGTTCTAAGATTGTTGTTGGTTGCCCACGTTTATTAAACTGGGTACTTCTAAAAGGACACATGGACACTTCAGCAGCTACTTTTTCGGTAAATAGAGCGTGCTAAAAAACGTGACATCTTTTGAAGTGGATTCTTCTTATGAAGTTTTCATTTTCATTTATCAAAACAAATCGACGGTCATACGATCGTTTCATCCATCGCAAAGACGATGCGTTTCATTGTGAAGCCTCACTCACATTGTGCGTCATACAGTATACTGCTTAATTGGCTAATAAATGCACACTCTTTTCCCTCTGTTTACGCTTTACTCCTCTTTTCTAACCAACCCGTAGCAATTTTTCGTGAGTAATTTTGTAAACCATTATTTGTGAGTGATATTATTTCGCAAAACAAAGCAATTGTGTTTTGAATCTGCAAGCCATGCAAACTTAAAGCGGGAACTGCACATGCAGCAAAACAAACCTACGGCTTCCAATTAATATGCTTAATAGGCTGCAAGCAGTGCTTTCACAATCGGGTGATGCACCGTTAGTGAAAATAGTCCTCCCTACCTCTCTCTCTCTCTCTCTCCCCTTCAGTAACGGGAATCGCGTAAGCCCGGAGCGGTAAACGACAATAAACGCCCGAAAGCGATCGTTCTAAAAAGTGGGCCGTTCTTTTTCATTTTTGGTTTTTTGCTAGATAAGGTGAAAAAAAATCACTCAAAACAGAAGCAACAGACCCCTTCACTGCAACTGCATTGTGGTGATACAGACAGCTCGCATTGCATTCGCGAATCACGCGACCACGTGCAATGTGGCAGCATAACGGAGCAGGCTGCTGCTGCTGCTGCTGCAAATGAAACACAAACTGCAGCGTCGTTAGAAAAATGCTCCGGCTTTCCACCCGAGGTTCCACTGTTTGCCCGCTTACTGTGCCGTCATCATCATCATCATCGTCATCATAACCCCCGGTGGCACCAACAAGCGAGTGCAGCCGGGGTTTACCACGTGCCGCGTATCCGTCGATGACGGTGATAGTGTACATTGCCCTGTGGTTTGTCTGTTTTACCGCTCGCAGCCCTACTGGTTTTCCGTCGCCGATGGTGCATTTTTCGAGTGCACGCAGTTCAATTGCGGTTCCGCGGAAGAAAAGCACTCCACTTACGCTGATCGCGTCGATATCTGCCTGCGAGTCAAACGATAATCGGTTCTGGTGAATGTATGCGTACCGTCGGGCGCACGGGAAAGATGCGATTCCGGAAATGAATTATTTGAAGAAAATATGCACCAATTATTGGTCTCTTTCTAGCTTTCTCTACTTAAAGCTAGCCAATCATGCACCGATAGCGGGTAATTTTTGGTAGAAATTAAACAAATAGCAAAAGTAAAGGGGAAATTCGCTATTTGTGCTCCGTTCAATGGTAGTGTACTGTGACAGTCAGTGAAGCGTACTGGAAGGTCTCCATTAAGCTTAATTTCAACTATTTACTTCGGGCTCGGTACGATAGTGGGTGGTTGCTGTTGTCGGTAGCTGCCCCGAACCGGTAGGGAATTGTCATTAGGCGTCGTTGCGCCGTGCACAAGCGCTACAATTTTCCTACCGCCAATTCATTTGGCTAATGATCGCTGTTGAAATCGATACGCGCCATGGCGACAATTAGTGTGGCCGTGTGGTTTTGGATGCATGACCGGCGAGGGTAAGGAACTCCCGAACAATCGTACGATGGGGGCAAACAAACCGTAGAAAGTAGAGTGTCGTGGCACGTGATGAAACATATATGCAATTATGTGGTTTCGTAAGGCACGGGAGAGTAGCTCGATTGGCAGTCATATGTTGTGATTGGAAATTATGATATTAATGAGGGAAATTGATGATAAATTATGGTACGCCTTTGTGAGCTGATCTGATTTCATTTGAAGAATTTTGAGCTATATTAATGCTGATAATCAGCCCCGCAAAGACAGTAAAAACAAGTTGAGTAACATCTGTACACCTGAAGCAGCGAGTTTTAAGTCATTGGCCAATCAAACATTTATTCGTGCGGTTAATTATGCACCCTAACTCGCTCGGCCATCAATCTAAGCATTTCTTAATCCCCGATAGCGGCCCGAATCGAATTTCACAAGAACAGCGAGAAAAAAGAAAGCCACGCTCGAAAGTTCAGCCACACTCGACGCCTTCAAGGCTAAGAAGGGGCTCCCAATCACCTTCCCAACAACAGCGCGCACAAATTGACTTAAATCCGTGCGATCAATTTATAGCCCCAAGGCACCAGCAGCAGCAGCAACAGCAGAAGCCCTCGTGCGGCATTTCGCACCAGCCCACTCGCCTGGCTAAACCGTGCGATTTATTAAGATGCGACCAAACGGCCACGACAACACCGGTGGATCATCTTCAGCACCGTCCCAACAGCGGCACAGCGCCTCTTCACACAGCGCTAAAGGGATAAACGAGCCACTCGAACGCGATTCGATGGGTCGATGATTAAACGAGGCCATCGCGCCACCGGCGGCAACACACATGCACGGCATTCCACTGCATCCGATGATGGCCCGGTTGGGTCGCGCTTTGGGCTAAATAACCTGCTAACCTACCGCACTGCACGCGCTCCGTGCGGTCGCCGATCGGCAGGATGATCGGCTCGGTTTGAAGGCTTTTGAGGTTAAAATTTTAATGCATCCGTTACATCATCGAGCGTCGAGCCGCGCCGAGCCGGTCAATTGGTGGCAAGCAGGCAAATATGTGTCGTCCGTGTCCTCCGCGTTGTCGCTCGACCGTGTGTGACCACGATCTTCTTCACGATCGATGCAACGGGCGCAACCATTCAAATATGAAAGACGCGCTGCGCGCGACCACTCTTGGATGGGTTGGAAGCTCACTGACGCAATCGACGCGTCGATCGAGACACGGGTGGCGTTTGGTTTTTTTGTTCATATTTCTCCGTTTTTTTTTTCTCTCGATCGACTGTTTACCAGGTTATCACAGACATCGAGTCTACGAGATACATCGATCCCGCTCGGATAAGAGGGAAGTAAGTAAACAAGAAAGAGAAACAAAAACACAAATCTTCTCGAAACTTACGACCCGAGGGAATCACCCATCCCGCGCGAAAAAAAGGGCGAAAGAGAGAAAGGAACACGAAGTGGGAACAAAGTGGGAATAATCATACAGAGAAACCCTTACGCGCGGGCCACACCTTTTGCTAGTTGCAAAAGATATGCTGAAGTTTCCGCTGGACAGCCAGTTGCGCAAACAATCTGTACAAGCCCCGGTACGCACAGTGTATGCAATCAGACGGCGGTGAAGCAGAATAAACAAACTCAATTTCCTCATTCCCTTCTTCACGCGCCTCAAATGGCTCCATCTCGGACGCGATGGCAAAAAAGACGGAGGGTGGATGTCTTCGCCCTCCTCTACGGAACACTAAATTATCGCACAACTTGCTGAACGAACGTGTCCGGAGTTCGCTCGTTGTTTCCATGTAAGGGGACACGGGACAAGCAAAAACATAACTGCTGTTGCTAATCGTTCGCTAATTTGACCCTAAAGAATATTCATTTACACACACACACACACACACACACACACACACACACACACACACACACACACACACACACACTTTATGCTTCGTCCCCTTTTTCATATGACCCACCCCGGACGGAGGGCAACTCATTTGAAGAGGTCAGACCGCGCTAACTGTTCGCGTCATCGAGCACGTCTCGAGCGGAAAAGCATCATCCGTTCTGCATCGGAGAGTGCGCTGCAGCTCACGATTACCGCATCGATTCCTGCCGAAACGGACGAGTGCCCAGCCAACAATAGCCGATCGATTGTTCTGTCGTGGCGCAATCGGAGGGAGGAAACTCCGAGCAGAAGTAACAAGGCGGCCGTCCGTTGTTCAAACGAGCCGTTAATTAAACGCAAGTACACATGTATGTGCATTAAAAACCCCGTTGTTGTGCATCGTGCATCAGTCGACGCAGTGGACGGTGACGTATGTGAGATTCGCAAACCGGAGGATTTGTGCCTCAAGCGGGATCGTACGATCAATAGTAGCATCAATTGTTTTTTTTTTGGGCATTGTTTTTATCGCCGATGCGCCGGGTTCGTCACTTTGAGTCTTTCGTCTTTTTGCTCTACTCTGAGCCATAAAAAAGTAAGCATTCACGAATCGCCCGTGGTCCCTTCGGTGCTTATTAATTGTTGCGCAACAGTTGCCGCAACGGTCTTCTTCTTGCGAATCGAATCGACATTCCCAGCGGGGCAGCCGATTTGTGTGCGCGCACTTGGATGGACACTCCAGCAGCGTACACACCTCCAGAACGGAGGTTATCTAAGCGGTGGGATAGGTCGGGAGCGACAGGGGCGGGTAGATCTGACCCTCCAGCAATTTACACCTAAGTAAAAGAAGAAGAAAAGAGGCCACAGATCCGCGATCTTGTGCGATGCATTAAAGGTATTTCTTTTGATTCGCGCGCACTGATTGACACGCGCGCAAAGATGATGATGGCGCGTCGACCCATCGGTAGGTGTGCCTTTTGTAGGGGGGCATTCTTGTGCTGCGAAAACTGTTTTTTTTTCTTTTTTTGTAGTGAAAAGGTAGAAGGGAAGGAACGCAAGCACGGGTCGGATGTTATTGCGCTCGAGCAAGTTCGTGAATTATTGCACATTGCGTAAGGATTTCGGGCCGGCTGGTGGGCTTGCGAATAATAATAATCACTCATCGCTCTGGAATGAACACACAGGCGACGAACTTCCCCCCACGGTGCCCTGGTTTTGGGAAAGGCAACGCAACTGTCCAATCAAAAATCATAGTTCGTTAAAAATGTGATCGTCGGGGTGATGATATTTTCAAATCAACCGTTACCGACTTGGCGCTGAAAAGTCTCCTTCCAACAATCGATTGGGTGTGTGTGTTGAAAGCAATGTTTCGCCAAATGCCATGCCCGGTTCGGTGCGGGTGCTTGACCTTCCTCTCTCTCTGTCTCTCTGTTTGTTCCACTGTGCGGTCATTTCGCTAACAGAAATAAATTCTAATTCTTATGCGGCGTGCGGCGTCACCCTGCAGCGCGGCAGACGACGAACTGACCATTCGGAACGTGACCATGTTTCATAACCGTGTACGGTCGGGCCCGTGTACACTTCACGTAAGGCCAAGAGACGCGCGCCCAAACGGCCAGGCTAGACGGGCTACGTGCGTAATCTCAACCGTCACGGGGTTTTGGGCACTGGGCCCGGTTTACAAACATTAATCACAGATGCTTAGATTGTGTGTTCTTGCACTGCCAGTTCGTCGAGTGAGCAGAGGAAGCGTAGTGCTAACGGAATGTTGTGCGAGCATGTTGCATTGTAGCAGTAAAAATGTATATGTTTCAATTGTATTCAAATAACATCGGCAAAATTGCTTCACTTTCTTCCGTCGCTGCGCAAGGCGGGCTCTGCTTTGTTCTTTACCCGTCGGGCTACCCATAACTCTTTTCGCTTAGAAGAGATAAAATTCCTTCAGCAACAAAATGGCTTCATTAAAGAACTCACTTATCATTTCACATACCAACGGACTTCCCCTTTTTTGTGTCGGGACAGCAATTGATTGCAAAAGAAAAGGCCCCTTTTCTCCCTGTCCTGGAGGCTATTGTTGCAAAGTGCACCCATCACCACACGCGTCCCATTAGTGCACCCATTAGTCTATCTTTGCAAAGGCATCTCCCTCTCTCTCTCTCTCTCTGAAAGAAAGCCGTCCCTTTTGTGCTCCGATGAAGACGGGCGAGAAAACAGGGCGTGTTTTGTTTTCTGTTGCTTAATGTACTCGAATAAAGCATCGTTTTGCTTCCACGATATCGACTCCCAGCCGGGGAAGCATGTATCTTTATGCGCAATTCTGCCACACAGTGCCTTTTAAATTGCACCGGCAACCCGATCCTCGATTGGGGTTCAGTTGGAATGCATCAAAAGTGGCACGCAGTACGCACCTCGCGCAACGCTTTCCACACACGCCAGTGTTCTACCCCGTGTAGGATTTCTCTACCACTACGGGGTATGTTTAGTGTTGGGATTTTATGTTCTCTGCACCGATCGCATACCGCACGAACAGAGGCAGAGTTTCACAATGCATAATGCACATGCGCATGCGCACCCGAAAGTGGAACAGTGACGGCGCTGTCACACACTGACCGTTTGCATCTCCGTCCCCGAGGTTCGATTCTGACGAATGCAGCAAACAGTGCAATGTGCCGCCGCCACATTGTATCGCATGGCGGAAAGGCGTTGGAGGCCAAGAAAATGAGTTATAGTTTTCGTACACAAACATATGTTACAGCCCACGGGTACGCGCCTATATGGGCTGGCTTTGCGTGGTCCTTTGACACGGACACAGTGCACAACCGCGGACGGAGGGGCCTGGTACGTGCCGAAGCATAAATATGCCAATCTTTTGCCAGAGCCGGAGCACCACTCGATCCGGCTAACGAGTCAACCACGTTGCAGCGGTCATTATCGGAAATTGGTAATGGCGAGAAGTGTGCGGCAGCGCAGGCGTTGGAATTGTTTTGCATTCCCATAGCTTAACATTGTTGCAGAAATGCAATGGGAATTTAGGCTCGCCTCAAGCATCATTCCAATAGCGTTTAATTGTTTTTGTATTATTTTGAAATTGAATCCTTGATGCCGTTACGAAACGCAATCAGTGGACGAAAACCATACGCGACTTCGAGAGGAAAAAAATCAATAAAAACGCTTGCAGTGGCTTAAATATCATTCCAAGAAAAACAAAAATAATTATTACCCACACTTATGACACCAATTATTGCTCCCCCCCCCCTTCTACCATCACCTGCTGTTAAAAAGGCGCTTTAAAGATGCAACGAAATAAAAATCCACCACGACCTGACCTACAAGGCAGCATTGCACTTTCGGGTCGTTAAAATGTCCAAAAAGACAACATAACAATTGTCGGTACGGCCCATAAATGAAGTGGTTGTCATCATTTTTGTCGCCGAGTCGAGCGGGCGCCTGAAGCACGACGATAATTGCGCGGCAAATAGCGCCCTCCCCGAAACGCCAAATCCTGGCCATCATTATCGGATTTACGGCCTGCATACGAAGCCCCGTCCTGCGCAACAACAGGAGTCCGGGCTGCAGTTTTGCCTCAACCTTTGGTACAATTGAAATGCTCCTTTCGCGGTGACCCATATCATTAGCAGCTCGTACTGGCGGCACGGTACACCAGTGCTGCTGCCCTGCCTCAGCTGCGAGGTGAACGGGTTGTGATGGTGTGGCCCGCCGCTGCCGGCGTCGTTGCAGCACATGTGCCGCGCTCAAGAAGGAGGCGAGAAAACGTGAGTGACAATCTGGGCAGCAATGGAGCAATTGAGAAGTAGAGTGCCTCGACGCGTCTTGTGCTGCAGTTTTGTTTTGTGCAGTTATTTATTTTTATCGACTAATTGTTGACTCGCTGATGAACGCACCGCACGGGCTGCCCATGATGAATTGTCGGCTTGGGTCGCGGGGGACGGTGCTTAACAATTACGAATTGATTACGAATTGCCGAGGGAAGTATGTGAGTGTGCTGGTTGCGATCGTTCGGATGCGAAATGTCACCAGGGTGGGCAGCCTGGCCAGGCAATGCCGACCTTGCCAGTACCCCCATCGGCATCCCAGCGAACGATTAAGGTCGAGGTGACTGTGCTTATGCCGTTTCGTCCCTCCCAGAAGCGAAATGGTTTATACTATTGAGTGCAGTAATGGCTTTTCTCATTGCAAAACCATACTTATTTAGTATAGAAACAAGCCGTGCATTAATGAATGGAATTCAATAAAAATTAATTAAAACGAAATGATTAAAAAAATGCGAATATTATAAATAGCCATGTGGAGTAATGGTTAGCTTTGTGTTTTAAAGAAGATTTCTTCAATCCATCATTTTTGTTCAAATTAATAAATGTGCTGAATGATGTGTGGATTAATCAAAATTATTTTGATACAAAGCTAAACAAAAACGCTTGCTTATTCATATCACTGTAATGGTTTCTTTTTCAGCCGGTCTCATGGTACAGTCGTCAACTCGTACGACTTAACAACATGCCCGTCATGGGTTCAAGCCCCGAATAGACCGTGCCGCCATACGTAGGACTGACTATCCTGCTATGGGGGAAATCAATAAGTCACTGAAAGCCAACCCCACAAGTGGGTTGGCAGGCCTTGACCGTCATCGGTTGTTGAGCCAAAGAAGAAGAAGAAGTAATGGTTTCTAGTGGTTATTAAATGATTACAGGGGTTTTCAGGAGTTCTAATAGTTATGGCACACTTTCTTGACTCTCTCTAATGGTAATCTTATGGAAACTCTTACTTCTGTCCTTGTTGGACAGGCACTTTGAAAATTCCTATTGTAGTTGTCCAAAAAAGGTGCTTTAGAGTCTAATGCCCATCACATAAAATTCATGTCCCGTAGAAAGAGCCATGAAAGTGTCCCACAACTAAGAGAATCCCTGAAAACCTGTGTATTTATCAGAAGACATACCGGCTGCTACAGACCATGGACTAGTTTTAAAACGTGCAAGAAACCCATTATGACCCATGAAGAGTCCAGTCATGTTAAAGCCGAGTTAACTAAGTATAATTGAACAGTTTTTGCAAAATGCAAATTCAGGATTCATAGAGTCAAAAAAATATAATTAATAAATATTATTGAATCATGCTTAGTATTTGTTTTGTTACTCTTACCGCCCTTTGGGCGTTGTCTACTGAATGTTGTGAGGAAATAAATCGTTCGCTCACTTCAACAATTGAGTAAAGAACCCTTAAAATGACGTCCATTACGTTCTGCATCTACAGCCTTTCGGCATCTAATTACATAGGCCTTGAAACATTGTGCGTACCAAACCTGTGGCTCAAGCAATCCTAATAAAATAAACCCACACCCAACAAACCCCATCACACCTTAAACTTACAGTTTTTCATACCCGTAAACACGCAAATCATTCGGTTTGGTGGGTGTGAGATCGATTTCATACAAATCAAGATCATTTTGCAATTGTTATTGAAACCACGTACGGGAAAGTCATTTCTGCACCTCCTCCGTTGTATGCTCAGGGGAAGTAGGGTTCGTACTCGTAAAGCCGTTGCCTCGAATATCGCTACGAATGCAAATCATATCACGTGGCACCCGGGCACCCTACGCGGCCCACTTGGCGTACCGTTTTACCTTTACCCGGTTCCATGTCCGGCCAGCCACGGATCATTGGAGCAGGGTGTGTGAGCGTGGCACACTTGTGTGTGTGTGCCATATAGGTTCGGGAAGTTAGCTTCGATTTCGGAACAGTGCAGTTACTCGTTCCCGTTTGATGGTTCAATTTTGGAGCGTACAGAGCGCGAGAGAAAGAGAGAGAGAGAGAGACAGGGCATTCGATGAGCTAACCCGAACCCAAGCACACGTGCGTAGGCTTCCGAAAGGTGAGTTTGGCAAAATTTAAGCACCCCGGCTTGGCCCTGTAGTTGGGCCTCCGGTAATGTTCAATTGTGCCGGTTAAATTACCTCACTCGGAAGTCATTTCAGCCCATCGTACATTACCCCATTGCTCTCTCGATGGACCGTAGATTGGTGTAACTTGGATGCGAGTGCGTTGTACTACCGACAAACGGCATCAATTTCGGTTTGAGGCACCCACAAGTTCCGGAACTGTGATTTTGGCACACGCGTATAGGATATTTTTGGGGTAAAGGGATTTTGGGCACACACAGCTGCATGTATAGAAAAATAGGAAATGCTGTTTTATCATAAAAGTACACATAACTCACAGAAATTACTCAAATCGTGGGATGAAACGGTGGGCTAAATGTGTGTCAAAATTATTTCCTAAATTATCGTAGCATACAATTTTACAGCCAAATAGATAAAAGGCTTACAAAATGCTCATCGCTGTGCCCGTTACCGTTGAGGTATGCAACGCACAAAAGATACTGCATGGCATCGTGTTACATTCTTACACAAATAAACAGCAGCGTACTGATATCGGGCGTTAGCTTCACTTCGTGCTGAATGGCCAAAACGCCACGTTCCAACGGAAAATAATGGAATGCTATGCTGCAGACCTTTTGAATGCAATTTTGCAACACGCAAGTCGGATTTGATTAGAGTTGCATAGGTAATAGGTTGCACTATTAATTATTTCGTTTATTAAATTCACTATACTTTCCCGAGCAAATATTATGTTTAATGACATTATTCAAATCACTTACCCACACGACTGATTACAACCTCTGTGAGACAATATGATTCCCATGGCATCTTTTTCCCTTCCCGGTAACCGAACGTGCCGGAAGCAGTGCAGCAAGCGAACGTCACACTAGACACTCTTTCCCATCCCGTGGCGGGAAAGCGGATGGAGCTGTTTTGTACCAATGTTTGGCTCGTCTGACACGCGAGCTTTTGTGTGGCGATTGATGTCGCTGGATGGTGCGCGTACACGCATACAATATCGCTTGAGACGCGATATAAACTTCAACTCAACCAGATAGTGTTCGGCAGGGGCATTTTAAGTTAAAGTGAAATGAAATCGTTAAGAAACAAAACCTCGTTGCATTTATTGAGCCACTTGTGCAGTAAATTATGGATGTCACAATAAAACAAAATTCCAGATAGAGGATGTGAAACTGCGGCACCAGCCAGACAAGGGATGAAAAATAAACTCTCACTACGATCTCACTACGGAAAACTCGCACTAATCAAGGCAAATTGCAGATGAAGATAAATAATCATCATTATAATCGTGTGGGTGCTGCCGCAAGCTTGGGCCAAATTTAAAGCACAATAAACCAGTCGCCACCTCGCAACGCATCGCTCAACCGTGGAGCAATGAGGGAAACTCAATGAGCGGGAGTATTTTGCTTCATATTTTTTTCCTATTTTTTTGCGATGGACCGAGCGTGGAAAAAGGCATCACACGCTCACGGCCCGTTCACGTTTCGCTCAGACCATCTTGCGCCGGAGCGCTTGTTAATTAATTATTAATTTATGCTCGCACTATGCCTATGCCACTTTTATGGGTTAGTGGTGCGAACAGGTCTCGCTCGACAAAAAGGGGGGGGCACAACATGTGTTCTGGTTTGTTTTTTTTGTGTTTGGGTGGTAGACGGTTTTTTTTTGTTGTTGACATATTGGCTTGTAATTGGCGATCGTGATCTTGATCATGAGCGAGGGGAAGAGGTCACTTTCATTGGAAAAATGGCCATCTTTGTTACCTTCAAATTGAACTATTTTTTTTAATAAATGATAATTTAAATATTTGCCATAGCTCTTAGAATTTTTTACGTACATAATACTTTGAAATGATTATTGATTATACACATAATAATATATCAAAAATTAAATTATTGAATCATCCCAAATTTTGAACTAAACAAAAGATATAAACGCCCCACACAACAGCGCGATGTCGCAATACGAAATTATTAAATCATCACAACATCCCCACTGCGGCTACGTTTTTCCATATCAACAAAGTGAAGCAGTTGTATCACACGCGCACACACACACACATATACCTACACCTCGATTACGGTAACGACATGCAGTTTATCATATTTGAACAAATTTCTACGCGCAAAACGCGCGCGGGAAACGTCCGCAACAAGCAAGTAGGGCAGCGAAATGAAAATGGCTGTTGCATAAAGCGCCCATAACCTGGCTGGTGTCATTTATGGCCTGTTTTTTTTTCGTACTAACTTGGTTGGGTCGTCGGACTATCGGACAGGCCGGACAGCGAGTGTCATCCAAGCACCGAAAGTAAACAAACCCTCACACAGACACACGGGAGCACAGCGTACGAGGGCTAGCAAAAAGCTTAAGCTGTGTGTGGACACTACAAAACCCTTTTCGGTTGGTACCAACCCCTTGCCAAGCGGCCACATGCAAACAAACCTTGCCCGGTTACAGTTTGCTTGCATAACATTAAACAACAGCCCCGGTGAATCCCTTTTTTTATCCAGCCTGGTGGCAGTGTCTAACCGTTGGCAAATGGGAGAGATACCACAGAGCTCAACACACACGCTCAAACGTTGGTGCAGTGTTCATGTGCTCGTCCTTCGGTCACCTTGCGGTCACAGCCCAGCTGTGTGGGTTGAGGAGAGAAGAGACAAGACAAAATAGGGGGGGAAAACAACGGTCGGCCCTCGGGTAACCTAGAACTCTGCTAAGGCTATGTCCCTGTGCGACCGGTGGGCGATTCGCGATCATGAAGCTCATTCCGAGCTTAACCTCCACGAGACGACTTCATGCGCCGAAAATAGCGCCCACTGCAGAAAGCAACAGGCAGATCGCCACAAGAGTGACGTTTTCGCGTTCGCCTTTCCTTTCTGCTGTTCTTGCATGTGACCCTCCGGGCCTCATAAATGGTCTCATAGGTGGATCGATGTGTAAACAGGAAGAGCGGTGTGTTTAAATGGCTCTCTATAAAGCAAAAGAAGCGGCGGCTTACTGCACATACCGACCGACACACACACCGGTTGACTAATGATTAACTTCCGCGTACAGTGCACGGGCTAATTGCTGCCACGGACGGGAGCGAGTGACTGACTATTTGTACAGCAGCGGCATCCGAGTGAGGGCAAAAGGTTCAGTTAATACAAAAAAGCTACAACAAAACCCCCCTTTAATGTAAAGAAAACAAACGCCGAGCAGTGGTTCTTTGCATCGCCCTCGGGATGATGGGTACGAAGAAGGTATGAAAATTAACACCCAGAAGCCGCGGAAGAGCGAGCGGAAGATCCAACGTTGCATGGGGAAGTGAGAAAATCCAACCTCAAGTTCTCGGGCTGCCCCTGCGCGCACGAGACTTTCAGGTGCAAGCGCAAGGTCAAGCAAAGGGCATGAACAACGATGCTCGTAATTAAGATGGAAGCAAAACGGTTTTACCAGCACAAGAAGTTAATCTTTGTTTTTGTTTTTCTTTCGTACCCATTGCAGATGGAGAACTGGAAGCAGAATGGCTCAATTCGGCAGGATTTCCACAGCTAACCAAAGCATTCGAAGAGGTAAGTGATGTCCGGGGAGAGGGCTTTTTTTCAATACTGGTTTCAGCTACATGGCGTTTGGGTTTCATTACCTGATGGGTTTAGCTGTAGCAAAGTTCATTTTCATTATTCATAGTTATTAATTAATCGCCATCGCAGCCCCGATCGTGCGCAAGGGCAGGAATTGAATTGAAATTTTGCTGATCTAATGACTTAAAACGCCACAGCAAAAGCTTTTCATTTAACCAACGTTCTCGTGGGAAGCAACGGCGAGCTACGCTGCATGCTCTTCCACCTCCAAAATCCTCTCGCCAGTACGATATCAATCAACGCCGGATCAATCGGACGGGACAGAGGGGCCCGTTCTTTTCGCAGATTGATCCGTAACATTTAATTACTAGCGTGTTTTGGCGTTTGTTCCAACGCGGGAGTGGGACGCCGGGATGAAGCGCTTCCGAAATGCAATCTTTTCCCGCGTCGGCGGCAGTCTGCGGACAGAAGATTGAGTTTGATTGATTACGTTATTGAAATGCGCACACTCGCGTCCCGGTTTGGAAGATTGATTCTTGGGAATTGGATAAAAGACTGTTTTGGTGTTCCTGCTTTAGGACTCAAGTGGGACAAGCAAGCGGCTATGACGTATAGGAGATGTCGTTCCTGTGACGTTTGTTCTGAGGCGAATTTGAGATGCGTAAGCAGACCTTAGTTTTGGGCAGACAAGCGTCAAGAACTGATTTTCAGCTGACAGCATTGACTGTGTTGGCGTATCTTGTAGGCATAATTAAATTCATGTACGATAATTGAGTTGAAGAAAACTCCTGAAAGAGATGAATAAAACGTTGATGTTTTTTTTTGGATGAATTCTTCAAGAAGTGTCCAGGATAGGAATTATCAATGTTTGGCCTTGTGGGAACATTTATTCTTCTAATGTGAGCCACAACAAAATGGAAGATATCTATAATCAAAAATATATCAAATAAGTACTAAGTATTGATAGAAGAAATAACTTTTAAAGGATATTTGTATGTAGATATAGAACTGAAGAAAAACATCTAAAAGGCAATGAAAGTTACCTCACACAGCGTGCTGAGGACTGCATGTGTTAAAACTCGCTTCGATTGATGATCACTTAGTTGGGACGGTAGTTGTTTTGAGTGATTTCCAATAATTTTAGTAAGATGGAAGGTATCAAAAAAATCTGAAGGTTATTTTTTATCTCTTTTATGTCTGTACCTGTCTGGCTACAGATTGCTCGCTAGATCCTCGATTAAACCTTCTTCTTCTTCTTGATTAGCACAACAACCGTTGTCGGTCAAGGCCTGACTGTACCCACTAGTGAAGTGAGCTTGGCTTTCAGTGACCCATGACGGGCATGTTGTTAAGTCGTGCAATTTGACGTATTGCCCTGTTCTTGAAGTTTGCGTTAGTTTGCGGGGAATTCTTAGTTTGCATCCATTTAAATATCATCAATCAAATAAAATTCACTTGAATTCAACCACAACAACAACATCCTTTGCCATTTCTCTAAACGCTGTCACCATTTTTCTTTCCTCCTCCACCAAAGGGTCACGAGCTGTCAGCGACAGAACTAGCTCCGGTCATCTCTGGTCTCTCGAGTATGCACGCGGAAGCGGTCAAGCAGCGCGTGAAGGCGCTCAACCGCACGGTACGCGGCCGCACGCGCAACCGATCGACGAAGAAGCCGGACATACGGGACGTATTTCGGGATCAAGATTCTTCCAGCACCGGTACGCGGTCGCGCAGTGCCACTCCGGACTCGCTGGACTCGCTGCCGGGTGACGATGCGTGGAACACGCCGCCGGGCAACGGGCACCACCACCACCATCCACACATACCGAGCTTCGTGTCCGTGTTCGATGGGAATGGTGTGGTGCGTCCGACACCGATCCGTGGCAAGCAACACCTGCGGCGCACACCGAGCGCCCCGTTGCGCGGTTCGGCGGAGCTGTTCCGTGGATCACACATCCGGTGCGACATCCCCATACACAACGGTACGATACAAATTAGTTAGGTTGATAGAAATTCTCTTCTAATCATTCGTTTTTCTCTTTCTTACAATTGCAGAAGGCATCGAGCTGCTCAACTTCCAAAGACTGGGAACGATTCACATACCGAGGATTCGGTCCGGCTCGGATCCATCCTGTACGATCGGGTAAGCCAGCGAACGAGTGACTTAAAAGAGCGAACACATCTCTAAAACACACCCCTCTTTTCCTTCCAGGCCCCACGCCGGTCAGCACATTTCGGGCACGCGCAGCCACACGAACCTGTACAACGGGTCGGCCGTGGCGGTCCGGCGGGACAACGACGACTCCGGCAACTCATCATCGGAGCAGAGCCCGCCCAGCTCGCCGCCGCGCAACAGTCTGCTCTGCAGCTCGGTCGAGAACTCGCCGCTTCGTTCGTCGTACGAACCGGTCAGCTTCGAGAGCATGATCAAGCAGACGTCCCCGTCGGCCGCGGACCAGTGGGAGCAGCGGCCGGAGGCGGCCCGCGAACCCTGCCTCGACATCGACCAGATATCGGAGGGCGAGCAGAAGCGGCTGCAGCCGCTGCTCTGGCTCGAGCTGGCCTCACTGTTCGACAAAAACCACGTCACGCTCGACAAGCGGAAACCGTTCAAGCGAAAGCGCAAGGAGGAGGGCAACGTGTTCGGCGTGTCGCTCAATGCGCTGGTGCGCCGGGACCAGCAGGTGACGGGCGAGGATACGACGCTCGTGCCGCTCGTGCTGCAGGCCATACTGGCCGAGCTGGCGGTACGCGGTGCCCGGGAGGAAGGCATTTTGCGAGTACCTGGCCACAAGCAGAAGGTAAGTGAGACGACCTGCCCGTGGCGTGACTTCCAAGGAATTTGTAAATAATTCCTTCTATTCGGTTTTTTGGTCATCTCCAGACCGAAGCCCTGTACAACGAGATCGAGCACAACTTTTACTGCAAGCCGGAAAAGATTGACCCACTGATCAAGAAGGCGGGAGTGCACGATCTCAGTGCGCTGCTCAAGCGCTGGCTACGGGAGCTTCCCCAGCCACTGCTGGCCAACGATCTGGTGCATCTTTTCTATCAAACGAACGGTAAGATCTAACGAATCTTGTTTTGTGAGAACCACTTTGTACTAAAACGTTTCATCCTGTTCTTCAGTTCTACCTCCGCATGATCAGTACAAGGCGCTGGCGGTCCTCTGTCAGCTGCTGCCGCACGAAAATCGCAACACACTGCGCGAGCTGCTTAGCTTCTTCCGGCGGGTGGTGGAGCTGCAGGACCTCAACAAGATGACACAACAGAACGTGGCTACCATCATTGCGCCTTCGTTCTTTCCACCGAGGTAAGCATAGCGCTTGAGCTGATCATTGAGAAGATCTTGCAAAACAAAACCAAATCCGCAATGACTGTACTGCTATCCTTCCTGTAAACGGCTTCCTGGTATGCGCAGATCATGTTAAAGTTTTTGGTCCTGTATTCTCTACAATGGATTGTCTTGTCCTTTAATCCTGGTTCTGTAAATTCTCTACATGGTGAGCTTCTAACGGCTCAGTCCAGTGTCCTGAAAAATGTTCTGTTTTATCATTCTTGTATCTCTCACGTATACAGTCCCTGTTATGTCCACATTCCCTGTGTGTGTCTAAGGATCTTGGTGTCTTATTTGATTCGAGTCTCTCATTTATAGAGTATACGGACTATGTCATCATTTCATTTCCTTTCATTTCCTTTCTGTCTTAAGTCTCTTTATTGTTGCTGGGTCCCTTCCTTATTGAAATATGTCTGTATCATCTGGTCTCCTGTCCAAGTATCTCTGATCCTAAGGATTGAGAGGATTCGTAAACGATTTACAAGTCTTGTATGTTCTTCGTATGACGATAGAAGCACTCTATTAGGCTTAGCTAAGCTGGAACACCGCCCCTCGGTAGCTCAGGCTTCTTTTGTGACTGGCATCGATGCTCTTTCCCTTCTCCTTGTCGCACCTTACGTTATCGTTTTCATCTCCACATACCTACATGCTGTGCACGTTTTGCTCTCCCATTTTTTAGAGAACTTTCGTCTTTTAACAGTGCCTTAACACTTTGACCGCCGGCCTGACGTCACAGTTTTTGAGTGAGCACGTAGCGCATGGCAAGAGAGCGATGAGAGCGACAGTATCTCGTGCCATTGTTATAACTCTTTTGTTTCATGGCGATAAGCGGTCTAGCACATGTCGTTCTCGTTCTCTCTTTCCTACCTCGTCCGTTCTCGAGAGAATCACTGAGCGTCAGATGCAAAGCTGAACGGTGAGCAAAACCGTCATGCGAATTTATATGACACGGCGCTTAAAGTGAAGTTTAAGATTTAACGATTTCAACACATACATTCCCGTCTTCCGATCTCGTCTTCACTCCTTTTACATATCATATTATCCTTCCTCCTCTGTTTCGTCCTTTATTTATCCCCGAATTGTTGTACGCTTTAGTTAGTAAGGCACTATTGCCTTAAGCCAACGTGGCCGAGCAATTGACATTAATACAATAAATTGTAACTCATTCGCTTTCTCGCTTACAGATTCGTACATCCACCGGATAAGAACGATATCGGTGCGCAGGTACGCATGGCCGCCCAGTGCTGCCACCTGACGAACGTGCTGATCACCATGTCCGACAGCTTGTGGTTGGTGCCGCAGCGTCTGATCGAGCAGGGCAAGATGATCAACAAAAATGGACAGGTAAGCAAGCAGCCCAGTACAAATTAAAGCATCTTTACTTAACATTCTCCTTTCCGTTTCTTCCCCCACCCGCAGCCAAAGCGTCAGCTAACGCGCAAAGCCAAAAACGGAAGCGGAAGCATCATCGCAATCAACCGAAGTGCGAACAGCGGCGGTGACTTTGTGTTCGACACCAACCACATCCACCGGTTAGTGATCTGATCGTGTGCGAAGCCGGCCAGCGGACGGTGCTGAACCTGCGGGATGCTTTACCAACCATCAAGCTTTACATCGTTGTCGTCAAACCCAAGAAAGCGAACGCTAAACCACTTACATGCATACTTAATATATATACAGACATGCGTACTTGCTAAGAGTTAGTTAGTTAAGAAAGATATTTAGCAACAAACCCGACCGGTATTATGTTGTCTCCCCGCGGCCGTGTGTCCCTTAGTGCTCGCTCCATTACCCCCCGCATTACCTCATTAGGCGATTAGGAACAGCGGCTGGGACGCACGCGGGAGAGATTTCTACGACTGAGGGTGCTTGGTATATTACAGGTCAGTTAGGTCCGGTGCTTTGCAGGGTGATCCGTTTGCACAATGATCAACTGCGGCAGCCGGAAATAGATTAATGAAGGAAAGCTTGGCACGTTCGTTGCTTGCTTACCGTTGTGTGTATTGAGTTTTGTTTGTTGTGCTAGTTTATTTTCCTGCATTCTTCAGGCTGGTCATACATATATACGTTTACGATAGCGTTTGTACATAGGTTTGCGATAGTATTTTTGCGTGAGTATTTTAAACCGTGTTTAGGGTCAGCGCATTTAAAGCTTTTCTACTTCCCAGCGTGCGCTCCATAGGGGCCGGAAAGATAAAAATAGGCACCTTGAAAACACCAGCGAAAGCGAGCGTTCGTATTATGATTCATTAACTATGGAGGGTGGAGTGTCTCAACGTTTTCCCTAATACAAGTGGGAAAAATGTTTGGATTGTTTTTTTAGCTCTATTTCATGGTGCTCTAATTTTGGAAACGATTCGAGTTTGCTCCTTCAAAACACATGGTGAAGGAGATTGAGAAGATCTTCGTCTGACGGGTAACGTCGTAAATGTCACTCGACTGTTCGTTTCAATCGGTTCCAGTGGCCGCGTGCGGAAAGGGCAGGTTAAATTTAGACTGACGACCGTTCACTCCATTAACCTTAACAGGTTCCAGCTGAGAGCAATATGATTTAAAAATAAAACACAACGGACACAACATAGATCGCACGATCACATACATAGCCCGTAGCCCGCACAGTGGATTATTAATAGAATAGAATATGATCCACACGCTTGCTGTAAGTTGATGAGAAATGAGGAGAAATGAGAAATCGCTACGCTTCGCACAGTTTAGGTGTTATAGTGCGCAGATTTAGTCAACGGCAATATTTATTATCCCTTCGCATGGGGGGGATGCTTTTGGTGCAGTAGGAATGCATAGCATAGGCGTGTTAGTGAGGATTGAACAGAGCAGGTGGTTTAGTATAGTTAAGGCCCATAGTGCTATAAATGTGTAACAGACGCTGGAAAACATTACTTCGAAAATTAAATTGTGTGTAAAAGAGTTGCGTTTGCGCGTGTGTATGTGTGTGTATAGGATTGATACGTAAATGGTGTGTGAGTGTGATGAAAATAATATTGCCTCTAATAAAAGATGTGTAAATTTCATTAAATTTGTGTCCTTCTTTACACATTCGAAAGCATTTAGATTGGTTTAGCATGATTTTCAAAATCTATTGTGCTTCACGTAGACCAATTTAGAATAATGATGAAAACTAATAATAAGTATAATTATTTATAAACGTATATTTAATAAAAATTATCAATATTTTGATTCCACAAAAACGGAATTCCTATTATATTTACACTTAAATATAACGATTTATTCTTAAATCGTGATACTTATCTAGGTATTACTTTTCATATATAAAAGAATAATAATAAATGACATAATATAGGTAATATTAAAACAAAGAAAAGAAATTGAAGTTGATTACTATTTTTAAATCAAATATTTCTTCTGCATAGGAAACGCTTCATGCAGAGCTTACATGCCACTTGAAACGCTTAAAAGCTCTAAAAGCTCATGAAAGCTATGAAAGCTTCAAGCAAAGCTTTCGAGCGGGATTTGAAAATTTGGCGCGAAAATCCATCGATGGCATGGCATACGCGTTACAGCGTTGGTTTTACTATACGCAAACAATGTACTTGTTTAGTTTAGTTTAGTTTAGTTGTACTCTAGCGGAAAAAAATAAATTGGGTTTTTTTTATCTTGTTAAAAAAATCATTACTCCTCATTGCAAAAACCCCACCATAGCTTATTTCATCATAATTTTTAATTTAGGGACCAAAGATTTGTCCTCAGTCATGGTGTGTTGGTTTAGTTTAGTAGGTCTGTTATTAGCACGTTTTCCAGTTTCAACCCGTATGACCCGTATGACGGCATTTCATGTTATCCCTCCTCCTGCTTAGGAGCTCAGAACGAAATGGAAATAAAGAGAGATGCCGAAACAGAAATTGAATTATAGCTACTAGTAGCGGGCAAAAAACTAATTATCGATAATTGAAACGACACTGGTTGGCAGCCAGTGGCAGCGACATTGTTGGTTTGATTTTGGATTCTTAAAACGAAATCATAAAACGGAAAAAAACATACAAAAACAATGCAATCATTCGCAGAGACTGCATCGCATGGCGCGGAAAACGTGTATGCGCGACGGAGGTGAATTTGTTTTTCGGATGGATGTAAAAAGTTTTAACACCCACCGTGCCACATCGATGATAAGTGGGGAACTGGGCTGGTAAAGGTTGCACATTTGCCAGCAGTCGAGCAAATATTCTTCCGAATATTTGTAATATAACGTTGCACCAGGGTTATGGGGTTTACCTTTAGGTTTGAAGTTTTCGGAAGAATTTCTGAGCTTTCTTGAACATTACTTAAATAATATCTTTCCTAGCTGTGAGTTGTATTTACATCTTTTATGAAAGTCATTGTTATTCAACATTCATGTAGCTTTTATTCATATAGAAACATGGGGAAATATGCATATCACTATGCTCTCAATAAAACATTTTTTCAAAATATTTTTTTATGTTTTCTTATGCGGAGCATTGTTGAGGCCATTTAGATATAAAAATTCGTTCTTGCGATTTCGTAAGTGTTTGAAGCTAAAACGGCAGTTGTATGATTGCAGTATTGTTAGAAGAAATCTCTTTTCTTTATAACACTATTTTTGGCAATTCTTCAAATGTGCAAAATCCTTCAATTTCGAACCAATCTAAATAAAACTACTTTTGACAAAAGTTTAAATTATATGCGCTGAACAGCTAAATACCACATAATCCACAAGGACATGGATCCTCGTTCAAAAAAGTGCACTCGACTCTAAACAATCCCACTAGACACAATGCAAACACACCAAACGCGAGAATGAATGGAATAGCTTCAGCACACTATTTAACCATATCCCGATGAGATTTAGAAGAAGGGAAAAGCTAAAACAAGCGAGCTAACCCATCCAGTGTCGGGCAATTAATTATTGAAGCATTACTGTACAGTCGATCGAAAACTGTTCGGCATCGTTCACATGCGTGTTTGCGCGTAGAATATGTAACATAAATCTCACCCATTTTGACCAAACACAGCTAACGTACGATGCGCCACGAGGTTACTGCACGAGAAAGGGCTACAACCGTCAAGAGAAATCTCCCCCAAACCATTGACACAAGCGTTGGTACGCTAGCAGAAGAGCAAAGCAAAAAAACGCGGGAGAAATGATTCCATTCCGCACCATTCGTAGCGACACACGCCTTCATATAAACACACACGCGTAAGGGTAGTTTGCATCAGTTTTTCGGAACGCAAAACTACGCAATGCCAGCCGCGCGAAATGAAGCGCACTTGATTTGACGTTTTGCGGGGAACAGAACTTTGGCAGCATCACTGCGCTAAAACGAGTCGCTGGCCAACGCTTTGGTACTCGGTACCCAGCAGCGTAACTTTGCACTTTCCTATACAGGTGGGGTGGTGGTGCGGTGGCGTGGTGTGACGATACAAAGTTACATCGTACGATCGTGGCGCGAAACTGTGCCTCATCCGGCCAAATGCAGTTTGTGTGCAATTTGCCTTTTTTTTTGTTGTTCCTGCAAACTCTCCCTTTGCATCCTTGATTGTGTCGTCATCCGTGCATGACGCTAATGGAGACACACGCCTGCCACCGGCAGTCGTCGGTGAAGCACTTTAATACTGCGGTAAAACGTTCCCCATAAACAAAATCTCCGGCAAGCGCGGTTTTATTGTTGTGTTGCTAACAGCGTTTTAATTTCTTATTTTTCGTTAAAGTCAGCATAGCGTAGAATTTTCACTAGTACACTTATAACTTATTTTATTTTTTGATATTTTATTAGCGTAATTACAGATTCGACTTTATTTTGGTTATGTATTTCTCTCATCACGCAATAATAAATCATAAATAATTCAATTAAACCTTGCAGCAGCCCTGCGCAACCGACTATTGGCGCATTGTTCGTGTACGGTAGTGTGTGTGTGCGTGAATACGATCATAATTGTTGGATTGTCGTACTGTGACAACACGATAAGTTGTAACTTGTATCCGCTTGTCTATTGAATCCGCTATTCTATTGGACTCTATCTATTGAACATAAAAAAAGAAAAAATTAAAAAATGCACAACTAACTGTCCGATCATAATTGTTGGATTTTCGGAACATGGAACGATATTTGTTCGTCAAATGCAACTTTACCATAAAAATAGAAAGACAGAGGAATGTTCTACTGAGCTACTTTGCATGGGTATTCTTACACTCTGTTTACTAAGCTGCTCTTATCACTTTAAACCATGTTAAACTTTTCACAATTTAAAGCATACTTATTACTAGCCAATGACTGTAATTCGTTCTATTCCCTTTCTAGTTCAGCATGCACTTTCTGGCCCAGTCTCCTCACATGCAAATTGTTCAATTTATTGAAATACCACATTCGAGGATATTTGGCGTAAAAGAGGCTTCATTCCATCACGAAATCATTTGTTTAAATAATACACCAAACTGTTCGGTGCAGTAAGCGCCCATTTCCAAGCATACCCACATTATATGCACTGCGGAGAAGGAGGATCGCTCTACCTGGCCGGTTATGCAAGGGCATTATTTCACTCGGTATGCAACATCGGCTGTCAGCACCGCTATGTTTACACAATTATTAATCTACAAACAATTCTATGCATGCTGCAGCCGACGACCAAGCGCAATAGAGTTACCACCGACTGGTCGGGAAAAAGGGGCACACACGGGGTTGACGAAGCGCGGGCAGGATCGAAACTTGTTCAATTAAATTCATACCGAAATGGTATAAATAAATTATTTTCACCCACTCCACTGATCACACATCGATTCTGTCCGTTGCCATGTGGAGGGTGTGGTGCTGTTCGTGCACCTAACACCGGGCTCGTTGGAGGGCTAAAGAGGGCTCGAACTTGAATACGAACACACTCGGGCTGGTAAAGGTTAGACTATTTGAACAATTGCAACAATTGCGAAAACGCTCATCGTTCATGCAGTTAACTGGGCCAAACAAAGTGAACGTTACAACGCTGTGGGTTACAACCAATCAAACGTCGGGAGCGAGCTATTTGCCCATCATTTTGGGACTGTTATGCAGCATTGCAGGCAGTGTGGTACAGGGACAAGCGTAAAGGCGCTTGGATTAAATTTGAACGATAAGCGAGTGTCTAACCTACTATTTCCACGCAAGTTGTTGCTTTTACCCATAGAGGTTCAATATTTTTGATCGTTTTAGTTGTAGGTCAATTGAAATGCAATAAGAGCTAGATACATGCATTATCTCTGTTCACTCGTGTGCACAGCTACAGACGCTTCCTGCCATTATGCACACGCACCGAGCACGCTGTTACCGTCCAGTTCCATTCCATTAAGCCGCAGCTCCAATCCTTTTACTTACATCCACACACAAACACAGACAAATAAGCTTTTCCCACTTCATGCAGCTCGATGATCAGTCCTGTGTCCTTGAACAATGGACCAACCTTTTGCTGTACGGAACCCTGCTAGCTGCCGAGGGTCGATTTGGTCAGTACAGTGCGGGGTGTTTCAGTTTCTCGCATCATCACACCACGCGCGGTGCACAAGGATTTATCTCTATTTGCATCCGGTGGGAGAATGGACCCGCACCACACGAAAGTGGCTAAAGCAAGTCGCGGTAAGCGACGCCAACACGAGCAGCAACGAGTTTGTTGTTGCGTTTGTTGCGAACAGTTTTGTAAGCCCGTTTTCCCCAAAACGCACGGGGACTTAGAGCACTGTCCCGGGTTCCAACTGTTGACGTGTGCGGGTGTACGGTAGTGGGGTGAATGTTTGTAGTGAATAAACAGCAAGCACTACAAACACTGCACACACGCGACAGTGTGCGTTAGTGGGGCGAAGCTTGTGCAGTATGCAATAGATGAAAGCACTCGAAGCGATAGAAAACTTACGCAGCTTGGGAGATGCTGTAGCTAATCACAACGTCGGTAACTGGATGTGTAACTGGTTGTGCTGAAAAAGCAATAAAAGCTTGTTATTTAGCTTATCTACTATTACAATGCAATTGCATTTTTTTTAAGTTTTACACTGATAGCAATAATTGTATTCCAAAATTCCTACAAAAAATGCAATTCAGTGTTCAATGTGTGATAGTTATTTTACTTTGTACTTCTATCCTGATGTGATACTAATTAAATTAAGCAATAAAAGATCAAAACATGCTTAACTATACAAATAAATGAAAATGCATGTCACAATCAAAACACAAAGATTAAATTAAACGTTAAATACAACAAATTAGTGAAAATGGTAGTACAAATGAATAATAGTTAATCAATTATTTCGATACTAAATAAAATAAATAAAGCGATAAAAAACTAAACAAGTAGCGTAGAACCAATGAAAAGGAAAGCACATCGCAATTGATAAGTATAATGATGGTACCAGTATGACAGTACAATCAAGTTTCATCAACGTTGATTGATGCCTTTGCAAATTACTCGAATAATTTAACACAAACACTACCTAAGCGTTGTGCAGTTTATTGCAATTTGCATTTCTTTATAATGAAATAAAATTTTTCCAAATGTTTTTTTAAACTACAAAAAAATGATTTAAAGCAAATGATTGACTATTCATTCATCAGCAATTAATAGGACTGGGTGCGAAACTGGCACAAATCTTGGACTGGGGACGACATCTTGATTTACAGGAACATAATGGAGGCGCCTGGTGTTTTTTTTTGCAAAGTTGCTAGAATCAATCGAAAATTAAATGAACGCATTAAACAAAATACAAATAACCAGGCAACAACTTCAGAATTGTGGATTAGTTTCGATCAAAACTATATTTCAGACAGTACTAAAACTTTTTTGGTTTAAAAAAATCTTGTTTACATAACAGTTTTCTCAATTTTAAGCAAACGCACCGCGCATTTCACGCTACACCAAACAACAGTTGGCCAAAACTATAAAATAGCCACTCGCCAATGATTTATGGCCCTGAATTTGATTCCAGCTCAACGAACTGCTAAACGTAAACCGTCCACACTCCGCCCGGTGACTTACTGTGCGGACAGCTTCCGGCTGTCTCAAGGGGGTAAGTAAGGGGGGGGGGGCGGTTACATGGGTTACGCTTCCGCTTCCTTGCTGGCTGTTTGTTGTTGAAACACCGATCGCTTTCGGTGACGCGTCGTCCTGGTTCACCGATGCTTTGTGCTACCCCGTTCTACCCGTTTACAGCACACAGCACTGACAGAAAGAGTTCACTGTAAAACAATTCGCCTGTCGGGAGTTTGCATTTGTTTTTTGTTTCTCTACTTCATTGTGTGTGTGTGTTTTATGCTAGAGTGAAGGAACTTTCTCCAGCGCACGGCGAGCATTTTTCATACACCATTAAACCAGTACTCAGCTTACATCGGTGGACACGTGGTGTCATCGTTTGGGTGGTTTATTTATTCCCATTCCCTTTTTTACATGAAAACGGTGAGGAAAAACGTAATAGGAAGAGGAACAAAAATCTCACCTTTAGCTACCCGGCACGAGCGGACGTCGATTTATTTATTGTTAAAACCCCGGAATGGACGAAACGAGTGCCAGCAGTGTGTCTACCCTTTTTTTACATTTCCATTTTGCCCGAGGAGGAGAGGAAGAAATGTGTTCAGCAGGATGCACTGCGCAAAGGATGAAAAAGAAATGAGCCAGTACAGCAAAAGGTTCCGAGTTCCATTTCCACACACCATTGTGCAGCACGGAAGAGTGCATCGGGAGTGCTCTTGCCTGCAGCAAGTCGTGCCGCGCAATCGAAAGCAAGATTCATCCCACTCCCAGAGCAAGAGGCGACTGCGACAACGACTTTGCATATCAAAGGGAGGAAAATACAGGAACAACTGAAAGAGAGAGAGAGAGAGAGAGAGAGAGAGAGAGAGAGAGAGAGAGAGAGAGAGAGAGAGGGACAGCGAGAAGAAAAAACAGCCACTAAACTGGATAAAAGACAACCGACCGTCACTTCGAAGTTGGTAGCTCATTTCCATTCTTAATGCAACTACTTAGTGGAAAAGTTAGCTGTCCACCACCCCGCTCCATACCGATCTACGCAGCGCGTAGAATGACCGAGCAATGGAGAAAACGGGAGAAATGGGTCACCAACCCTGCAAGAAGAAACAAAGTCCCTTTTTCCTATCTTTGTGTGCGTTTGTTTCCTATCCCATCGCACCCGCCGGCCTTTTCTATTACTGAAGCAAATGTACGATTCCTTTCCTTCTTCTTTTGTTCGGTACGATTTTATCGGAGTAAGTTAATTTACCTGAACGAAAACAGCAAGCACGAGATCTGACTCCGGCGACAGGGCAGTGGGTCGCTTGCTTTAGCTCGCAAGATTGTTCAGCGCTTTCCGCGAAGAATAATGTTATCAGGGTAGATCTGAATCTCGCGCTGTAGCGTTTGCTTAAATGATTAAAATCCATCAAATCAGATGAAGGGGAAATTTAACTTTGCACTTTGGCCCCGGTAGTGAAGGTCCGCATTGCACCAGCTTCATTTCAGGCGGCGTTCAAGCGTTTGTCTTCCAGCTGGTAGTAAAGGTCCAGGTCATGGTAGGGACTGTGGGATGCATTTTTCATGCCGAATTGTGTATAACTGGGGCAGTAGATACAGGTGGGTCGTTAGTTTGAAGTGTGCACATGCAATACAAAAAGATCAAAGCACGAGCCCATTATGGTGCACTATTCGACACTAGGATTTTAATTTAATTCTACGCCATATAAGTTTCTCCGAATTTGGACAAAGCAGAAGCAACAACGGGCCCAGCAGTAATTAACAGCAGCCGATTGCTGTTCAGTAGCTCTTTCGATGTGGCTGTGCTCTGTTGGATGTTGGAGTTAGCATTATTGGAAGGTTCCCGGTCCGTAAACCTGTTGCATCAATACGAAAGCGTGCTTATCACTCACCAGTTCTGAGAAGTTCCTCCCCGATCGCCTGCCCCAAAAGCTCGTCCGTTTGTGTAAGCTAGAGAGATCGGATTTTGTGTAATCTTCACAACAAACCGTTTGATGCAAATCCCGAAACAATGCTTCAAGCCAGTCCGTTTTCGTTCCCTGGGAGGGTACACATCTAGACGGGCTTTATTAAAGAGCAAGATCCTTACAAAAGGTTGAGAGGGTTTGTATGCCTGGGTGGACGAAACTAATTGGAAGTAAATAAACGATTCGGAGAATTGTTCGTCCACTACCTGGAATCTTTACACGATTTGCTGTACAGGCGCGATATATGTACCAAACAAAAATCTATCATGATGTACAAAAAAAATATTACTTTTGTTTCAGAAAAAATAGAAATAATAGAATGAATAGAAATGAAAAGCGAAATAAAATTACAAGACCGCACCAGTGATTGTGGTATGTGCGAAGATGTTTTTAAAGATGTAAATTTCATTACTACCTTTCTCGAACAATCGCCCAAATTAGACCCAAACTACAAGCGGAAGGCGGAAAACGAGACACTTGATGTTAAGGATGTTTTGCTAACCCTTTTATGGGATGGATGGACGCTTTCCTGGAATCATCGGGAATCAATAAACATCGTGCACACGCGTCGATGGAGGCGCCTTTGTAGTCTGATCGCTTCCGAGAAACGAAGCTGATATGGTTGTGGTTGTTTGGCAAACTCTTTTGAATCGCGAGTTTCGTAGAACCAGGAAATGTGATACAATTTCGGTTGCGTAGCAGCTGTTTTTGCGTGGATTTTAGACAATTGGCTTACCTTCGCAAGGGTACTGATAATGAAATGGGATTTAATTTAAATTTGGTTGTGATTATTTATCAATAGATTATTAGTATTGCAGCTCAATTTACCCATTTGTTTCCGTAGTGGTGTTTAAAGTTAATCCATAGTAAAGTTAAAAAAAGAGTGTCTTAGCGAAACGCCGTGTGTTTGAGTGTGCTTTGCAAGTACGTTTTTCTTCCACTGGCCTGTGTTTGTCTCAATCAGATCATTTCTTGTGAAACAGATTTTCACCACTTACGAACTGACCAAATAGTCCCAAAAAGCTCTACACAAGAAATGATGAACTTTATGGTGACATTACTCATCTTGACGGTTAATTCAATTCAAAACACAATTTATTCAAGAGCTTTGTCCTTTAAAAGATAGTGCAGCTGGAGCTTTCATCTTCAGGTACCACACATTTTCGAGTATGTGTTGAATTGAATGGAAGGCGTTATTTTCCCTTTACCTTCTCCGTGTGTGCACAAATAATGCACAAAAACAATCATAGCTCATTAACTGCTGAGCTTTTTGAGGTACGGAAGAAACCTGAAAATACTTAGCATTCCACTCTAGGTACATAACAAAACAAAAATTTTAAAAAAAATGAAATAAAAATACAATTCCTTCAAAAATTCCTCAAAATCGCAATGCTATTCCTCAAAAGCACACAACAGCGTATATGTACTTTTTATTATTATTTTTTTGCATTATAACCTATGTGCTCATGCTAATTAATAAAGGTTCCCAAGTCACTTGGAAACACTTCTTATAAGTCAGTCGCGTTCTTACGAGCTTATCAGACACTAGCGTTCAAAAATGATTATTATTTAGTCGATGTGAAATCAGTCAAGTCAAATCAAACAGTGTACAATCAGCGTGTTCATACACAAAATATCACATCTAATTCCCTACATTATGCAGCCTGAGTTGCCTGTATGCTCCACATTAGTATACGTGTAGATAAAATAATCTTATTTACTAAAAAAAGTTAAGCTATTAATTAATATTCTAAAAATTAGCTAGTCGTTCCTTGTTAGATAAATGCAACTCTTCAAATTGCTTCTACCATGTTGTTTGGGAGGAACCATGCAAGGAGAATGTAACTTAATCCTTATTGATTGCGCACCGATCTAAAAAAGCTCATGCATAATGTTCGTTTTGATTGCTAGTACATGTATTTAGTTGATTAAGACCCCCAAGAAGGACAACAAATTACAAAGCCTTACAAAGACTGCAAATGGTTGTTTGGAAAACCATCAAATCCTCCAACCATGCCCACGTAACAATGCATCATAACACATCCCGTACCAAGAAGCACTTAAAAACTAAATGAAGCACCCTTTGTTCTACACAATTCACACGTAAACGAACTCAGAAGAGCACAGTTCAACATGCACAAACCTTGCCAAACCACTCGCAGCCATCTAAATGAGGTGGCATTTTTAACACATTTCAATCAGCCTACGTTTGCGAAACGCTTTGTACTAAATTGTTTACGTGTGCTTGTGTGTGTGTGTGTTTGTCTGTGTTTGTGTGATTTTCCTCCCACCCCTTCCCACGCTCAGTCATAATCACCAACCTTTCATCACTTTAAAGCAACACGACGGCAGCTGTTGAGGTGAAATGAAAATCAAACAACACGGCAGCCCCACTCGGTGCGAAGGAGGCGGGCAAGGTGATTTGTTTCTGTCTCGCTTACTATTGACACAAGAGAGAACAAACTCCCACTCAAACACATGGCACATTCAAAACCAGACGGAAGCTCTGGTTCATTTGTTTGCGTCTGGCGTGCTTAGTGTGTGTGTGTGTGTGTGATTGCTTTTCTGGCACCTTTAAGGCAGTAAGCTTTTAAGATGTGTGCACCCAGCTTCGGGGGCGGCCGCGTCCCAAAACGTCAGCCCAAATTGAATAACGGCAGGCCAGTTAAATTATTTACCCATTCACCCAAATGGGGATGAAGGATGGGCGTTGTCGGTATTTTGTCCTTAATTTCATCGCCCACCGGCCTCACCTATGGGCGGTGAAGGTGATGCTTGTATTGCTTGGGCCAAGGAGCCCGATGCCTCTTCCCTTTTGGGGGTTGATTAAAGCTTTAGATGTGTTTGCTGCTCGGTAGCATCCCTTAAGGGCTGAGGTCATCGATTTTATTTCAACCCATCCATCTGCTCCTTGGAAAGTTGAGCACGGGGAGCTGTTTCGGGTCCCTTCTTTCTGGACCGCATTCCCACGACCTTTGCCCAGGTGTTTGTGAATTTTCTTAGCCATTTTCCTCCCCCCGTGTAAAGCTCAAACTCGCAAAGAAAGCTTGTTAGTGCGGGACAGTGCACTCAGGTAAAGTTTTCGCCATTTTATGCCACAACATTTCGGGTTCGCGGCTTACAGAAGGTCCGACAATGTTCGATGGTGATGCAGCTGATGATGATAAAGGTACAGAGCGACATTTGCGGTCGTTTATCTTTTAGCACACTGTAAAGGTTGTTGGCGTGCGTCGGTGTGTGGGGTTAGTGAGTTGAATTTACCAATCAAACTATCAAAGCAATAATAATTCCAGTCCATAACTAAACAGAGAAACAGCTAAAGCAAACTGACCGATTGACTGGCCGATTATGTTACAAGCAGCTGTTAATATACACATTTACACTTCTATTATCTGTTCATTGATGGGCGCGCGCTTATCACGTCCCCATTGGTGCAGTAATGTTGGCCTCAAACCACCCCCATTCTTCCTCCAAACACTGCCATACCATTTCCGGATGTTAATTTGGCTTTATGAGGTCGTGAACCGGACTGCAACCATCGGGCGAATTAGCACTTAATGATCCGCATTACCGCTAGGCTCCGATTGCTCATTAAATTTCCGTTTCCGTTCACGTTCGCGGCACGAATCCACCTCTGGGGCAGGATTTTACAGACCGAAGCGGATTAAAAGCAAGCTGTAGCGTTTGTGTGTTGAAAAATAATTATTTCAAACGGCAGTTTAGGTGTCGGTTTGATTCAACAATCATGTTTTGATGGGTTTAGCAGAATGATGGTAATAAACTAGGTAGAAATTATTCTTTGATGAAGGGTAATGACTATTTCAACAGAGTTCTACGAACGATAGAATCATCCTAACGAGTCAAACGCATCCTCGAGCCGTAGAGCGTGATTTCCACTGCTGCTGGAAATGCAGTCATTGTTTGAAATGTGATACACCTTCACCAACCCACCGACGGTATGCTATTCCTCGCATTCTATTAAACCATGTAACCGAGAGCCACTTGCCCTCGTTGGAAGCTGCACTTTGTATTAATAGCTTGTTCACCGTCTTCACCGTGAACAACAGTTTGTCTTGTTCGGATTACCTTTACAGAACCGTCGTCCACCTTATGCTGCTTCATCGTTTCATCAGTAAGAGGTAGCGAGTCGTTGCAAACGGAAACAGAGCACCTCGAGCAGTTTAAAATGATGCTCGTTACTTCTCGGGTCAAAGCGCCCCGGAGGGCGGCAGATAGTTTGTGCACGAAACACAATGGAGCGTTCAATCAATGCTATGTTTTGCAGTCGTGCACAGGATGCTTAAAAGGATCATTTGAATCAAGTAACGTCAATTACTAAGAACAAGAGAAAAATAACGAGCTTAAATATAATCTATGTGTTTCTGCATGATTCTACAGACATCCTTTACTCAATACTTGAAGATTACCTTATTAATTAAGCTCATAGTAGTGTTACTCCTTTAGTAAAATTTATGTATTTCCTAGTCACAAGTATTCCAGTTTCGTAGTTTCACGCTCATAGTTTACTTATTAGTTTCGGAAATTAATTTTTAAATTCATTTTCTAACCTACCCTATCATCATTTCAATCTGTTCCATGTCCAGGTGCTTTGTCTTCTTTGTCTTACAGGGTTTACCAGCATAATAAACAACTGTCCACTTGTTTATAACAATAGTCGTTTTGAATAGACACCGCTGTCTACCACTTGCTCACACGTCAGATGGTGTAAGCTACTCTGTCCAATTCAATAACACAATTTTCGCCTTCGATTAGCAATTGTCAGATTCGGCACGGTTTATTGTGGTTGTTGTGTAATTAACAAAATTAATGTTTTGATTTATTGAAATGTATGGTTTATACTTATACTTAAGCCGGTCTCATGGTACAGTCGTCAACTCGTACGTCTTAACAACATGCCCGTCATGGGTTCAAGCCCCAACTAGACCGTGCCGCCATACGTAGGACTGACTATCCTGCTATGGGGGGAAAATCAATAAGTCACTGAAAGCCAACCCCACAAGTGTGTTGGCAGGCCTTGACCGGCATCGGTTGTTGAGCCAAAGAAGAAGAAGATGGTTTATACTGCATATTGGTTGAATAAAATAAACGTGTTTGAAAATGTTTGGTTTTTGTAAAATTTGTCCCAACAAAACAAACCGTGCCGAATCTGACAGTTGCTAATCGAAGGCGAAAATTGTGTTATTGAATTGGACAGAGTAGCTTACACCATCTGACGTGTGAGCAAGTGGTAGACAGCGGTGTCTATTCAAAACGACTATTGTTATAAACAAGTGGACAGTTGTTTATTATGATGGTAAACCCTGTATAATATTTGGGCCTCGAATAGATATCGCTAAGCTCTTTTCAAGTATGCTAACTTTCTCACCTAGCCCCAGATCTTGATTGATATATTGATAGGGGAAAAATATTTGAAAAGTTGATTTTAATTGTTACATATTTTATGTAAATTCCCATGGGACTATGGCTCTATGGGACGACAGACTAAAAGGTAAATATCTAATAATGATAAGAACTCATCTAAAAAAAAGTTGTAAATTACACATAATTTATGACAAGAGAAGAAAAAACACTCAAAAACGCTTTCCGAATCAATTAGAGCCTCGAGAAGCAATTACTTAACCAGCTATTTCATCTGACGTTCATTTCCCTGCTCAGCACACTTTTGCAATCTTTCTTTTTTGTTGGGTTAAGTAAACCCAACCGCCAACGCACAAACGACACAAAAAATTCGTCCCTTTCCATGGCGGCCGTTTGGTCACATTTCAACCCATCGCAGCGTAACGTGATACAGCTCGCTCTCGCCCGCGCTACATGGGTGTCAATAATGACAGAAAAGCGGGATCATACCACCATCACCATCATCGTCATGCATCGCGTAACATCAAAGCGATCCGGCCCTTCCACGAGGTCGTCGTACCTTTCCTCCTTGCCTGGCGCGATTCCAAAAACCCAAAGCGTAGGGCTAGTTATTTGTTGTGCAAATCGGTCACGGACCCACGCACACGTGGCTAACTTGGGCTAGCGGCTTAGCGAAACGATCGCTAACAAAAACACACCGGCATGACTGTACCTGTAAAGCGCATCCTGTGCCATTTTCCACCCAGCTCAATCTAAGCACCCACCTACCCAATCGTAAACACTTTGCTTGTCGCGTGCCTCACCTCGATGAAGGCAAATGGTGAAATGAATGTATGCACCATCGATCGATCGATCGATCTTTTTTTTTGGTTGGGGTTTGTTTGAGAAAATCACAAACACACACACACACATACACACATACACATATACGGTAAACTAACAATCAAAGCCGGCTCGAACAAACTCCCCCCGGAGTGATGGTGAAAATTTCGCAAATCGAAGCAAAACTCCACATTTCAAACTCCCAAAACGGATTTCCAGTGCTGCAGTTGTGTGGGAAGGCGATACGGTGGAAGGTCTCCGTGTATCGAGAAACATAAATATCAATTTTCTCTTCCCCTACCTCTAGGGACACGTGATGGCACGAGTGGAGCCCGATGCAGTGCAATTTTCGAAGCGTGCGCCACGAGATCGTCATCATCGTTATCCACCTCATCGGCAGCAGGGCCCCAACGGGACGGGCGATGTATTCTGTCCCGACTTTCGCTAGATCCACCGAAATCCATCGTCATGCTCGCTGGAGCACGGCGCTTTGAATTAAATCGATTATTTCAATCATCATCCGGAAACATATCGGCGGCCTTTGGGGAACAGCCCGCACGATGATGAAGCGTGGCACGGTTTCACTGGTTGATGGTTGATGACAATAGAAAAAACAAATATATGTTGGTTTTTTTTCTGTGTTTTTTCTTCTTTCTTCTGTCGCAGGCACGGGTGTGTTTTAGCGGGGCAATAAGTATTGTAAAAAAGCCTTTACCGGTATGGTTGCGCCAAGCTGAAGCGTCCTCCCTGCTGCAAGGACGAATTCACAAGGCGCACAGGAAATTTCATTTATTAAGTCATCATTTGATTGAATTTTATATCCTTTTTATCTAACCTCAGTATAATTATTTCATCTATTCTTTTATTATTTTTTATCTTTTATGTTGTTTCAGAGGATTTCTTAAGATTTTTAAATGTTTTACAATTTGTGTTAATTTATCCATATTTACTTTATAAGTTGATTGTTAAATTAATGAAATTATGATTTATATAAACATGTTTGAACATGTGATTCATTGACTTACTGATTTATTTATTGATTTTTTATTGATCGATTGATTGATTTAATGTATTTTAATTGCCCTTTTTATTGTTTTATTAATTTCTTCGTGCTTATTTTTTAATTGTTTGATTAATGGAATATTTATTGCTCTTTTGTATGTATGTTGTTGTATGTTTATTTCATATTTATGTTTATTAATTAATTAATTAATTTATTTTTTATTTGTGTATAAATGATTTTAAGACAGTTATGATTCCATTCTTTTAACGCTTTGTATAATATTTGACAGGGGAAAATCTTAAAATTTCTTATAAATTTACAGCTTTGTCGTTTTGGTAAAAGAATGAACAAAAACCAAATAAGATTGATCGATGTTTCGTTCTGCTGCCGCAGTACACCTTTACACTCTTTAAAACATTACCCCATCTGTGGCGCGCCGGATCCTTCCAAGAAGTAGTTCCCTTCCAGACTCCATTATTGATTAGTCGCCAACTGTGACTCCTACAAACATTCCCCAATGTTCGAACCCGGCGTCAAAAGGACAAACAAAAACCACAGACACTAAACTGCATAACAAATAACCGAAAAACATTCACGATCAGTTTTTTTTTTGCTTTTTTTTCTTTACTTTACCTGTATTGTCTTCTACCCCCTTCTGTTTGTTTGGTTTCCCCCTCCCTTTCTTCCGTCCCAAGCACCTTCCCAGTGATTTGCAATGAGAGGCAAAGGAAAGGACTCCAGGGGGGTTTGCTTTGTTTTTCCCCGCCTGCAAAAGTATTCACCATTTGGCCATTCGTGGGACCTGGCCCCTGAAGCGGGGGATAATAAAAAGAAAAGATTAAGCCAGAACATCATCCAATTCCGCCGAAGGGCCGCACCGGGATCGAATATTGATTTCCGAACAACGATGCGATCCGTGTACAGCGACTTAGCATTTTATTAATGGGTTTTTATTAGCGTTCTTCGGTTGCGGACGGTTCATGCTCGCTTCGAGGGCGCACCCTTTGGGTTCACTGATGCTTGTCCTTCCATATTTTTTTCCCCCACTGCTGTTGTGTATCATCTCCCTCCCGATGGTTCGCACTACCCTTCGCCCTTCGATGTAGTAATTTTCCATACAATTTGCTTCAGATTGCACTATATTACTGTTCGGCCAGGCCGCTTCAGGGATATGCTGCGAATGATTTTCACCAGAATGATTTCATATTCAGCGAAGGTTGTGTAAGTCGAGGGTAGCTATCGAAAATGGTTGCGCACAAAACGAAACTGATGCCTGATGTTTCGAAAAATATTAACAACCACCGAAGGGCGAAACGGGAGACTTAAAAAAATCAAAAGCCGGGCCATAATGAAAAGCCCATCAAAAGCAACAGCCAATAACGATGGAAGAACAGGGAACCAAATTAAGACGAAAAAAAGGAAGATGCCATACGCTTTAAAATTTCAATGGAAAAACAAGCACTTTGCCACTACCAAGAACCTCTTCAGACGGCGGCTAAAGCTTACGGTGGCATGGAAATGTTCGCCGCAACGTTTTAAGTGGCCGGTTCGGCGCAACGAGATCCACGAGAATTTCAACCAAATTTCACCCCTTTCTATCGAGGCGCGACGGTTAATCGAGACAAATTTGTTGTGTGTCGACTGTTAATTGCGCACCAGGCGTCTCCACGAGCCACCAGGCGTCTCCATCGCAAGCGTGGTGCGCTCCCATGCTTTCTACGCGAAGAGCAGAACAAACAAAAAATCCAAGAAACTGCTGAAATGTTGATAAATATTCAATTAGTTTTCAAGTGCTGTCGCTTACCATCGGCCTTCGACTATCATAATTAAATGTAGCACATTCCATTTGCCGCCCACGCTTGGAGCGCATTCCATTCCAGGCATGCGTTTTTCACGCATCACATAGCATTTTCCAGGGTAATAAATTAGCAACGGCACGCGCTGGACGCACTTTTGCCGCCGTCTGCCTGCACCTAACTTTGTTACTTATTAGTTTAAACCTCTTGGCGGGGTTTGCAAAACAAGTGGCACGTGATAAATAGGGATAGATGCTGCACACAATGCCACGCTCGATTAATTAGCCAGCGCTTGTGTGGGGCCATTGTTAATCCCATTGCTAAGTCATCGATTACCATGCTCCACTCGATAAGTTGTAATACGATTCTCAAGCTTTTCATTAAACTCAGGCTCCGTCTGGTCTGTCGGCATTTTGTCGTATTAATGTGTGTGCTGTGACACTAAAGAGGGACTTGGAAGCGTGTTGATTGGCTAAAATATTAGACAATCAGGCTCCTTCGCCATCCGGCACATTTTCTTCTTGGGCCAAATCATTCGCACCACCGCTGAGGCTGATGAAGTAGCAACAGGGACACCGCGGGAAACGGCCGGACCGCCGGATATTTATGAGGCAATTCCAAGTACATCATCATCCCATTAGCATCAATTTTACGACCGAAAACGATCGGACGCGAATTGACTTAGAAGCCGCGCGAGACACGGTGCTGCTGCTGCTGCTGCTGGCCAGGACAGAACCGTGGAAGATGCTTGCCGCTTCCATTTCCCTTTCCCAATCAAACGCTCCTTGCCATTCTTAAATTGGATGAATTTTAACAGCAGAACGACACATTAAAGAGTCGCTTTAAGACTGTTGGGCCATGTTTTTCAACGATTTAAAGCGAGGCAAATTCAGTAGGAATATAGAATCATTGTTAAACACCGCACAAACACCACAAAGCATATGCCTTTTATAATGTGTAATGAGTTCGATCAATTATAGTTTTAATCTCCTTGCAGTTTCAAATCGTAAATTAATCCGTTTCCGCAGAAAAACTGGTCGAACGCTGTTCTAATGATGTAAGACAAAGTGGAGCTTTGCCATGTTTGTTCATCCTGTACGTGAGCAGAACTTACTAAAGCAAAAAATAGCGTCCTTACAATACAATACAATACCCTCCGTCATCTACATCGACGCAGCCCCAACGCCGCACCGTAAAGCCGCTTGTTTTTCAAAGAAAAGCGCAAAGCAGATTACCTTTACTCAAGCCTTTGCCCCTTTAGATTCATAAAAAAAGAGACTTGAAGCCCAACAACACGTCCTGCCGACGTCGTCGCTTCGTTCAGTTCTTCGCCACGGTCACGGATGAAGTTTCCTCACGCGCCTGGGAGCTTAACCGTGCTGCCGCCGCCACCTGGCATGACGTTAATATGCGACTTTATAACGAAATCAGACAGCTGCCGATTGGGGATGTTTGGCATGAAAAATTCATAGACCCGAACCAACCATCCAAACCATTGCCGACTCAACAGGCACGCGCTCCCTCCCTCCCTCCCTCCCTCGCAACCCCGTTCTAGTTTTTGATGCAGCAAACTGGCAGCGCCGGCAGCGCCAGAAGCATAAAGTTTGACTGCAGCATCCCCATCCTCCACAACTACCCCGGAGCCCACATTGAGCCGGGCAGGAGCGGCACTAGACGAGCAAGCGAACCGGCGTGAAACAACAAACACCGTGCTAACACCAACCGTACGTTCTTCTATTTCAGTTCCCTCGTTTCCTTGTTTGCACACTGTCGGCAGCTTCGAATTGGTGCTTTTCCGTACCACATCACCATACACACACACATATGGTGCCGGTAAACTATACACACAAACATCGGGGCCGATATTCGCCAGCATTCTTCTTGGGCAGTCCCTGGCACTTGGTGGGAGGGGCAAAGAGCTATGGGAAGAAACCATGCAGGCAATTGTTGCTTTTACATACCGAACCTCCGGTACAACCACCGCCCGTCGATGGTGGTGCCGGTGGTGGAGGTTTCACTTTTCAACACTCAACGGGCGGTGGTTGGCGAAAACATCGCTTATCCGTTGGCCGGGCAGCTCGTAAGGAAAGTCCCTGAAGTGGTGGGTGTGTAGTGGGGTGTTTTCTGTTGTTTTCTAGCTGTTTCACTATCAGCTGACCGGGCTTCAGTCACGAATGAACCTACGGGGGGAGCTGGGGCGGCTGTCCTGAACACACGAACGATGCACGAACGCGTTTGGAACGGTTCGTCCTTGGCGGGTTGAAGTTCACTCGGTTCGGATGAATTTAGCAGTTGATTGTAGTGGTAGAGGACCGTTCGATGTATTGGTACGTCCCCGCCAGAGTGAACTCACTGTTTGAAGGAGAGTTTCAAACTCCCCGTAATAGTTTCATTGCGCATGTCTTCGGTTCGTGCCAGGATATTTGAAATTCTGATGTTCGAAAATTGTGTTTTTTTTTTTATTTAAAAAAACATCGCATGGTAGAATTCCTGTTCCATTTGAGAAAGAGGTTTTGGGTTTTGGCGTAAGTAAAGATTATTGCAAATTATATTTGTTAAATTTTGAATATACAGAACTTAAGGAAATCAGCGGAATCGATAAAACTACTTTTCGCTGCCAGAATTGGAACTGAACTATTGAGATCAAATAAAAAAAATAAATATATCATTAAAACTGTCCCTACAAAACAATAGTAAGAAGAGCAGTTAATATTTCAAGTGCACTATCGCACCCAAAACAAGGAATGATTGTTTCTACAGCGCCTACCATAACTATATGGACAGTCGTTTTTCGTTATTTGCGGAAATCTGTAAGAGATAGATAAAAACAGTTACTGTATGAATTATGCAGAATACTATTTCACCTCTTCGTACAACTTCGTGTAACAATTTTTAAAAAACATAATTACACGACTTATTACGAAAAAACAAATTTAGGGTCCATAGCTATAAAGACACTTTGAAAAGCAGGGTTTTTTGTGCTCACTTATGCGTTTACAAATCGTTCAAAAATATAAATAATATATTTTAGAAAGGTATGACAGAAATAAATTTTTGAAATATTATTAAAAAGTGTTTTCATAGCTGTTTTAAAGGTATAAGAATAATTATCAAATTATACTGTTTTTATATATCAAAAGATTTCAAAAAAATTGTATTGCATGTAATCATTGTTTTGAAAATACACATCAAAATATCTTTAAATATTTTGTATATTATAAAAATGGCCATGCGAACTTTATCAAATTAGTGAATATCGGCTCAAAACTGATTCGATCAAACAAAAGCGGCAGAAAAATCTCAATTATTTTTTTTTCGCAGAATCAAAATATTTGCTGCTGTTATGTACATAGTTAAGGAATATAATCCTAACTTGATAATTTTTTTCCTCCCACCACCCACTTTACCATCGATGTTCTCTTACACCGCTACAAAGGCGCCCGTAGCCGTCTGCTTGCAAAGTTTGGTCCTGTATTCGCAAGATAGTTCCTGGATGTTTAAAAGTATTTACAGGTATTCCCCGATATACGCCATACTCGATATACACGATTTCGCTATACGCTATTTTCTAAATTTGACAGTTTTTTTTTACCAAAGTGTACTAATTTGACACATCGTATGTCAAATGCAAATTCCTTTTTGGTCGAATATTTAAATCCATTTCAAAAGGTATAAAATTTTAATCTACGGTTGAAATCAGATCAAATAACTAATTTAGTGGCTAAAAACTACCACTACAAACAAAATTATTCGAAAATTTGCTATAATTTTACAGAAAACCTCGACATTCGACTTACGCTAATATGCTAGATACGCTATTTCCTCCGGGGCGCATTATTAGCGTATATTGGGGAATACCTGTATTTAGCCGGCAAATCGAGAAAAACGGCTGCCCATATAGTTATGGTAGGCGCTCTATTACAGATATCAAATACCAACATACGGCATTGCTAAACGCCTAAAACTATGCAAAGAAAATAATGATATTTTTATGCTGCATAGTTTTTGTTGCTATAGCGTTTTGGATTTTTTACAGATTCTCTTTAACTATTTTTCCGTACTTGCACAATCACAAACATCGTTTTAACCATTTTTTTTTGTAGATAAAAAGAGGGTGATTTATGTTCTAATTTTTCGTTGTTTTGACTTAAATCGGTATCGTTGGACCAAACATTTTCGATGCACTGTTATACCAGCTGTTATACAAGCAAAGAAAAGGTGCTTTTCAAATTGCTGTGAGTACACAAATACAATAACACATAAAAAATGCAGTTGAAACTCAAACACGCAATAGAGAATTGATGAATAACAGCTATTGTTTATACAGGGAAGAGTTCATTCTCATTAACTCAACACAGGTTACACATAAATAGATTTTAAATCGAATAAATTGAGCTTACGAATAAGTTATCAATTCAATTCACAAATTACAATAAAATGAAAAAAAAATACAAGTACAACAAAGCCCAAAAAACACTAAAACGGTTTTACAATCACTAAGAACTATGGCTGTTGGACATATTTCGAATGTAATTAATACTAAAATAGAACATTTTCTCTTTTTTTATAGTCAGATAACCTAATAACATTTACGTTAAAAATTAAGTAAATATACTTTCAAATGAATTATTTTATATTGCATAGTACATCCAGCATGCCAAATAGCGTATGCGATTGCACATCATTACCTTTATAACTTCAAAAGATATCACAATTTTCCATTTTATTCATTCAGTACAAACAAAACAGCAGTCATAGCTCCATATAAACATTGCTAACCTATCCATCCATACCGGTGTGAATTATGAAAGCATATTCATTAACAAGATGTAGGTATTCGTCGATTGTGTATGTTTAACTGCATGATTATTGGCGCACATCAGGCAATCCGAAACGCCGTGAGCCATAACGATTTTCCTACCCATCTTTACCACTGTTTCCGCCTACGGATCATAGCACGTTCAGCATCATCGTACGTCATGCCATCCTGCAAGTGCAAACTAAAACGGATCTTTAATTACTTCCGTACAACGTCTGGAAGCATTTTTCCTCTCTTTTTTTAGAATCCTCCCTTTTTGGCTCATTGCCATCATCTCGGACCGTGCAGCGAAGTAGTGCATTGCAGCGGCTTCAAGGAAACCGTATAACCGACCACGCTCACAAAAGGACTCGCCCGCTAGGACGCTAAGACCATGCTGAGGTATAAAAAACCACACACCAGGAGCAGGCAGAATTCAGACACGCTGCACCATTCAATCGGAAACGCTACATCGTCGCGTAGCGCGCCCATTCAACCGCCGACAGCTAGCGCTAACGACCGCCGGAACCAGCGAACGTACCGGGCAAACATTAAAAAGCAAATAACAAAATTCTAATTAATCTACCGCCGAGATCTTTGCCGGTGCCGCGCCGATATGGATACCGTGAAGCTGTTCACCGTGCTGCTGATTTGTGCCTCTTTGATGTTGATCACCGAAGCTCAGGTAAGCGCAGATGGATGGATGATGTTTACCGCGGGCCGGCAGGTTCGCGGCCCTAGCACCACCCCAGCAGCAGCTACTAATAGAAATGCCATTTCAGCTGACCTTCACACCGGCCTGGGGCAAGCGGTCGCAAGGTGCGATGGGAATCAATCCGCTCGGCAGTACCTTCGGGCAGGACGCATGCAAAACACCGGTTGATTCGCTGCTCGTCATCTACCGGATGATTCAGGTAGGGTTGGGGAATGGGTGGGCGAGCCCGGTTAGCGAACCGAAGCGAACGATTGCATGGTACAAACCGTGTACAAAATGGATATAACTTTCTCTCTCCCTATTTGGAATGCACAGGCCGAAGCGCAGAAGATTGTTGATTGCAGCCAGAAGTAGACACCAACGCCCACCAGCCCATGGAGTGCTGGCGCAAAGCATCGCGCCCGTGGCCACCGTTTGCCCCGCCGTTTCTTGCCGCGCTCCACACTCTTCGTACAGTCGGTTGCTCGATTTACCCGATGGCAGGATGTACACAGATTTTCCTCACCGTTTGTTCGTTTCGTTCGGCTCACTGGGCAACAAAGATAGCTCTTGTTCCGACGACCACTTCACACCCATCATGTTTCGGCCTTTGTTGCGGGGTTACGCTGTATTGTAAATAACTCGTGCTGCTCTATCATCGACGGAAGGATTCAATGTGACAAAGTCAAACAAAACAAATAAGAAAAAAAAATAAACAAAATGGCATAAGTTAACGGCATTGGTGTACAATACAATAATGAAAGTTAATGGAAAGAAATGATGCTCTTCAACTTTGGTCAGCGAACCGTGAATCAACGCAATAGGAAAATGATAACAAGCCGAGAAGACAAACCTTTATGTAGCGACTGTTTGTGCAACAGAATCGCCAAACATCAAGTGCCTACAGTCGTTGTACAATTTTCTCGCATGACTCCAACGATCCAATCATTCATCACTCCAAGCTGTTAGTGGTCTCAGATTGAAAACTATGTGAATCATGCCTGAGAAATCGTTATGATTTACAGGCGATGAAACTTGTTATCGAAGCTTCAAACGCCACTCAGTCAAGCGCTTGCTTTTTCTTCATCGACCAGTTTATTTGCTACATCAAATTGAATGGTATGGTAAGGCAACTATATTATGAGCTACTTACAATTGACTGTCGTCAGCGTCGATCGTTTTTTCCTAGTTGCCTTCGATAGGGACGTAACAGTTTGTGCGGATTATGTTGAAAAATCTGCCTCACATGCGCGTAGGATACATAACCAATCATCTATAGCCCTTCAAACTAATAATTTCATCCGAAGCTCACAATCCATGTCGATGTTTAGCGTGTCAAGCAGTTGGTCATCACTGTTTTAATGTTCCGGTTCCGCTAAGAGTGCGTATGTTCCATGAACTCATTTTAAGAGTTGTCCTGGGACTTAGTTTGGAGAGTAATATGTTATGAGACACAGTGTCGAAGGCGACTTTTATGATGTTATTATACATGACATCTACATGAAAATGCGCATCAATACGTTGATGGCTGTAGGTTTGTATTTGCCCAAGATTTTTCGTTGTTAACCTTCGGGGAACGAATTCGTGCTGATTAGTGTTAATGTTATAAGCAGAAGCCAAGAAGAGTTCATAAAGAGTATTTCAAACACTTTCGCGACGACCCACACTGTGGTTATAGCATGATAATTAAAAGCGGCACATAGCTCTCTCTCTCTCTTTCTCGATGGCCTGCACACAAAAGAGCATCTCATCGCGACATGGCCTGGTGAACAATAATTCTGCAGGATGCTCGATTCCTAGCTGCAACCTCACGTCCATGTCCATCGCCGTGCATAGCGTAAGGCCGATATCGTTGATTCCATTTCGCAGAACACCTAACGTTCTGCCACCCCAGTTGATTGGGGTAACCACAAGTTTCTATGTTTGCAATGGGCCACTATCCTTCTAAGAGGATATAGCAAGTTCGTGTACTCAAGCTTGGATATGTGATGATACATTTTACCAGTCTGCCAGTTCGACATGTCGTCGAAGAGAGTCTGTAACATCCCTTACAGATGTGCTTCGGAATCCATCCCATTGCAGAGCTAAGGCTATGTTATACACAGGGAACAGCATGATGTAGTTTGTAACATCCTTTGAAGAAGTCCTCAAGGAGCGACTCTCTCTCGATGGCTTTCTCAAAAAATCGTACCAGCATGTCATCGCGACATGGCCTGGTGAACAATAATTCTGCAGGATGCTCGATTCCTAGCTGCAACCTCACGTCCATGTCCATCGCCGTGCATAGCGTAAGGCCGATATCGTTGATTCCATTTCGCAGAACACCTAACGTTCTGCCACCCCAGTTGATTGGGGTAACCACATGTTTCTATGTTTGCAATGGGCCACTATCCTTCTAAGAGGATATAGCAAGTTCGTGTACTCAAGCTTGGATATGTGATGATACATTTTACCAGTCTGCCAGTTCGACATGTCGTCGAAGAGAGTCTGTAACATCCCTTACAGATGTGCTTCGGAATCCATCCCATTGCAGAGCTAAGGCTATGTTATACACAGGGAACAGCATGATGTAGTTTGTAACATCCTTTGAAGAAGTCCTCCAGCAGAGACAGCTATAGCATGCTATAGCCTCAAGAACGGGATACCGGAGTAGAAAACGTTTGAGGCACAGCTGTCACTAACTATCTCATCAGCAAAACGCACCGATATGACCATCTGAAACAAAAAATATATAATTAATTACAGCAATTATCCGCAGTACGCAATACTCGATTTACGCGAAGTCGCAGTAGGCGATTCCTTTAAATTTGACAGCTCCATGTGTTATTTTGCGAATATTTTTTATTCTCTGAAATATTGTATGCTCTTTTTTAAAAATTCCTTAATATTCTTGAATCCGCTATACGCGAAAACTCGAGATACGCTATTGTGCTCGGTCCCGTACGATAGCGTATATCGGATAATGACTGTAGTAACTTTTATTCCTATTTGTGATCACATCAGATTAGTGTCTCATCAGATTATGTTCTTATATTGTTATATTCATTGTTAAGAACTACAGTGAAATCTTTCTAAGATGTAGTCTTTTCTAGATGAAGTGTTTCTTTAAGATGAACATTTTGACGATCCTTTCATATGCCATTAATTTTATGTTTCTTCGAGATGAACATTTCGGCCGTATTGCTTGAGTTTTTTTTATGAATCTAGTTGTACATGAATTATAATTGAAATTGATTTGTTTCATCATGTATCGCATTGTTTTATATATTTTAACATTTTTCGGCAGAGCATATAAATTTTATCATTTGCTATACACCACGAAGCGATTTGTTGTGCAAATTGCTCTGTGTAGCTCGTGCTCCACCAAAACCAGCATGTCATAAATCACTCCAAACTAGTTTTTTGAGGGAAGCACCGAAACCACAAGCAAAAGAAGAACCACTTAAAAGAACAAAGACCCTCCCCCGTTCCTCATCCGGATAAGCAGCATATGCATATGGCAAGTTGCAAACCAGTTCTTTGCGGCGCCGTTCGATCGGAGCGCGTCGAGAGCGCGTGGCGGCGCAGTGGCATTAAACAAACACCGCTGATTGGAAGCATCGACTGAGCGATGAATCCACCCAGCGCCAAGCGTGTACTCGCAACTGATTGCGAGAGTTGGGGAATGAGATCGTACTGTGGGGACCGTCGTTTCGACGATGTTCGGGTGCGTGAGAACAGTAACGACACCACAACACAATGTGCAAACAAACGCTGTAGCCACAATCGAAGAACGCGATCGCGATCGCCGCATTCGCACCGGTGAACTAGAGCGGTGAAGATGGGCTCACGCATCGACATGCGGCAGCCGTTCCGGTATGCGTCATCGGTGGCGCTTTGTGTGATTTTGTTTGTGATTGCAACTGTACGCTGTGATTTAGAAGGTAAATAAAATTACTTTTCAAAATTGCTTTCTATTCATCAACCATTTCTTCACAGTGGGTGATCCGTGCATAGTGCAGCGTACGAACGAGCCAGGCATCTGCCGCATCGTGTCCGAGTGTGCACCCGTAATCGATGACATCCGCAATCGACGGGGAAACCCGACCAAGTGCGGCTTTATAGATCGTGTGCAGATTGTTTGCTGTCCGCAGGTGGGCACTACGCCTGCCGCAGCAACCACACCCTCCACCACACCACGCAACGAGCATCAGCGGGTTGCGGAAAGTACGTGTAAAATTTCATACAAAATTAGGTGTTTTTCCCCATGGAAGAGGCCTTTTTCATACATTCTTTGTTCTATTTTCCTCTCGACAGAGTGTGCCGAGTATGGGCAGGCTGTGTTTTCGAAGGAGTACGTGAACTCGCTGACTGCTTCGGAGGCAAAGCTGCAAACGATCGACAAGTGTGGCCATACCGCGGTCGAACTGATTGTGGACGGTGAGCTGGCCAAAGCGCGCGAGTTCCCCCACATGGCACTGATCGGGTTCGGTGAGGCGCCGGAGATCCGATATCTGTGCGGTGGTTCGCTTGTGTCCGATCGTTTCATTCTAACTGCTGGCCACTGCCTAACTTCCACAAACTTGTAAGTATTGCCATCAAATGACGATTTGGGGAGCTCAAATACGAAAACAAAAAATGCATGGATTTCGTCTTCTATCGTGGGTACATTTGTTTGCAGTCTCATCGATGCCAATTAAATTGGTTGATTGATATGTAGCATTAGATGCGGTTTTGTAGAATAAACAGCGGCACGGAGTTGATGGGACAACATTTTTTTATCGGTTGGGAAAGCAAATTGATTTGACCTTGCGTAGTGTTTAGTGCCGCATTCAATCAGCAGACAACGGCTTAAAATATTTTCCACATGAATATTAATGTTCCTAAATTCATTATTGGGACTAAAACTTGTGTTTAACTTCATTGTAAACAACTCTGCTAATTACGTTCATTACGTTCATCCAACTTTTTTGGTTATGCACGGCTTTTTGGCCGCTATGCATGGAGGCATGGGTCAAATTGTTTGCCTCAATCGTCATTGACGAAGTGCTGGTCAGCCAGATCATGCTCCAACGACTAGAACAGAGAGTAACTCGAAGGCTCAAAGTCTTGGCTATGCTGTCGGTAGGTTAGAACTTTAAATTTCAGAGTTTATTTGTACGTTTTTCACGTGCCGTTGAAGTAGTATTTTTCTTGTGAACTAAGGGCATGGGACTCAATGTCCCATTATTCAGATAATTGGAGATTGAACCTATGACGGGCATGTTGTTAAGTCGTACGAGTTAACGACTGTAATTTATAGTATTAATAAACCAAAAAATAAGATTTTCGTTTTCGAATCAACCATTACCATCCTTTTCCCTACAAGCGGACCTGCCACTATCGTCCGGCTGGGAGAGCTTTCGCTCGCCTCCTCCACCGACGAAGCCTTCCCGGAGGATTACGACATCGCGGAACGCATCCCACACCCCGAGTACAAGCAAACGTCCCACTACAACGATATCGCACTGATTAAGCTAAACCGAAAGGTGATCTTCTCACCCTACGCACGCCCCATCTGCCTGCCGCTGCAGGCAGCCATCCCCCAAAAGCGTGCGATCGCAACCGGCTGGGGTGCGATCGGGTTCGGGCTGGAGCAAAGCAGCTCCCTCCTCAAGGTAACGCTCGACATGTTCCGCTTCGAGGAGTGTAAGGATCAGTTCGAGCCGACGCGCAAACTACGCACCGGTCTGAACGCTACCACGCAAATGTGTGCAGGTTCGCGCAACTCCACCAAGGACACGTGCCAGGGCGATTCCGGCGGACCGCTGCAGGTGTACAACGATGCGAACGTGTACTGCACCTACACCATCATCGGCGTTACCTCGTTCGGCCATAACTGTGGGTTGGCCGGGGTGCCGGCCGTCTACACCACCGTCTATTCGTATCTTTCATGGATAGAAAATTTAATATTTTAACCTTAAAGAAACAACGCAACACACCTTACCTCTACGCTGGGCGTCCCAAGCGACCTCCGGTGGCTCACGAAGTGTACCGTTCACTCATCATCAGCTGGTAGATGATTTTGCTAAGCTTGTCGCCGATCGTACGCTTCGTCGGTCCGTACGGTAGGTTCAGCAGGCGCTGACGCTCCGTCTCGCTCGGGCACCGTTCGTACGCGCGGAACAGACTCTGGGGCGTTGGGTACTTCTCCACGATGGCATTTATCTTCTCGATCGTAAGCAGCCTAATTTGCAGCAGCTGCTTCATGAACGTGTCCCGCACGGTGGTGTCGCGTGTTTTGGACGATTGTTTGTAGAAATATTCAAACGAAAGCAGTGGAACGGTTTGACTGGAGAAGCGATATTCGAAAGCGTGCTCCGTTGCGGGCCGGTTAGTAACGTCGAGGTAAAGTTTGTTCTATAAAAAGGAAGATAAAATAAATGTTCTGTGTATTCCACAATAGACGATCTATACTACATACCTGAAGCGAATTGTTCAAAAAGTTTGTCATCACCGAAAGGTACAGGACAGTGTGGTGATGGTTTTCCGTGTACTTTACGGTGAACCCCTGCACGTACGTGTTGATTGCCGCTTGGGTAAGCGTTCCCTCCGGTACACCGACCTGCCGGTTGTTCCCAAGATGCTCAATCAGGTAAATCACATTGGGAAGGCCACACTGCATCAGGCGAAACTTTTGCTCGTGAAACCGGCCATCTTTGATGCTGCTGGCCAGATCGTCCATGCGCTTACGTTCCACTACGTAGGGCAGCAGAAACTCCCTGCCCGAATCGTCCCGCACGATCCACGCGAAATCGCCCACACTCAAGCGCCGTACCTCGTGCTCCACGCCGTACTGCGTCAGCTCCTGTAGCGTTCGATCTAGACCACTTTTCGATTTGCCCATCGTTTCACACGTGTCTACCAGCAGGATCGCTTTCGGGTGCGTTATGCGAACGAATTCATCACCTCCTGCCGCAGCACCGGGGACGTGATCGAAAATGGAGTCGTTTGGCATGGCTTCCTCCATGGGTTCTGTTTCCTCGGCAACCACCATAACCTCTTCCTCACGTTCTCGCCGTACTGTGCGCGTAAGTTCCAGGTAATGTTCTCCTTGCTCATCATTCAAGAGAGCCTCAATTGCTGGCGTATGATCGGACACTACCCGCCCACCGCTAGCAAGGTACGCCTTTAGCCTTCGATCGAGGTTTTCGCAGATCGTTTTGCCGAAATCCATCAACGCTATACAGTCCCGGCCCGTTGCCAGCGGAAGCGGATAGCGCCGCAAGGAGGTGAGTGCTTTCTGGAGCGCCATCTTACCCATCGTGTTCTTTTCTTCCGCTTTGGCTATCATTTCTTCTAACCACATTTCGAACAGTGGGTTCGGTCGCTTGAGCCGGACGCTTATCCTGCGCCGATTGGGTTGCTGCTGCGAGGCGGATGCATCGCTCCTGGAGTGTTCCTTTTCTAGTGTAATACTGCACTTTATTTGTGGCATAATTGTTTGATGTTTAACACCATTTTGAGTTGAATTGCTGCACCCCAACAAGATGAGATGCGTTGAATACCAGGTTTTTGTTTTCAACGTTTTTGGCGGTTTGGTCGTGACAGAAATCATCATTAGCCAAGATGAATAGTGTCATTGCAAGGTGTGCACGGTTGTGCGTATACCCGATGAGCAATATTTGCAAACATAGCTAAAAGTAGCTCAATTTTGTCAAACTTGTCTCGCGCGATATTTCTGCTTCATCCGAAATCGTCGAATTACCTAGTTTCTTTACGAGCCAAATTAATGCCCAACAGAAAAAACACATTTCACACACAAAAAACGCCTCAAATAATTTAAATGACTACGCTTCATAAAGTCGTGACCTAAATGATTCCTAATTTCACGAAGAAGTAATGCATCACTAGAACTTGACCGAAAGTAAATGATTGGTAGAAGTTTGGCAAAACGTTAATGCAAGAAAAGGACAGCAATATAATGTTGAACATAAGGCCACCTGATGTGAGTGAACCATTTTTTATTTGTGGTACCAAGATAACAATTTTACAATCACCTCTTAATATTTTATACTATGGAAAACATTATCCCCTAGCATGGCAAGGACGGCTAATTCCATCGCAGGAACGGATGTTTTTACTTCGATTTGTATCGGCCGGTCCGGTCACATTTGCACCTGGGACGGGAGTCGATGCTTAGGAGCGCGTTGTGGACCGGGGCCTCGATCACCACGCGGTATTATGAAGCAGCAGACTTGTCGTTAGCTGCTTTCTACAAAATGGTGTCGATCGGATTTAATAACATCACCGAAGATAATGGTATGTGGGCTGGATCAATGGTGTAGATCACTGGTCGTTTGGGCTGGATCGATGGCACAGGTTACTGCCCAAATAGCCAGAATTGCTTAAGCAGCTCATTTTGGCACGCTAAAGATCGCTGCTCTAATTCGCCTTTTGCAGTAGATAAACAGCATCAAAGTTCTATGTGGGTCTTTCAAACAGCGCCTAAGCAGCTTCCTTATGCCACGATGCCAGGGATTATTTTTCTTTGTATTTTATTTTCAAGCAAGCGTCATCGATGAAATAAACAACAAGATTTTTTTCGTTTAAACACATGTGTATATTTTTAAATCCTTTGTATTGATGAATTATACAAAATTTTATACAATTTACTGATAATTCACAATCACTTCACTCAATATTCATTCTTCAATTAACGAATCTAACTTGTGCAGCAGCAATGAGATTATTGCCGGCGTTCGTCTTTGACACTTTGACAAGAGCCACCTTGAACCGATGTCATGCATTAAAAAGCTATAAAGTTCCACCAAGTTCAGTACCCTTTCTTAACAAGCCTTCAAGTTCCATCATGAACCCTGCACATAGTGCTAACCCAAATAGCCAGAATTGCTTAAGCAGCTCATTTTGGCACGCTAAAGATCGCTGCTCTAATTCGCCTTTTGCAGTAGATAAACAGCATCAAAGTTCTATGTGGGTCTTTCAAACAGCGCCTAAGCAGCTTCCTTATGCCACGATGCCAGGGATTATTTTTCTTTGTGTTTTATTTTCAAGCAAGCGTCATTGATTAAATAAACAACAAGATTTTTTCGTTTAAACACATATGTATATTTTTAAATCCTTTGTATTGATGAATAACACAAAATTTTAAACAATTTACTGATAATTCACAATCACTTCACTCAATATTCCTTCTTTAATTAACTTATCTAACTTGTACAGCAGCAATGAGATGATTGACGGCGTCTCTCTTTGACACTTTGACAAGATCCACCTTGTACCGATGCCATGCATTAAAAAGCTATAAAGTTCCACCAAGTTCGGTACGCTTTCTCAACAAGCCTTCAAGTTCCACCATGAACCCTACACATAGTGCTAATCAGCCGCAAAGTTCCAAAGAGTACCATGTGCCTGTTAAAAAGCTCCATAGTTCCGCAAAGTACCGTCTATCTCTTAATCAGCCACAAAGTACGACATCGGAACGATTTTTCGTTAAACAGCCCTAAATCAGCTATAAAGTACGAGCTGGCTATTTGGGAATCAGCCGCAAAGTTCCAAAGAGTACCATGTGCCTGTTAAAAAGCTCCATAGTTCCTTAAAGTATCGTCTATCTCTTAATCAGCCACAAAGTACGACATCGGAACGATTTTTCGTTAAACAGCTCTAAATCAGCTATTAAGTACGAGCTGGCTATTTGGGTGGTTACACGGTTTTGGATCAATGGTGTGGTTCACTACTTTCCGGATCTTCGGTGTAAAGAGCCAGCTCTCGCGTGCTGTGGTCGCTGTTTATGCTACGGAAAACGGAATTATTGGTGTGCGTGTTGCCACGTTAACTGACATTTACCGCAGGACTCCACACAGCATAACACGGAGCGCAACATAACAACTGACAGCTGCCAAACGCTTCACAAAACGCTTGGAAAAGGAGGTAAAGCGTTTCATTGACTGTCGGTCATCGCAGTAGGCTGGTAGTTTTTCTACGAGCAATGAGCGGCCTACTAAGGATATTCAAAATATGATACCAGCAATGAAGCGTTTTCTGAAGCGTTTGGCAGCTGTCAGTTGTTATGTTGCGCTCCGTGTTATGCTCTGTGGAGTCCTGGCGTAAGAGGTACCGTGTATCTCGGGAACCGCCTGTAATAATTTTTGCACGTCGGGTACGGATCGTCACACACCACCTTCAACAGTGATTCTCTAGCTACCTTGTGCCGCAATGAACCTTCATCAAAATGTCAATTTAATGACAATTCATTTCTTGTTTGTCATTCTGTCGGTTTCTTCGGCATCCTCGGAACGCGAATTTGTTGTAAACTTACTTTCCGCAACAATAATCGTACACATTTCTTCTCACCATGGAAACTTTGATGGGAATTCGTGGCCCGGACTTTGTGATGCTGGCCGCGGACTGCACTCACGCCCATTCCATCATGGTGCTAAAGGATGGTAAGTAGGGGAATAACAAACCAACAACAACACCACACACACGATCCGACACAACACAGATCCGCTCGTCATCATGCCTTTAACCTATGCGAACAAAAAAATGTAATTCCTTCCCTTGTTGCAGATGAGGACAAGATCCTGAAGGTATCGGACAATCTGATGCTCGCTACCATGGGCGAAGCCGGCGACCGTGTGCAGTTCACCGAGTACATTAGCAAAAACATTCTCCTCTACCGAATGCGCAACGGGTACGAGCTGGGCCCGAAAGCGGCGGCACACTTCACCCGCCGCAATCTGGCCGACTATCTGCGCTCCCGCACGCCTTACCATGTGAATCTGCTGGTCGGCGGGTATGATGAGGTGGATGGGCCGCAGCTGCACTACATCGACTATCTGGCCAACTCGCTGCCGGTGAAGCATGGAGCCCACGGGTACGGTGGCATGTTCGTGAACAGTATCTTCGACCGGTACCATCACGACAAGATCACACAGAAGGAGGCGTACGAAATTTTCCGCAAGGGCGTAACGGAGATCCACAAGCGGTTGATCCTGAATCTGCCCAACTTCAAGGTGGCCGTGATAGATAAGGACGGGGTGAAGTATCTGGACGACATTACGCCGGATTCGCTGAAGCAGGCTTCCGCCGCCTAGGCGAATGTAACGTAGAATCTAGCGTCTTGCGTTCATTTATTGGGGAAAGGATTTTTTGTCATGCGTTCGGAATAAAGCCGATCAATGTAAAACTTAACAAACGTGATCTTCTTTTCTCATTTCTCGAGGTAAGCAAAATATCCACTAAATGTTCCTTCCGACGAGAACGCTTAAGGCTCTGAAATAGGGCCGAATAGGCTTGAAATTATGCCAAGTCACTCCTTATCACTAAATTCTTTCAATAAAACACCATTAAAATCAGTTAAATTTCCATAACGTTTCCTGGAGAGATTAAAATACTTTATTGGAATCGCACAAAAAGGAACAGCATCTCTCGGTTGTGCTCAATCCGTAGCACTGGTTTTCCCAGTTCAAAAGAACATAATTGTCCATTTTACTTGTGTATTTTACATCCCCAAAGCTGCACCAGTGGATGCTTGCCCTCTAAACCTTGCACCCACAGATTTAAGCTCTTCTTCTCCTGCTAAGCCGACGGTATCAAAATTTGCCTATAGCTTTTTTTCCCCCCCGTTTCTATTCCTAACACGAAACTCTCACTTGTTTGGAAGTCAAACCATTACTATCTCTCCCTCTCTGGTACTGTTGTTGCAGCGGATTCTATTCGAATTCGACGGTTTCTGTTCACTACTACAGTCAAATTATATTTAGTTTTACTTTTTATCAGTCAATCTGCGCGCGCTTCCCACCCTCCCCTTGCCGCCGGCTACCTTTGTATCTTAAAGTGTTGGTAGATTTTGTCCTTCTTTTTTTCCTGCAGAGTTGAGATACACAAACAATGTGGCAAACTAACGCGATTTTACGATAAGTAACTTAGTAAGTTTGTGCTGTTGGCGATTTATTGTTATTGCACTTGGAAGGTAGCGCTGTAGCTCTCGATAATCGACTTGCGTCGAGAAGCCGGGCAGTAAATCGATACGATGTAGCGACACAAAAACACAAAAAAAACTAAATACCGATATATTAATTTACACCATTTTCACGACAGGCTTATGAAGCAGACCAACGATCATTACCGAAAGCGTTGAAATTACCGCTTTTTTTATCTGAAACAAGGGTCTGATGATGGTGGTGGTGGTGGTAGTGTTACAATCCTAAACTTTCGTACTTGCACTATAACAGGGGACACTTTGAGCATCTAAAGAAGGTCACACAATTCATCGGACGAGGAAGAAGAGAAAGAGAGAGAAAGGGAGGAAGGTGCTGCGCCCAATGCTGCCAGGATTGAGATCGGATTTACTTGGCCTTTTTCGCTTCCTTCTTTTTCGTTTCCTTTTTCGCGGGCGGGGTAGCCTTTTCCTCGCTGTTGTCGCTAGTGTTTTTCGACTTCGTCTTTTCGTTGGTGTTTTTCGCAGCCTTCGCCGGTTTCTCCTCGGGATGATCTTCGTAGCTGTAATAAATAGAGAAGTAAAATAGTCGTTTTAATGACCGCTAACAATACCCATTTGCTCATGAACTTACGCAAGCAGCTTCTTCAGATCGCCCTTGAGCACCGCGAGCAGCAGCGGCGTGCCGAGACAGGCCGGCACCAGGTACAGCAGCGCGGGCTGCGCGTGCTTGAACACGTGCATCACGAAGATCGTCGCCAGCAGACCGATGAAGTACGCGATGAAGGTGGCGTAGAAGTAGGTCTTGCTCTTGCGCTTCAAGCTGTTGTCGAAGCGGAGCAGCAACGCGATAAAGATGCCGGGGATGACGATGTCGCCCAGCCCGAGCACGGCAAAGTTCGACGCGGCCAGCCCGTTCGTCATCAGGTCCTGGGGGAACACGATCTTGATCGGTGCCTCGAACGATTTCGCCACCGTCACCATCACGTTCGTGCCGAACACCCAGAAGATGTCGTACACGAACAGCCCGCACAGCAGGATGCAGCCGGTCGCGATGTTGTTCAGGTGCAGCAGCTCCACCCCATTGACGGCAAAGGACAGGCCGAGCAGGTTGTTGGCGATCCAGTGCTTCTGCAGCAGGTACCACACGCTAATGACCAGCGCCACGATGAAGCACACCACGTCGTGCGTCGTGAAGCGGTAGTCGATGAGATACTTCTTCTCCTTGCTCTTCTTGTCGCCGCCCTCCGGCGGTCCCTGCACGAACGATAGATGGTAAGGGATCTTCGGAATCGAGGCCGGAATCAGCGAGCTGATGACGGGGCTCAACAGATGGGACAGGGCCATCACGCCGAGGAAGAAAAAGTACCCGGTCAGCAGGTAGTTGATGTTGTCCTTGGAGAAGATCTTGAAGAACATGTACAGCCCAAACAGCGCGCAGGAGGCCATGATCGGGAACATCATCGCATCCTTGGACGACATCGTGTCCGGCTTTTCGCCCGTCTTCGCGAACGCCGTCGACTGTTCCTTGTGGTGCTTCACCGAGCGCATCGAGCCGAAGAAGATGGGCAGCAGCGCCATCACGACCAGCGTGCCATATGCCAGGGCCATCCCTTCCGGTGTGGAGGGTGTTTTTCCGGTTGCGTTCGTGGCGCCCCCTTCCTCGCCCTCCGTCACGGTGGCGGTCAGGTTTTCCTGGATCTGTGCGATCACTTCCTCCACTACCTCAGCCATGGTGGTGAGCTTTTTTGTGTGTGTGTGCTGCTGCTGCTAAGCTAAAGCTTGGGGACGCTTTGTGCGACAACTACGCTACTAATCACGGCTCACACGCGAGTGACACGTATTGCGGTTTGGCTACACTATTTGCACCCGAACCCGATGGAAGAACATTCAAAAAACAAACACACCCGCACACGTAGCAGATAAACAAACAGATGCTCCCGGGCACGATGGTCCCAGTTCCCCGGGTGGATGGAGATGGGCCAACAAATGATACAATTAGTACGCGCCGCTACACCAGACAAGAAAATAACTTGTGCGTTCCGTGTGCCGCGCTTTCGTTTTCTGGAGCAGGCGAAGAAAGGCCACCTCACTTCTCTGCTTTTTCTACGCGTACGCAAAAGTTGTTTTCTCCCGCTGGCATAAACTGAATGCGTGTCAACGAGCTGTCATTGGGCCAAGGTTTTGAGAGGTAAGATGAGATTGTTCGTAAATAAATTAACTTATTTATATTTATTTATAAAATGGGTTCAATATCATTTGATTGATTACTTTTTGTGTTTTATTAAGAAAAATATTTATTTTGAAACGTGTAATATTTTTTTATTTGTTCTTTTTATAATAAATATACGCTAAAATGAAAAGTATAACAGTTTTTCGCATAGAAAGCCCGTTGTGCACGTGTCACATCTTGATTTCTATTCTATCAATCTTGGCATTGAGGCAAAACTGTACTACAGTGATTGTTGTGTCTTGAAGTGGACGTTTTCGTTCAAAATTATGCGCTTTTTCAACTGAAAACAATCTCAACCACAAATGTGAACGTATCGTTTTTATTAAAACCGAAAAAAGGGAACATCATGCGAACAAAAATATCGTTGAATAAGAAAAAGAAACCGACTCGCCTAGCACCCGCAGCAAAGTGTTTTCCGCAGCGCCGAGCGCCACGATGTTTTCACTTTTTTGCCACCGCTCTAGTGAACCGATTGCCGAACTCGAGCATGCACGCCCGCAGCCCCTGCTGGCACAGATGGTAGTCCCGGTACGGCGGCACCAGCACCTCGCTCATCGTTTCCATCATCTCGACGTACTTGCGCAGTGCCGCCTCGTACTCCCCGGCCGAGTGCAACCGGGTGGCGGTCTTGAACAGCATATCCGTGTCCTGGAGCGACTTCAGCCCCTTCATAATGTTCGTATGCTCGCCACACTCCGTACACTTGACCATGAAATCGTTGACCGCCGCCGGTATGAGCAGCACATTGGAGCAGATCTTGCCACTGTCGCACCGGAACCGTATCACGCCCGGATCCATCTCGGTAAATAGGGGCCAGTTTTCCACGCACGGCACACACTGGCACGTAAAGCGGTACTGGTGCAGGAGTGTGTCGCGCCGCTCGTCTCGCCGGACCTGCGTGAACAGTGGACCATAGTTTTCCGCCACCATTGAGTCGGCCGGGATGTTTTTGACCGTCCGCACGCACACCTGATTGCCCCGGTAGTACCGGGTGACGCCCGGATCGCAGGAGTGATTGAAGAGGGCTAGTGTCGGATAGAGGCCACCACCGATGAACGTTGACTTTCCGATGTCTTCCGCCGTTTCGCGGATCATTTCCGACACCTCGTGAGCGTTAAACTGAAGCAGCTGGAGATTGTGCACCAGCAGGCCACCGATGTAGTTTTGCTCCTGCGGACAGGCACCGTACCCGCCCAAGGTAAGACACGCGTTTAGTAGCGTTGCCATTAGCGTGCGCTGGAAGAAATCCTCCGGCGAACGGGTAGACTCGTGGGTGACCAGTTTGTACACCTTGCGGTAATCGTCGACTGGCAATCTAGAGGGAGAAGAGATCGGGAGAGTGGGATTTATTACCAAGTGGTCTCGAACGGGACAATGAATCGATCATAAATTTCCCCATTACTCACTTATCAATCTGCTCGTTAGTCAGCCCGGCCAGTTCCGGCTTGAGCTTCAGGAAGTATTCCTCCGACTTTTGCGTGATCATTCGCAGCGCCATGTGACACGTGATGGATGCTCCGGAGCCCCACAGAATCGGCAGGAAGCCACACTCATACCGGTGGTAGGTGGCATTTGCCTTCGTCTCACACTCGTCCGAACAGAACACGACGTCGGCACACAGCGGACAGGCGATCGGTACCGAGACACGCTTGAAGCAGTGCGTACAGTGATCCAAGCTGTAGTCTTCCAGCAGTACCGACACGTGCGGACGTTCCAGCAGTAGAATTGTGTTCGGTTTCAGATCTGTGTTGGTCCGCGCGAAACGACCCTCGTCCGGGGACTCATCGAACCAAAGCGCTTTCTCGATGAAATTATCCGGAACTTTCGTGGTCGGCGCGGATTGGTCTGCTTTGGAACTCTTCTTCTTGGTTTTCTTTTCCAGCTCAATGTTTTTGGGCAGCAGATTGATCATGATCTGGGCATCACGCTCCAGCTTTTGTCGGCGCTCGAGCGGGAGGTTCGAATCGTCCAGCGCCGTTACCGTTGCTCTACAAAGAAGGATAATATGGAGAATTTAAGAATAAAAGAAAATGGGAAATGGATTCTACTTCGTACTTGAAACACTCTAGTGCCGCTTCATACTCCTTCTTTGCCAAGAAGCAACGGGCCTTCCGTTCCATCAGCTTGTACATCATCTGGTTGGGATACTGATGATCCAAGGCACGCTGAATGTCCCTCAGGGCGAGATCGTACTTTTCCAGATGATACAAAGCGGCACTCCGGTTAGCCAGTATGATGGATTTCTCTTGCACTGGAAGAAAAAGAGCAGAAAATAGAGAAAATGATGTTTTTTTGCTACCGACCAGTCGCCAAAAGGAAGTACCATATAGGACCAATCGGTTCAGACCCAACCCAAAGTTACAGGACCTAAGAATGGGAATTCATATTTTTGAATTGTCATATTTATGCATTGTCACTGGAGGCTCTAACCGTGATAGAAACTGCTTGGGAAACAAAACATTATCCGACGTCGGAAACCTCGATGATCTCTGAGCAAAAACGTTAGTCAAAGCCAATCTTAGAAAGGCCCTTTTCAAGGAAATCGAGACTACTATAGATACTCTATGCTCCTGAAGACTTCGAAAATAGATGTGCTCTATAATCGCCTTCGGACATGATTCCACTAGATCAGATGATTTAAGGTTTCTGCAGAAGATCTCAGAAAATGAATTAGTTTAAAAAGAAGTCAAAGATTCCAGTACATGGAACAGTCGAAGATATCAGAAGATGGAGCAGATTGGGTAATAGTCGAAGATCTCAGAAGATGGAGCAGTTTGGGTAATAGTCGAAGATCTCAAAATATAAATTAGTTTGAGCACTAGTCGATCGAGTCGATCAATCTCAGAAGATTGAACGGTTTGAGCAGTATTCAAAGATCTTAGAGGATTAAATTGTTTGATCATTTGTTGAAGAGCTCAAAACATGGATCATTTTGAGCATCAGTGGAAGATTTCAGAACATGGATGTGTTTGAACATCAGTCGATGGTATAAGAAGATGGAACTGCTCGAGCAGTACTCAAAGATATCAGAAGAGCAGTAGCAGCAGTAGTCGAAGAATTCAAAATATTGATCTTTTTGGGCTGTAGCCGTAGATTTCAGAAGATGGAGCATCAGTTTCAGCATCAGTCGAAGATCACTTGCAGATCATAATAGAAGGCACAGCATTATTGGACCAAGTTATTTGAAGAGCTTGGTTGAGCCCCCCTTCTTGGTTCGGAATGGACGACTTGTTTCGAACCTAAAACGATAAAATTTCCTGATCAACTACTCACAGTCATTCAGATCTACCCTGATCGCTCTTCCTGCTCCTCGTAAAAGCCGGCACATTTATCCATTAGACAAACAAACCGTCCCATTCTGCACATATTACTCAATGATTTTGATCCACTCGTTCACTTTCCAAAACATCCATTAAAAAACCGGCTTGCCCAGTGTGTCATTGGCCCTCAGCTTCTAATGCCTCTCTAGCTTCCGGAATCTAGGTCACTTTTAGCGAGAGGGAGCGACAGCAAAGCACACATTTGCTCCCAAATATAGCCTCACTGCCGATCGCTCCCAATGAGGTTAGGTGCACTGGTCCCGAATTTTCTTTCCCGCCGGCACTTGTCCGGGGTCCGCTTGCCCCTGCTTACCATTTTCCTTCGGCGTAGACACGTAGCACTTGTTGTAGAACACGAGCGCATCGTTCCACCGCTCCGCCTGGAACGCCTTGTTGCCCAGCGTTTTCAGTGCGGTCGCCTGCTCCATGCCCTTCCCATTGTACTCCCTCTTTAGCTGCAGCTCGTCCACGATCTTGCGCAGCCCGTTCACAAACCGGAACCGCTCCTCGTCGCTGGTCAGCTGGGCGAACTCGTTGAAGCGATTGTCGTCGAGCGATTTCCGGACCGCCTCGCAGTACCGCGGAAACGTACCATCCTTGTGATAGATCTCCATTGCCGGTCGACGATGGGAATGGACGAAAAAACTCTTGCGCTTGAAAAGCAAAGATGGCCACGACGGGAACGGTGTGTGACTGTTTCCCGCAATCTCAAATCTCACTGAACGTCATCACCGAAAGACCCGTGCCGTCCTCATCGCTCTCACTTTTCTCAACTCGTGTTTTCGATTTTTCGTATATTTTTAGAACTCGTGCGCACAGCATCTCCGCAAGTTGAATCGGCTGGTCCGAATGCGCCAGTTAGTGGCCGCGTGCAATGCCGGCAGCATCCAACGTGTGGCGTACCGGTTCGCCTTTGCCGTGATGGTGGATTGTTGTTTGTTTACAAAAAGCAAAACCCCCGAAAACGCGCATGCGTTCTTAGCAATGGAGCTGACCGTTTTTTTTTTATTTACGCAACGACGAAAAAACGGACGGAAGACGGAAGTGATCGGAGGTTTCAATCACGAAGCAGGTATTACGGTAACCCATGACAACGCGCCTTTGGATCCAATGTAAACAACCACATTAAAGTGCGTATTGTTTTTTGATACGCTTTTTCGGGTTCTTTTTTAGCCGCTACTCGTCTACTTTTCACTGGTTGGGTAGGACACGTAACAGCTGCCCATATCCAGACAGCAGCGGCGCATGCCCTGCTGGCACATGTGATAGTCGCGGTACGGTGGTACCAGCACCTCATCCATGATCAGCATAATCGCCGCATACTTCGCCAGTGCCTGCTCGTACATGCCGACCTGATAGAGATGGTTCGCCTCGTTGAAGCGGCCGATCATGTTTGCTTCCTGTGTGCGATGAAACACACAGAAAAAAAGAACGTTACATTTTAAACCCTTTGATGGCAAGCCCGCTGGATGTCACTCACCCGCAGTATTCGGATGCGCTCGCCAACATCCACAATGTGTCCGCAGGCACCACACCGCACACCCTGGCTGCTGGAGTGCAAATCGTACAGTACCGGCCGGTGGCAGGCGTCCGGCCCCGTACACCGAAACCGTATCACCGCGTGGTTCATGTTCGCACAGGTCGGCCAGTCGGCGGCGCAAGCCTCGCAGCCACACTCGAACTTGTAATTGGTGGCCAACGATTGGCGACGCTCTGAGCGGGCCATTCGCGTGTAAAGTGGTCCATAGTTTTCCGCGATGATCGCACCGGCAGCGATGTTCTTAATCGTCCGTACGTGCACCGTCGTGCCGGTGAAGTACCTGCGAAAGGGAGACGCGTAAATGGATTTCAATTTTCGCACCGACAACAGTGAAAGGAAAATGAGCTTCGGGGCTGCATTATTACCGTACAATGCCGGGATCGCAGGAGTGATTGAAGAGAGCCAGCAGCGGATAGAGAGCTGCCCCGACGGCGACCGATAGGGCCGGCTCGTTCGCATGCTTGCGCTGCACCTCGGAAACGTCGTGCGCATTGTAGTTGACCACCTGCAGGTTGTGCAGCAGCAGATAACCTAGAAAGCTGAAGGAGAGGATGGTGAGTGCGGAGGTGACTTAAAAGCTAGAGTTTTGTAATACTTATTTTCCTCCCCCGCTGCACTGTAGTTTGCCATCCGGAGGACGGTGTTGAGCATAGTTGCCATCAGTGTCCACACGAGATTGTCCTCGGGCGTACGCTTGTCTGAGTGTGTGACGAGGTTGAAGATCTTCCTGTAGTCATCATCTGGAAGTCTGCAACAGAGTGCTTCATTAGTACAATGGGTAAGTGTTTTAATTATCCCCCTTACTTATCAGTCATGCTTGCGCTCAATTCTGGCAACTCGTGACGGATCTCCTCAAAGTAAGCGCACGGCTTCTGGGTGATAATGCGCAGTGCCAGCAGACTCACAATCGTTGCACCGGAGGCCCACAGCGTACCCAAAAAGCCACACTCGTACCGATGGTAACTCTCGCAGCCGTTCCTCTCACAACGCTCCGAGCAGAACACGACGTCGACACAGTGCGGACAGCAGTACAGCACCTCGATCCGTTCGAAACAATCGCTACAGTGCGTCCCGCTGTACTCCTGCAACAGTGCAGCGGCGTGTGGTTTTTCGCGCAGTATCAGTTGATTCGGACGCAGCGCTGCTTTGGCTTTGGCGAAACGTCCTTCCGTCTCGCTGCTATCGTACAGTACAGCTCCATCGAGGTGCGGTTGAAACGATCTCGTTCCCTTGGGCGGTTCCAGGTACTTCTGGACGTTCTTGTACTGGTAGTACACCGTATCGGTGAGCTTTTTCAGTTCGTCCAGCTTTTGGGCCAGCTGCTCGGGCGGCAGGCCGGTGGGGTATTGCTGCAGATAGTGGATCGTTTTGTCGTAACATTCGACGGCGGATTTGAAATCTTTTTTCGTTTGAAAGATACGAGCTTTGCGCTCCCAGAGCGTAGCCAGCTGGTCTGGCGGGTAGCCGTAGCCGATGGCACGATCGATATCCGCCAGCGATTCGTCGAGTTTGGTGAGCTGCAGTAGCACCTGGGACCGGTTGTCCAGCAGGAGCGCTTTCTCGAGTGCTGGAATGTGGATGTAGATGGTTGGATTTATTGATAGTCCCAGAACAAATAGACATTAATTTGACCGCTGGAGGCGTCCTTAGATCAATCGATTTATTAGTTTGTATGAGTTTCACACAGTCGTAAAATAATTCAAAGGTGTCACCATCAACTAACCACTTTGACGGCCATATACTAGTTTTTATACCACCAGGCACACACTACTTTACGATGCCATAAACACATTAATTCAAATATCCACCATGTGCTACCAGTAACCCCGAACCATCTTTTACTCACCATTTTCTTCCGGCAAAAGCAAATAAGCTCGATTGTAGCACTTTAACGCGACCGCCCACTCCCCATCACCCAGCGCCCGATCACCTTCGCACTTGTGTTTGAGCGCTTTTTCCAAACATTTCCCCTTCGCCGGCGATGACTGCTCGAGGGGTAATTCATTCACGACGCGCCACTTCAGCTCGTTCACGAACGCAAAACGCTCCCGATCCGTCGTCAGTGCCGCAAACTGGTCCACCTCCTGGGCCGTCAGCGTGCGGCGAAACTTCTTAGCGTACTGGTGAAAGTATCCCGTCTCGCTGCTAACCTCCATGTCGTCGTTGTGTGGGGGTGGGCACAGGATTCGCTTTATAATAACCACCTGCCGGGAATGACGACCAACGGGTGAATGAATGAAATTGTTGTGCATTTGGTCGAGCGATGGTAAAATTTCTTTGTTTTAATAATAGTAACAAGCGTAACACACCCGTGCGCGCTCCGTGTAACGTCTTGTCCCTTGCGCAACGGATGACAAAACGCATCCGAGTGCGCAGCAGCGTTAGCGTGGCAGTGCGCATGATCGTACGCAATGTTTGTGTTCACTATTAGGGGATTGGTGCGGGTGTGGACATGATGCACGATCGTGAAGGATCGCCTACGGTTGCGCGTGCATTCATTGATGCGATAAGCACAGCCTGTGCTGAGTTTTTTTGTAACCGAATGAACTGTTCTAGCGAGGGACGGGACTCGCTTATCGGTTGCAAGGGAAATAAATGAGCATTTTTCTTTCGTATTTTTATACGTTATGTAATAACGGATTTATTAATCATGCTGCTTGACGTTCTTTTTACATCTGTTCACATCGATCAGTATCAGCGATTCGTAGTCCCACGTCAATCCCCGAAAGAGAACAATCCTGATCGCCTTGTCAGCCCGATTAAGTTTTAATGCATTTTTATTTCCAATCGTATTGCCACTCAGTTCTCACCCAATTAAGCACCGACACATAACTGGAAATGATCGGCAAACGAACAAAACAAAAAAAAACCTCCCCGCCTTATCCCAGAATGGGGAGGATGTTTACACCAATAATACACCCATTTCCACCGGTCGCGATTAACGCCCCTCACTCCGCTCCGTTCACTTTCCGGCGGGAGGAACAGCATGATGATATGGCTTTAAGGTCGTCAACAGTTGCCGTCATGTTTCGGTTGGGTCTCTCTCTCGAACGTTCTCGCGGCGAAACTTTCTACATGTTCGCCTCCCGTTACGCCGTGTAAAGTTGTTCATTTTACTCGCCGTTAATGGTTGCGGGCGTGTGTGTGTGTGTGTGTGTGCTGTGTGGATTGCAAATTTTTGGCACACATTTCATTTCGATATTTAAATTCATTTTCGCCCAGATGCTGCTGCTGCAAGTGGAGGAGGCTTTTGGGGGTTTGAGGGTTGTGCGTGGGAAGCGGTGATATTCCTTAGCCTAGAAACAGTTTGCACCGAACCATATTTTGACGGGCCCCCGATTCCGTATCTGGATCGTGCTCTTGCGTCATTTTGTAAATTGTTGTGTCTTTCGTGTAAATCGGCACGCGAGTTTTTAGGTTTTCACGATCGTGTGTTCGTTTGGGGAATGAGAGAATTCCCCTTGATGAATGTTGCCTATATTTCAGAGCGACTGTTGCCAATTTTTACGAGATTTGGTAGGATTTACTAGAATCCTTGTGTTTTGAATTGCGCATCTGATAATTTATTGTGTCTGATCCGACATATTATTGTACATAAAATAGTGCTTTTATGGAAGACATTGTCATGTATTGGTTTAAGCTGTCTGATATATATATATATATAGCCATTAGATTTGTAAGTAGTGGTATACTGGTAGATGTGCCTGCTCCTTCAAGTTATTACGTTATTTGACATTTAGAGCGTCGTCCTTTAGCACTGAATTTTGAGTATCTTTGCTGGAAATAAAAACCATGCTGGAAGGTTTGTTTAAAGTAAGTGAAAATGTGTTTAGTATTGCTGTGATATCCTTGGGGAACTTGTATGATTAGAAGAATACGGTCGTACAGCAACAGCTGACCCAAATAACTTTTCGTTGATTTTGCTTACTGCTTGAATTTTGAGGAATTTGTGAATTATAATTCCAATCAGTAAGCATAATTAGCATCAGTAAGTATAATTCCAATCAGTGAGCAATAAATACGAAATTGATTAAGCATTTTTTTAAATTGACCTGTTTTGGTTAGCTCTTCATCACACAATCTATCTATACAGATCACACATGCTATTTAGGATTTTTATAGATTTTTTATTTAGATTTTCGGTTTATATAACAAAAACACCTCATAACAAACCCCTGTAATAATCTATAATATTTTGCTAAGGTAATAAAGAATTAAATATATGATTCAGAAGTCAATGTAACGATAGTGTCCCTGGGCAAGAGCAATTGCATATGCTCTCTTTTTTCGGCTGTAATATTTTATTAGTGATTATTAGTATTTCATGCTGCTGATTGTGGCATGTTGGTTCTAAAAATAATCAAAATCCGCCGTTCTATGCTGTGATAGGCTAAAATGGCAAAAAAAGTTTTGAATGTTTTTTTGCAAATGCTTCGACAGACCAATTTGTTTTAAAATTGGTATACATTTATCACAAAAAAGACAAAAAATATTGCAATTTTATTGCAATGGTGGTAATCCCCATTTTCATAACTATTTAGCGAACTAACCATCTGTTGGTCTCATGGTACAGTTATCTACTCGCACGACTTAACAACATTACCCGTCTTGGGTTCAAGCCCAGAACAGCCCCTCTCATACGTTGGACTTTTGACCATCCTGCTATGGGGTAATCAATAAGTCATTGAAAACCAAAGCCCACTAGTGATATAGGCAGGCTTTGACCGAAAACGGTTGTTTTTTTTCTGCAGAACCTTCTGCAGCTAAATTTGAAACTTAGGACATATGTAATACAAACACAATTACACATATAAACCTGGCCGTCCCTACGAGAAATAAAAAAAAAAAAACAATTACACATATCAGAATATCTAATAGTGTAAAATATTATTCCTAATGCTTTACTCAGTAGATTTGCATTATTCATTCTTGTTTGAATACAGCAACTAAATCGCTAGACAAAAGCAATTTCACTCGGCCAAAAATATGCAATCTCCCAGACAAAAGACATGACCTTAACGGGGTGGATGTAGTTTAAGCTATTGACAGCAATGTTTAATCCAAAACCGTATGAAAATCTGAAACCAGCAATGCTCTTCGGTTTCTTGAAGATTGGAAAGGAATATTCTAAGGAATTTACTTAATACAAACATAATTGGAATTTAAACGCCTGGATAAATTATGAATTGTATCATCATCGCGGATTACATCCGTCTGTCAGACCTTAAGGCGAAATAATCAGAAATTCTACTGCATACTATAAGTCTAAATAATTGAACCCTTACAAATATCCATATAAATATACAAATCTTCATAAATTTCTTATGTTTATACTGATGCTTTGCCATGTTAGCAATATCTCAGAATTCTAGGGATTACTTCAAGGATGTATACATACATTTTATTGATTTTTTTGTCATCAAAATCATCATCAAACTTTATCTCAAAGTGCTTATTGTGTTTTACCATTCAAATGGGTACTTCACAATCGAATCGAAAGCACAACAATGGCCAGTGCTGAGTCACACCAAGTTGCAACCGACATTCACCCACTGGTGAAGAGATGCTCTAACCTTGCCGGAGGATGCGCCGTCCGTGCGCGTCATGTGCACCTACGATCGATTTTATGCCGCGCGCGACATTAACTTGACGTTGTCAACGGACAGACGAAAAAAAAAACAAATAATGGTAGAAGATCGAAGAAGGGATATAAAACAATCACAAAATGCATTCACGCATGGTCACGGTCGATCGGTTCGCTATCCTCGAGTTTCCCAAAAAATAAACGAACCGAAGCTGGAGCTCGATCCATCAATTTTATCTGATTCCGGTAATCGCGTTTATCATACACACAGACCCACCACCTACTTTCGCACCACCCACATACACCGGGGGGTCAGTTTCCGTACGTTCCAAGGGTGGACAGATCACATACATGATTAAGCTATGATGAGGGAAAGGAAGATGTCCGATCGTGGGCGAATGTTGATGTGTTTCGGTTTGATGAAGGCAGGGTTTCTGTCGATCGATTGCTGCAATGATCACGCAAAGCAACCGACCCCAATATGGGGACGGGGTAATATTGATGGGAACATTGATCGGTTTCGCCGGGGCTGCCATGGAGCCGGCAGCTGCCGCACCACTTGGCAGATAATTACACTTGAAATTTGCCAAGAAGATCCTTTTAGTGCCAGGTGTGTGTGTATGTGCCATTGAGCGACTTCAAGACGGCATTGAGACGACACTTTGGCCAAGTGCCATTATTCTCATCGGTGGTTGTTTTCGTGCTCCCTTCTCCTTTTCTTTCTATTTTGATTTGTTTGTTTTTCATTGGTCAACGGTCAGGTGCGGTTTGGTGTAGGTGGTGGTGGTTTCTTTTCATGACACGCTGTCAATAATTGTGAATATTTTGCGCTTGTGTGTGGTATTATCTCGATCGTGAGCGATCGAGCTCAGTTTTGCAAAGCAAAGAAAGGGTGAAAAAAAAAACGTTTACAACAAAAGCATAGATATTCATCCCATCTCGAAACGTGAAGTGTTGTGGCATGGAAGCTGCGCTCCCCGAGAAGAATGGCAAGGGTCTACTGGAATTAATGAGAAGTGCTAGTTTTGCGTAATCGTTGCGCTTGTCCAGTCATGTTTCATGTTGGGGTTGTCTTTCAAAGCAAATGTTCCTGACCCGGCCTTAATATGCATCATTATATGGGTGGTGAGCGGGATGCGTTGTTGGGTCTTTGGGTTGGGAAGTTATGTACAAGCCCTCCATAATAATGTACGCGGAGGGCTAGAGCAACATTCAATAATATTTGCTATTTCCATCGACATGTTTATAATGTCAGGTTGTAATGAATCTTGAGCCGCAAAGGTAGAAAGTATGTCGCGTACGTTCAGCATAGATTGGCATGTCATGTTTGTGAATTATTGTTTGTCTAGTTTGATGCTGGTTTATGTGGGAAGATTCAACAATATGGATATGCTAAGAGAGAAAGGAGGAATGTTGTATACCTCAGGGCTGTTGTACATTTGACGAAACAATGGTACTTCACTATCGTTGTGAATATTTCATAATATGTGTTCATTCGTTTTTCGTTGTTGTTTATTATTATTCTCTAATTGTACTCTTACAGTTTTTGAACGCATTTTATTTATTTTTGAAAGAAAAATATTTGTAGCTTCACACATTTCACATTTCACACATTTTCAGAGTTCTGACAACTCAACTTTCTGGATTGTTGTATCTTAAATACTTTGTCTGACGTTAAGTGTGTTGACGTTAAGTATATCAAGACTGGTTGTAAAAGTGCTGTAAACGTTAAAGTGTATTGCATTATCTTCAACAGTTTGTTGTAGATAATATTACAGTAATCTATGTTTTCCATGTAGATAACATGACATGTTTTAATGCAAAAACGAAAATTTGTTGTGATCTCCATTCTTTAGTTATTTATAAAGGCTCATCCATAAATTCCGAAACGCTAACGCGAGAAGATACATTTCAACGTTAATATTCGTTGCACCTGGATAAAGAAGGTTATTATTTTATTAACAAGATGCCTTCAAAACAAGATATTAGTATTAGTGGTGACATATTCGAGATTCAGAAGATACCAAGGTTTTATCCCTTGAAAGATTTGAATCGAAACGGATCCCTTAATTCGATAGAGATGTGATTTGTTTGGGATTGGGATTGGGATCGGGTTTGGGATTGAGATTGGAATCGATTGCGATTGTATTGCTATTCACTTGGGATTGGGATTTGATTGCGACTCAATTGCGAGCCAATTGGAATTGGATCCTATTAGGATTGATTTGATTATTTTTGTTTTGAGAATCCCAACTAGAAACGATACAAGCGCAAATTGATCCAAAACACCAAACATGTTTAATAATATTTATATTGGAGTAAAACGTAAATAATTAAATAAAGGGTGTTTTTATGAGTAAGCTAAATCAATCCGACAATATGGCAATGTCGTATTAATTAATAAATAAAGCAATTTTGGTGATAAACAATCGATGTAAATCACATGGAAAACTTAATGAATTACATGGAAAACTTAATGAATGAACTTACGTCAAATGAACTTCACCCTGTAGCCGTAAATTTTCATGCATTTATCGCCACTAATTGGTATTATTAACAATTGAATTTCGCTGGATAAGTTACAATTGAATTTCATTTAAAAAATGACAGTTGCTTTTTTATTGTGTAACGTAATATATGAACGACCTTTTGACATGAATTATAAAATTTTCGTTTATTATCATAATATAATTATTATTTCAAAAATAAAATTGAATTTAATTTTTTTATCTGTGAACACGAGTTATTTACTCAAGATGACAAAGAAAAGAAAAAAAAATATAAAAAACGTCTATGGTTGATTTACCATAACCACACAAAATTCAAATAAATCCATTACTGTTCAATAAATACCGTTCAACTTACCGTTCCTATTTAAAAAAAAAAAATCAAGTATTGTTATTGTAGCATTTTTCTTTCGTATGTCTCAAAGAGCAATATTTCTTTCATCACTATTTATAAATTTTCGTTGGTTTAAGTGCAAATCCAAGCGCAAAAAAAAGAAACACCAAGGCTCGTAACTGTATAACATTACACTTTATTTGTTTAAAGATCTCTTATTCGTCTTCGCGCTGGCGCAACAATAATGTTTTGGTAAATTCCGATGTATATGATACATAAATAGAACTTACGGAGTAGTAAATCGGATCGGTCCCTAATCGATAGATGGATGTCCGCGGACATGATACGGTGCATTCGCATTAGTTTCATCGCTTTTACGCGAATCGTGTGCTGTGCGCGTTTTTGTTCGAATTTCTGTGTGTATGTGTGTGTCATATTTTCTGTTTCTGTGCCACCGCACAAGCAGCAGCTGTCCCTTGTTTGGTGTTTGAATTTACTGCCAACTGCGGATGCATTTGCGTGCATCGCAATCGGAAAACAAAACGAAAAGTAAACCATCATGCTATCATGTCCTCTCGGCGGCGGGGGGACCTAGACGATGCAAAGCAGCAGCAGTCCTCCCGCCCGTTTGCGCAATCCATCGCGTCTGCCCTAACCAGTTTTTTTTCCTAATTATAGTTGTGTGAAGTTTCGTTTAAATAATACATAATATGCGATAAGAATCTTACAGAGAAAACGCATTCGTGTGCCTGGTGTAGGTGTGTGTGCGTATTTTACCGTCTACTGCAAGGTTCAAACCAACAGGCATTGAAAGGAAAACAACAACAATAAAGTAGAAACAACAAAGAGGCGGGAGAAAAGTGTAGAGAAGGAATCATAACCCTGACCAAACAGGTGGCTCTAAACGCCGAACCGCTAAATCTTCACCGCCTACACGTACTCTGTGTGAGTGTGTGTGTCTTTCTGTGCAACTGTGACAAAATATGAAGCAACTGGTGAATAATCTGGTGTTTTATGTGTGGGCTGGCTCGCACATGGCGAGAACGAAAGTGAAAAACAAAACTGTTGAAAAATATTAGTGTCTTTAAGTACATAAGTAACCCTTTCCTTGGGGTTGTTCTGATGCTATTTCCGTAGGCGCAACACAAACCTATTAGTGATGTGTGAGTGTGTTAGTATTAGATTACTAGCAAACACTACAATCTACTATTAACCCTTTCTTTCTAACTGTTAGTACTAATATCAGTGAAATTAGATGAATGTTCTCTGTCGATGGTGGTATTAATTGCAGTTACTAAGATACTAAGGCATCCATGCAGGTTAGCACAATGATGAAGAATCTAAACACGAGTTAGGATGAATTTAGATCGTCTCGAAACGATTTGTTTCCCACGGAGCGTTTTTCCTTCACGAGAAGCCACTAGCTCTTGACAGGTTAGCACACGCGCTGGCATGATGTGGAGTAGTGTGTGTGTGGAGTGTTTTAGTAGCAGCAGTCCCCTGTATGTCCTCTTTAGATGCGCTGTGGCACGGGCGTGTACGGTTGAACGGTTGAAGTTTTCCCAGGCCTGTTTGTTTTTCTGTGAGTGTTGCTTTTAATGTGATGATGAAGATGATGATGTATGCCCCATCTCAAGATCCTTTCCGTATGTACGTGTGTGTGTATTTGTGTCGGTGAACACGCACACAGGACGCAGGGCGTCGGGGTTAGTCGTAGTAGGAGCTATCGCGATGGGCTAGCGGATTACGCTCCGGGCTAAATGTACTGAACGTCGTTAGTCACTTGGCCTACTTTGTTAGTGTTCATCTGGACGATCGGGGACAACGAAGAGGAAAAAATGGAAAAGAAGAGTAGAAAACACATTTAAATTTTCAGTTGGAATTTAAACATTCTTCTCCTGCTAATTGATAATGGAGGATTAAGGTGAGCATGGATATGGATTGGGTTAGGTTAGTACGAGCTACAACGAACTGGATTAAATGGATTTTGTATGAGATTCACTTCATGTTTTTTTTCCACAGATAATAAACCAACTCCATTGGGTTCATGGAATTGCATGAATTTTAAAACGAAATAAGATTGCGAGTGCTTTGAGGATTCTCCAATTGCTTCCTGTTTTGTGTGTGCGACACGACGACTACTTGCTTCCTGGACTTTTTATAAATATGTCTGCTGCTGGCCAGTGAAATGATTTTACATAATTTTGGCGGAGATTGTGTTTTGGCGGGTATGTGTGTGGAAAGAGTTGTTTCTTAAAAATCGTATGAATTTGATTCTTCGTCACCTTTTCTTACTTTGAAGAACAGACGATAGACGGCACCGGCAACAATGCCACCGACAATCGGACCAACCCAATATACCTGTGGGGAAGAAATAGCGCACAATATAGATTAGAACAATGTGATTAACACACACAAAAGCATAACATCAACGTATTAAGAATGATGCACCCCGCGCAGGAGCCATTTACTTACCCACAGATCGGTGTAATTACCCATCACAACGGCCGGTCCGAACGAGCGGGCCGGGTTCATGCTGGCGCCGGTGTACTTGATCTATTATGATAAAGAAAATAAGCATAAAAAATGGTCCATCAAGTAAATCTCTCCCTCTTGTCTCCCAACTGTGCACCACCCCGTTTCATCCCGTTACTTACCGCAGCCAAATGGCCGGCCGTGATCGAGAGTCCGATAGCGAGCGGAGCCGAACCCTTGACGTCCGTGCGCCGATTATCGCACACGCCATGGACGACGAACACCAGCATGAAGGTGATGAGCGCTTCGATCAGGACACCCTGCCCGGTGGACAGTCCCGGGGCGATGCCGGTCACGCCGAGCCCGCCGACCACTTCCGACGGTGTGGCGGCCTGTGTTTTGAAAAAAAAAAACGGAAAAAAGAGGGGAAAATGGATCACCTAATTTAAACTGACCTTCGGACACGGCACGGAAACCCGAGCGACCGTCGACCTTGGTAAGAGGAGCGAATGGGCGGAGAAAACACGTTTACATAATTCATCATATGGTAGAATTTCATTCTGTGCTGTTGCTGGTCCAGACCGCGCGTGTCGTGTGTGTGTTGTAGGTATCATTATCTCACAATTAATTTAAACCTGATTTGGTACACCGCCCGGGCGTGATAAATTGCGTCCTTGCACGATGGCGAGTGGTACCGGGAAGGTGTAAAGTTGACGGATGCATTTCGATTGAGTTGTTATGATTTATTCGATTGTGTTTATGCTACATCTGGGTGCTCATATTTAAGGTTTTGCTCAGACAGGCAAGCAAAGGAGAAGATAAAAGAGAACACAACTGAACAGATACAAATGGTCACACATCCAGTTTTTTAACTAAATTATTTACTTTCGTTTATATTATTTTAGCTGCGGAATGTAACTCCTGCAAGCAAGTAAAGTAACTATTCCTTTATGTAGGTGCGTCATGTCGATAATTATCTATAATTTATCAAAACTGAACCGTTCTTTAAAACTTAACTGGACATTCTCTATTTACTTGTTCTGTATTACACTATTGTACTATCAACTATTTAGTGTGGATTATGTTTTTATGTTGAATGACACAAATAACTGTACCAAATTTTCGGTCCAATAACGTTCTAATAAGACTTAATCCAATCTAATAAGAAACTTAATCAAAGGTACTCTGAAAAGCGCTTTATTCAATTGCTTCTACCAAATACAATCAATGAATAATAAAAAACATTCAATTAAGTTTCGTTCGTATGCCGAAATTGTTTATCAAATTTTCAGCCCCTCACAACTATATGCGTCGTACTTTATCCGCTCTTCAAAGCTTCATCCAACGCGGTTGATACGTATTTTAATTGCTACCATACCCGGGGGGGCTGCTGCTCCTTAAAGATCATTCACGATCTGCCGCACGGCCGAGGTGCGACGCCGATGAGTTTGGCTCGTTTCGAATTAAGGCTAAGCAAATTAGCTCAACCGAAACCAACATACCGATCGTGCGTGAGTGTGTGCGTGTGTGTGTGATGCGGGCAGCTGGTTAGAACATAAATTGCAGGCAGCGAACGCCCGAACGCCACAACACCATTTAAAGCGGCAACGTTTTAATCGCGCCACTTGCCATTACGGGTAACTGGCGGCGGCAGCCTGGGCTACTATTTAGCACGTTCACACGTGTGGTCGGTGGCAGAAGAAGTAGAAGAAAACCATTACCACCCCTGCCCGTACCACCGAAGGTTGCTGCCAATTAACGAGGGGTAATAATTCGAAGGCAGGAATCGTTCGATGACGATATCGAAAATTCAATTACCAAAGAATCGGTACAGAACGTACGGAGAGATATGTTGATGGTGTTTGTGTTTAGAAGCTGGGGTCTTACGGGTCAGAGATATACGCAGAACAGAAGCCCTGCTACTTTCCACGTAACGGGCACGTAATTAAAATAGATTAGAGAGCATCCTAATGTCACGCGGAGGCTGTCAAGTGGCGTCTTAAGCAGCCAGAACATGAATTTGAACGGTGGAGCGTTCGTAAGCTACCAGTGCAGCGGTGAACAACAACATAAAATCAAGATCTGGTATCTTTTGAAAGGGCCATTTGCTCGGCATGGCTTTGGTCGGATGAGAGGCTGCTGCGAGGTGTAGGACGAAGCTGTGGCTGTCCAAAAAGTAAGCCGTCTACAATGTTTCGCGCGGGTGCAAATCGATCCAGCACCAAAAAAAACACATTCACACGTAAAACACACGTCATCATCAACACTCCAACACCCACTGGTATGCTTGAGAAGAGGAGGAAGAGGACACAAAAGGTTAATGCATGGAGGGTGCTCTTTATAATCTATTAACTTAACTTCTTCACCTCTGAGCACAGGGTTGCAATGCTTTTTGTTGTTGCTCAGAGTGTTTATGTGCGCGTATATGTTGGGTAAATCAAAATTGGATTGATCTGCGCACAGAAGGGAGCTGCATGTACCCCGTATCTTAAGTGACTCGACCACCGAGCGACTCAGTTTTCGGTCGAACCGGTTCGGCAGGTCGGTCGCATTCGGTCAAGGTTTAGGGCAAGGGGAGAACCCACTAATGAATAGGTTCCGTTCCTTTCGGTCCGGTCGGTGCATATGTACCGACCAATAACCATTTCCCCTCCATACCTCCATTTTTGCTCCTCCTTCAGTTCGAGCTAACGTGCCGTATTTTCCCACACACACACGCACACACGTACCACAACACGATTATGTCTTCCGAAAATTGGATTAGGGATCTGCACCGAACCAACAGGCGGACTATTATTAGGCGCCTGATGGATGGGTGAATTTATCGGTTCACGCGGCGTGTTAAAACCGCTTGCGCACAAACGCAGCAAACGTTCGGCAATGCAAGCACGCGCCACGAGACGACAGAATGTCTGCGTGCGCTTGCGTTACGAACATGAAACATGGGGAAGTTTGTTGCTAGACGCACTGCAACACGTGGTGGTTGTGGTTTTGCTGATTGATGGGCTCAAAGCGAAGATTGTCATTTGATGGCTGGCAGACGCTGGCTGCAAGGTTGGTGGGCCGTACTAAAAAGGTGCAAGGAAACGAACCTTCCAAAATGTAACAACAAAAAAAAGAAGTTTTACGCACAAATGACCCAAGGGGAAGTAAGCCATTTGTGTCGATTAATGTTTGATGATCGTTGCGTATTAAGTTTAAATAGTAAAAAAAATCATAGCATCGCCTCCGATTAATACAGAGATAAATCAATGCCGGATAGCTTCAAATGTGGTGCCTTTCAGCGGACTAACCTTGATCTTGATTTATCAGATGACATTTTGATGAATTATGAAATAACTATTAATTGCCGCACCATGATTGAAATACATCATTGACATGCGGTAATTGTGTAAAGAAAGGTTACAACAAAGAGCAATGTCGATTGACCTCAGCCCATACATACCCATAATGGGAGGCGGTTTCGGGAAAGGAAAGGTTGAACGTGTCAAAAGTTTATTTGATCCATTTTTATGCAAAACCGCACCGCACAGCGCCGACCACTTTCCATCGGAAAGGCGATCGTTAATGAGGTCGCGCCCGCCAGAGCTGGGCAGTTTCCTGCTCCCATTAAACCATCCGGGCTCTGTGATTTTCAGTGACACATAATTGATAAAAAAAAACACATACACAACATGCTTTATCACTTCTCTCTCGTTGCCATTTGCAAAAAAAAGCGGGGAGAAAACAGCACAAAAGCCCATGCATCAGCAACACTGTCTCACCTTTGGCGGGACACCCCGTCTCCATCCCGGCATTCGATGTGCGCGCGTACCTTGGCATTTCGAGACAATTGTCTGCCTCAGTTCGGTCACCAGAACCGGGCTCACCCTGAAGAATGGAGCGGGCCCCGTACACACACACACAAAGTGTACCGTAGAGCCATGTACACTCCAGTAAACATACGCGTCTGATGCACATTGACAGTGGCACCAGGCGCACCGCACCAACCCCTTCTATCTGTCTAAAAGGGTTGCCCTGATCGATCGATCGTGCAATGGCTGCGTGTGCACTTACTCACTCACTGACACCGGTCCTGACAGCGAGCAAATCAGCGAGCAAAACAACACCACACGCTGCGTAAACAAGTTGAGTGCGCGCTGGAAACAAAAGACTAAAGCGACGAACCCCCCACACGGGCACGATGATGATGCACCAGAACAACGACGCAGTGCACGGTGTAGATGCAAAACAGAGACCCCGCGTATGTATAACACATACACAGCTGTGTTCTAAAATTCTGTGACACATAATACTGTGCGCCCGGTATAGGTGTAGGCGCACAGGCAAAAAGGGGAGGCAGACAGACAGATGCGTTGTCGCGTCTATTGTTATTCGGATGCAGCGGTACATCCGGTGGCGGTGCAGCATACGGGAACCGGTTCGATGGGTAATTTAGGTTATGTTGTCACACACGCTTGGCACGCGCATTGTTGTGTGCACTTCTTTTTAACTGTTTATTTTTAAATCCCATTCCCTTTCCACACAGTGCTGAACCTGTTCGGGAGGGGTTTGTGTGACAGCTGAAAAGACGGTTTAATCTTTGACATCTGCATTGTGCAGAACGTATCGGAACAGTGCAGTGCGATCGCGTTGAGTTTGGTGTACTATATCGGGGGAGGGGGATCTAGTGCTTTGTTGCTCATCTATTAGTGTCTAATGGAGCCGGTCGTTGGTTGGCACCAAACGTTCTAAAGCACCTCGACGCGCAGACAAGGCGTTGTTTCCGTTCCATTCAACATGTAGAGGCACAGTTCCAGTGTGGGAGAGCACACATACGGTGCACAGACACCTTTGGAAAGAGCGTGTGGTGTGCATGTGCTGCACGACAACGGGGAACTGTTGACACAGTTTTCCGCCATTTAAAATTCAAAGCATAGTAAAGGGCAGTTACAACACCCCGATGGGAGGATTCACGTCGCGCTCTGCACGCGTACGATTTGTTTTGTCAGTAAACAGCCTTGGGAGAGTGCATTTGTTGAGTAGTACTTTTGTGGAAAAAATCGATATAGCTTGTGATTTTGTATGCGAGATAAAATGGAGAAAAGATTGAAAATATCGCTCAGCGAAAATGTTATCCCACACGGACACACGTACCTTAATGACGGCTGCACCCGCAATTGCGCCGATGCACTGGGAAACGATGTAGAAAGCACCCTTCAGTATGCTGACGTCGGCCGTTACCATCAGCCCGATCGTGACGGCCGGATTGATGTGGCATCCGCTCACGTGCCCAAATGCCTGAAAAAATGCAGAAAAAACACAAAAGATGAAAACACAATAGAAAAACTAAAAGGTGAGAAAATATTCGATCAGCGAGATCGATCCCCGAGCGCTTCGCTAAGGGTATGAGAAATGGTGCACGAGCCCGCGTGCGCGCGATCCCGTCTAACGACCACGTGCTCCACATATGCGCGAGCGTGCGCGCGCGCTCGAATGGAGCAGCGGTTTTTTTTTGCTTTGCGATCAGATTCGCCAATTTGTTACGCTCATGCACCTTCCGAAACCGCTCCATCGTGTTGTGGATGGATTTATTGTGTTTGCACGTATATTTGAGGAGGCGATGTGTGGGGCTGTGCTGCTTGGTGCGATTTTCTCACGCGCATTTGTTTTCTGCCCAGTTTTGTTGCGTCTGTCGTTTCGGTGTTTTTCCACTGCTTTTTAGAAACCTCTCAGACACGGGGCTCGTGCGGGCGCCGCCTCCGTAAACGTGCCCAGTTAGCACGCCCTCTTCCCCGCACGTTCGCGTCACGTTTTAGGCACGATTTTTTGGCATCGAAAGGCGTTAACGTGGCTTGTTTTAGTTATTGAATTTCTCAACTGGTAGAGAGAGTAACGTCTGTACTGATTGAACGCTTGCGCTAGACTCATTCTTTATTCCTTGTTTCCTTCATTCGTCCCCTCAATACAATTCCCAAGCAGCAAATTCAAGTGACAGAAGGTCATATGTTTATACCGTACAAATTCATTACTCAACATAGCCGCCCCCCGTTGAAAGGTAGCTTTCAACCCTTATTACGAAACCTCTCTTTCTTCCTTCTGTCCGGGCAGTATGCAGATCTTGGTGATGGCTCTTCTGTAAATTCCATCCTTCGTTTTCACATCAACCACTCGAACCAAGCCGTCATCACCAGGATAAATCTTCAGCACTCGGCCGAAGCGCCATTTGAGAGGGGGAAGGTTGTCCTCCTTCAGCAGGACCATAGTGCCCTCCCGAACGTTGTCTCGCCTTGAAGTCCACCGGGTACGCGGATGCAAACCAGACAAGTAGTCTCGATTCCATCGCTTCCAAATCCGCCGAACATACTCCTGCAATTGTTGATAGCGGTCCAGGCGGTTGCCTGGAATCTCAGCATAAGATGGCTCAGGGACCGATGTAAGCGCCCGTTGAATCAAAAAATGACCCGGTGTCAGAATTTCCAGGTCCTCTGGATCGTTGGAAAGTGCAGTTAACGGTCGCGAGTTCAAACAAGCCTCCACTTGAACTAAGATAGTTTCCAGGTCGTCTCGCCGCAAGATACTGGATCCTATCGTCGCCTTGAGATGCCGTTTAAGCGACTTCACTGCGGCCTCCCAGATCCCACCGAAATGGGGTGACCGCGGAGGGATGAAGTTGAAGGTGATCCCTTCCGTTCCGCAGTAAGTTGTAACAGCATCCTGATGTTGTTGTTTCTGGAACAGCTCATACATCTCCTTGAGCGCTCGATCAGCTCCCCGGAAATTTTTGGCGTTGTCGCACTGGATTACGGATGGTTTACCGCGACGAGCTATGAAACGCTTCAATGTAGAAATGAAGGCTGGAGTAGACAAATCGGCAATAAGCTCCACATGTACTGCCTTGATCACAAGACAGACGAAAACAGCAACATAGCATTTGATTGGAGCAGCCTTCTTGTTGGTTTGTCTATAGAATAATGGACCACACAGATCCACACCAGTGTTGTAGAATGGGAGAACTGGGTTTACGCGTTCGCTGGGCAAATCTCCCATGATTTGCTCTGCCGTTGTTGGTTTGGATCGGAAACAACTTACACACTCATATACGACCTTTCGTGCCAGGTTGCGTACGCGAAGGGGCCAGAATCTCTCACGCAGGCTAGATATGAGCTCTTGTTGTCCCGCATGCAGATATTGTCGATGATAAGAACGCGCAATCAGTAGGGTCAATGGGTGAGAAAACGCTAAAATTATCGGATGTTTGCGTTCATACGAAACAGGCGCGTTTCGCAAACGACCACCCACACGTAGGATACCCTCTTTCAGAATAGGTGTTAGCGTTTTCAGTTTTGAGTTCGGCTTGACCGCTCCAGTTTGACGAACATCCCGAAGCTCCTCAGCAAAGGTTTCTTGTTGGGCCAGACGAACGAGCGTTAGAGACGCTGACACTAATTCATCTATTTTTAGAAACCCCTTTCGTAGATTTCCGCGGTGTGTCGGTTGACAATTGTACATGAATCGCAGCAGATATGCCGTAAGTCGCACCAATTTTTCGTAAGATGAAGAAAGATCGAATAGAAAATTTGGCGGTACCTGTTGAGATGTGGCTACAATCGATCGCTCTTCCAAATCTTCCGAGGAAATTTCAGTATTGGGTTTGTTCGTAGGCCAAGCTTGACTTGGAAGATGCAACCATGAGGGCCCTTGCCACCAAAGTTGGGAATCCATGAGCTGCAAAGGCATCATTCCCCTGGAAATAATGTCAGCTGGATTGTGCTCGCTGGCCACATAACTCCAAGGCATCTTGTAGGTTTGGTGCTGGATTTCCGCAACTCGGTTCGCAACGAACTGTTTCCAACGGGAAGGACTGCTTGAAAGCCAATGAAGAACTATCGTTGAATCAACCCAGAAGTTGATTTTAAGCTCCAATTTCACCCCTTGCTTCACCTTCTGCCATAAGTGTGATAGTAACAACGCTCCCGACAACTCGAGCCGTGGAAGGGACACGTTTTTCTTCCGTTTGGTATTAGGTATCGGTGCCACCTTTGACTTAGCACATAACAACCGTACTGAGACTTGGCCATCGGACGATTCTGCTCGTATGTAGATACAGGCGCCATAAGCCCGTAGGGAAGCATCACTAAATCCGTGAGCTTCAATTCGCACTGTTCCACCAATTGCTCGTCGTGGAATTGTCAAGCTAGTCAGATCAGCGAGTTGTTCTCTGAAGCGCAACCAGAATTGTTGCCGTTCAGACTCCAAAGGTTCATCCCAGGTATTTTCGTTCTTCCAGAGCTCCTGCATGAAACACTTTGCTACTACAATGACTGGTCCTAACAGTCCAAGAGGATCGAACAACTTAGCTGAGTCTGATAACGCAATGCGTTTGGTGATGATTTCTGATTCCTTCCAACCAGGCACACTAAACCCTAGCTGGTCCGATGATGGCATCCATCTTAAACCCAAAGCCTTGATGGATGTGCTGCGATCGATGTTCAAAACATCTCCCTCGATTTGTAGTTCAGCTGGTATTTGCTCCAGTAACTCAGACGAGTTTGAAGCCCATTTGCGCAGGTGAAATCCTGCCGATTGTAGAAGCTGATTTATTTCGCTGCAAATAATCCGGCCATCTTCAACAGATTCCACACCGGTGATCATGTCATCCATGTAAAAATCTTGCTCGAGGACCTTGGATGCCCTGGGATATCTTGTTTCTCCTTCCTTAGCCAACGCTTGCAGACAACGGGTGGCCAAGTAAGGTGCGCAGGCTGTGCCGTACGTAACGGTTTTCAGCTGATAGATGCGAATTCTATCATCAGCAGATTCTTTCCACAGGATGCGTTGAAGTGGACGATCGGATTCCTTCACCCAAATTTGGCGATACATTTTTTCAATGTCAGCCAAAATCGCAAATCTGGGTACTCTAAATCGGAGTAACAACGACAAAAGATCATCTTGCACTGAAGGTCCCACCATCAGTGCATCGTTGAGGGATACCCCTGTATCAGTAGAACTGGATGCATCAAATACGACTCTTAGCTTAGTCGTGAGGCTGTCGGGTCTTACTACACAATGATGCGGCATGTAATATGTCTTTCCAATGTCATGGCGGTCAGATGGAATTTCTTCCATGTGTCCTAGATCGAGATACTCCTGTAGGAATTTAGAATATTCCTGCTTCAATTTCGAGTCGATATTTAATCGCCTACAGAGCGATTGTAGCCGCCGTGATGCAGCTTCATAAGAGTCACCTAGTTGATTAAGCCTTTCAGTACGCGTTGGTAAGGCTACCACGAAACGGCCTTCGTGGTCTCGTGAAGTTGTTTGTACAAATGCTGCCTCACACTCAGCTTCCTCGACGGATAACATCGCAGGGGAGTAGCAGCCTTCCAGTTCCCAAAACCGGCTTAGTTGGTCATTCAGCGTCATGACGTTGAGCACTAAGGAAGAGTGTGTTAGACCTTGGCTTACCTGACCTGAGACAATCCAACCCAGCTCCGTGTTTTGCAGTAGTAGTTTTGGGCTATTCAACCGAAGAATGTTACCCAAAAGTAGATCGTTGTAACCTTCTCGCCCAATAAGTAGATCAATTGGCCCTGGCTCATAGAAATGAGGATCCGCCAACGTCACTCCCTTCGGTAGGTTCAATCCTTCCGGATTGACTGCATGTGCTGGCTGGTCCCACGTCACTTCTCGCAGCACATGGAACTTCCAGCTTGCCTTGAAGGTAGAGCAGTGAGAGTGGATAGCAAGGCTCACAGAATGATGAGACGAATGCTGTGCCTTCCCTATTCCACCAAGCAGATGATGCTCGTTCCTCTTCTGGACTCTCAACAGCTGTACCAATCGTTCCGTAACAATGTTGATCTGTGAACCTCCATCCAGTAAAGCTCGAGCCCAGATACGTGTTCCGTCAACATTCACTACTTGTACCATTGCTGTTGGTAACAGGATTATTTTTTCGAAATTGTTGCGCGCACAATGTTGAACAATAGAAGCCGGTGTAGCTGCTTCTGCATTTGATGTAGACGGCAGTGATGACGCTGATGCTAATGACGACTGATCAATTGGAGAATTCGGTTTGTGAAGCATCGTATGATGATTTCGCTGACATACACGGCAAGATCCGGACGAACAATCCTTTCGCTGATGACCCGCCGACAAACAGTTAAAACACAACTGTCCGTTCCTCACTAGCTCGTGTCGCTTTTCCACAGATGCATTGCGAAACACTTCGCACAGGTACGCAGCATGTGAAGCCCTTTTGCAGAATGAACAAACCTTTGTGGCCGGCTTAACCACGCTGTACACTTCGTTGCGGGTTTTCATTCTGCCTCCAGCTGTTGTTGCTTCACTTGTTCGATTCCTGTCTGGAGCCATGGCTTGCAAAACAGTTGCTTGGCTGCGAAGGAATTTCATGATCTCGTCATACGTGGGAACATTGGTTGAGCTATGATGTATTTCCCATTGTTTAAGTGTGGCCAGGTCTAATTTAGAGCAGACCATGTGAGCTAAGAGCACGCTCCATCCTTCCGTGGCCACTCCCATTCTAGTCGTCATTTTAACACCACGCTCAAAACTGTCAATTAAAGAAATCAGTGATTCGTATGATTCCTTTTTCATGTGTGGTATCGCAAATAATCCATCAAGATATCGTTTCACCACTAGCTTTTTGTTTTCGAATCGCGATTTCAATACTTCCCAGGCAACAGAATAATTTGCGTCGGTGATTTCGATGTCTCCTACTACGTTAAGAGCATCCTTTTGAAGAGAGCCTTTTAAGTATCGTAGCTTGTCTACGTCGGCTAAATTCTTATTGCGATCAATAAGACTGAGAAAGGCATCTCGAAACGGTAACCAATCTTCCATCTTTCCATCAAAAGTTGGCAAGCGCATTTCGGGAAGTTTTGTGTGTGGCATGGTATCGCGTGTTGGTGTGGAAACTACACTTGATGACAAGTTTCTTTCAATTGCCAATGAAAGCTCAAAATGGCGGTTCTCGAAAGAGGCGTACTCTTCTTCTTCTTGTTCGAACTGTGCATTGGAAGAAGAAACCAAATTGTTGGTGTGCCATGTTTCATATTCCGTGGATAGCATCGACAAGCGTGACGCACATCCTTTCAGAAAAGCGGCATCCGCTCTTGTTGCATGCTGTAGTGCTTGATCAATGCGGTCCAGCCTTTGGTCGAAATGCTGACGCATTCGCTTTCTTTTCTCCGCCAGCATTGCTGCTGTTGGAAAAGTAGGACTTGAATTTACTGATTCAAAACCTGCAAACTCACTCTCCGAAGCTTCTCTTGCCACGGCTGCCCTCAGTATTGGATTGGCTTGGACATGATCGCTGTCTGATGCAGCTTGCACATGTGATACACGATGCGATGCGTCTTGTTCCTCAAACTCCGCCGACGTCATTGGAACTGGTGAACCAGGCATTTTCACTTGTAACAAAAAACACTTTTCACAACACTGAATGTTCGTAAAATAGTTCAATTTGTCCCGTACTCTACCCGTAGAATTAGTTCAAACCACGCGGTTTTATTGTTCGCACACTCACGCACACACCCGGATTAACACACGCGGAACTTTGCTTTACCCGAGAAGAGAGAATTGTTCACTCGCGCACACGCTCACTCCGTTTGAATAACGCGCGCGAACCTTTATCTTAACCCGAAAAGAGAATTGTTCACTCGCGCACACGCTCACTCCGTTTGAATAACGCGCGCGAACCTTATTGTTCACAATACGTTTGTTAGCACCGACCACGTTTTCCACGAATTAAAACGTTCGATATGCCTTAAGCAGGGAACTTGCCTCCTTGCACTGAAAACACTTCTTGCGTATTCGAACGACTGATGATCGATCACAAGCAAAAAGATACCGTACCGACCGCGTTTCCACAGATTGAAAACGTTCGATGTACGTGTATAGGGAACTTGCTCACCTACACTTGAAACATACAACTTTGAATTCAATGTTCACTAACACTTGAACAATGTATTGTTCAACAAGCGTCCAAAAGACTGAGGCTTGACCGTCAGAAACAATAACTGGCACCGACCACGTTTCCACGTATTGAAAACGTTCGATATGCTTTGTACAGGAACTTGCAAACCTGCACTGGTAATTTCTTGTGAATTCGAACGGCAGCGGTTCGACGACACACAATAATGTATCGCACCGACCACGTTTCCACAGATTGAAAACGCTCGATGTGCGTGTGTAGGTAACTTGCGCACCTACACTGGAACAAACGATACCACCAACGACGTTCCACGAATTGGAAGTCAGGTACTCGGTTTGTGGGGACACTTGCACTCCCGCACTGAAGCTACACAACACTTCTCACCGAAAACGTTCTACACTTTGAACGCTCGATGCACCAAATGTTGCGTATCTGGACTTCACAATTAAGCCACTTGTGAAGTGCACGATCTAACGCATGCGTATGCTCAAGTATGAGCCTGTCCGAACGCGCACAGCTATTTTACACGCACACTGAATGTCCTAGTGTCCAACTCACACTGTGACACTCGCGCGAACAATACACTGCCGTTATGCACACTTCCTCAATCTCTCTACGAGTATCGAAACAGCAAACGCACAATACACTGCCACTAATGCACCCGTGTGCAACGAATTGTCGTTATCTCGATAGCCAATTCTATCCGGTTCGAAGGACCATAATGTTTTAGTTATTGAATTTCTCAACTGGTAGAGAGAGGAACGTCTGTACTGATTGAACGCTTGCGCTAGACTCATTCTTTATTCCTTGTTTCCTTCATTCGTCCCCTCAATACAATTCCCAAGCAGCAAATTCAAGTGACAGAAGGTCATATGTTTATACCGTACAAATTCATTACTCAACATGGCTGAACGGTCATTTTTCATCGCGCCCGGCGTGAAAATGAAGATAAGCGGATGGATGGACGTGTGTTTTGTGTGGAAGAATTTATAGGTTTGGCTAAGGTATGGTCTGTGAGCGTCAAGCTAATAAGATTATTTAAAATAGACTGTGTCCAATGTGAATGTAGCATAATAATGCTCAGAACGAGCTGCTAATGAGCGCTTGAAGATTGATTTTAAGTATCACTTCACATGTCTTCCCACCATTAGGCCAAATGCGAAATTAGAATGCGTTGACATTAGGAGGACTTTAAAATCACATCGCGTCATTTGCAAACAGAGCGCAATGTCAGCAGGAGGAGGCGGTAATTAAATAAGTACACTTTCGATATCCACATTGCCCGAACTCCCGGCCAAACCTGCTGTCTGCCGGCTTCCTCTCCTGGCGCGGGTGCTTGTGATGAGAAATTAATTACATGTTTGCTGATCATGTCAAAGTACCACCATTTGCGATGCACAAATATAAATCAAGTGCCTTGTTTGCCCGCACTGTGTGTCGCGCGTTGCTCGCCTTTGGGTCTTTGCCCTTTTTTGCCCCCTCTTCCACGCATATGTGTTACCGCTTGCTGTAGCAGTGCACGCGACTGCGAATGTCAACGATTTGCAATCGATATCACGATCGTGCGGTGCTTGACGCGAGTGATGCGCGGGGGAAAGGGCTCTAGTGTGTGCATGGTGGGCTAATTTATGCGTCAATTAGGAGCAGTGGAGTTAATATGAGTGGCATAGTGTGCGCGTTTGCAAGGAGTGTTTGAAGAACGTGGAGCTAAACATATGCTTGAAGCCCTTTTATGTATCGACTCAAGAACATCGCAGCAATGAGCTGGAGAAAAAGTGTCATTTTCATAGTGCCTTTTGGCTGTTTTGCGATATTGATGGATTTTTAAAATTTCATCACATACATTTTTAATAATGATAAAATGTGCTATGATTTGATTATTTTTTTGTTTTATTTCATTCATTTGAATATGTATTTTTATTTGATTTTAAATATGGTGGCATGTAATATTAGAATGAACTAAAAGATAAACTGGAAACAATGATCGCTATAATTGTACTTTAGTGCAGAAACACACAAGAACCAATGCTACCATAGTTTAAAAACTTACTCCTATCCAATTTAAAAAGAATCAAGCTTATCAAAACTGTTGCCGATTGAAAACAAGTTTTATTTTGTATGTTTACACTACATTTGAGAGATAATCCTTAACGAATTTTACTAATAAAATGTCACAATTTTTATGCACAAAGTTTTACATTGCACAATAGTTACTCACTCTTACTGCTGTACTACCATGTGACTGGCAATAATGAAAAAATAATAAATACAATTAAAATTCCATTATTCATTAGTTTCTAGAGCTCTGTCGTAAAGAAAAAGCTCACTAGAAAATCCTATTGTTGTACTCCAGTCACGGATTACTAATACGATTTCCAATCATTTCGGTCGAATCATTAACCTACATTTAAGGTGACTTGATTTCCGTTGCAGTTTTTTTTTGCAAAGCGGGAAAAATCCTTAATTAATTTCTTGACAAATTACCCCGACTCACACAGAAACACGCGCACCAAGACAGCGTGGTTAAAACCCCGCGCAGAGGATTTGGGAACACCACCGACCACATTCTCGTGTTGGATTTTCCATTGTGCTGATTCGGTCAGACTTCGTCATTCCTTTCTCTCCTTGTTAAAGTGTTTAATTTTCCCATCGATTCCGTCGTCGGTCCGCACAGCATCACGCATCAAGCGGAGCACAGTCGCGCAAAATTGCATAACCTGTGCAATGGCCACTTTTCGCAACAGTGTGAGTTCGCTCTTTCCTGTCACCGCACCATGTGCGGTTCGCGTCACCTGCCCGTGGTCGACAGCGACTCGGAATCAGATCGTTGACCGCGCGCACACGCACGCACGAACGGACGGCCGGACGGACTCCGGCATACCGGGGAGAGAGATGCTGATTAACGCGATCAGAATTACAAATGCGCATTAAATGCGCGGCAAAGGAGCGGCGCAAACGACCCTTGTGTGTGTGTGTGCGGCTCGATGCAACAATCAATCGATCCAGTTTAGTGGTGGACTGGTGGCATGGTGTGACTGTGGGTAAAAAGCTTAAGTATAACGACCGCGCCAACGACACTTCGCTGAATGAAAACGGTTTAATCATTCATCGCGAGGGCGCGCGTGTGTGTGTGTACTTTTTTCATTATTATTACTATTTTACTTCGCTGCACTTTAGGGTCTTAGGGGCACCGCCGCGCAAACGGTCTAGCAGGTGGCTAGAAAATAGGAGCAGCCCGAAGAGCAGTGTGGGGCTGGCTGGAAACCGGTTTGCGTCTCGCGACGGTCAAACTGTACGCCAAGACGACCGAGAAAAACTGACTGGTCGCTGTCTAGCCATCGGTCGCGACTCGCACTGCAATGAACGCATCCATAGCCTCTCTCCCCTGCCCTGGTGGGCGAGTTTGCACGTGCCGCCGTGGCGCGGATGGCGGCCGAGAACTTCTGGCGCACACGGTTGCTGCTGCTGCACGTCAAGGTTCGGAGGTTCGGTCCCGTCATTTGTCACCCTCCCTGTCCGCGGGAGAGCGCTCTTCAGCACCGGCTGGTGCCAGCGATGGCGTGGCGTATAATTAGTTCACATTATGCGCTAATCGTAAACCACCCGTAGGGTGGGGTGTCGCCGTTCGATCGAGTTTCAACGTACGAGGGGGGAGGATACCAATAAGCCTTTGTTGCCAACATACCATCGATCATTTTCTGGCCGGAGACGTCGGAGAGACGTGCAGAACAAGCGTGGCATGATTGGCGAATGGGGCGCATTTATAAAGCGAGACGAATATTATGTTGCAGTGTGTTGATTAAGGCACTGCGAACAGTTTGCTGTGTACCAATGTATAGACGAATATAACGCTTCGTATGTTTGCGGTGGGATCGAATGTCATGCTCTGGAATTTATATCCCAGCGAAAGGAACTCAAGGAAAGACGTCTAAAAGCACATAGCCAAAGAATTGCGTCATTGGAGTTGGAGACAAGTCTTCCCGGACTCTCTCTCGTAAGTTCTGTTCCCACCAAATTTGAGAACCAATATCAAAATCACTTCTTCTTCGTTTTTAGGTCCACATCGCCCAAATCCCAAACGGAATGTGTACGCCTTTCAAATGCAAAACCCAACCCGGACCGGAAGTGATTGAAAACATTTCATTGTCGAATTTGTCCACAGCAAACCGTCGCAGCAAGGGCATCGCTACGCGGCAAGGTGAACTTTTGCAGACAATGATAAAATGTCAATGTCAATGGTTGATCGATACGACGGAATATTTGTAAGGAGGGGGAGAGATACATTATACCCGCCAATGCGTATGCTAAATAGTTTCCCGAAAAAAAAACCGACAAGAACAGATCCATTAAGCGATCCGTCACGATCGCGCGTTTTGCGGTAAAGTACGCTTACCGCCGCATTCTAATGTTCTCTCGCTGCCCAAAAGCGCGCCACGTTACTGCAAAGGAATGAGCACACACAAGCAGGGTGATTCTAGACAAAAACCGCAAGATGCGCCCCATCCTTGGCGTGCTTTGTGGTGTGGCACCTTATTTCAGTTTTGGGTCACATTGGTATAGATTGATTTGCCGTTTCAGAAGACCGATTCCTTTCCCGAAGAGATCAGTCCTTGCCTCAACAAAGAGCTGTTTGATTGGGCGAAGGATAGGCGAACAATTCCCTTTTTTCGACGAGTGGGTCGAAACCACACACTTTGCCAAGCAAACAGGGTCGATTTTAGAAACCTAACAAAAACTAGACCAAAAAACGATCCTCTCGCAGTGCGCGCATTTTTGATGCGCCCGATGCTTCTTTTGTCTTTCATCTTTGACCCTCCGCGCATAATGAGCGGCGCACGAACCACCGGAATCGTCACAATTTTGCGACCTTTCGCTAACGAGCAAATCGGTGTGTCGTGCAAAAGGGGATGGTTGGATTGCAAAAATGTGTGTAACCCATTAGCCGCCCACTCCCCCCTCCCGTTCGCGATTGCGATCGGGTTTGGTGTGATTTGGGTGGGTTTGATGGGTAGCGGGAAGGATGATGATGAGATGATGCATTCTGTTTTAAGATAGGACGATAACGGTGACATTTTGGGGTAAGGTTTTTGAAAGCAGAACATGTCGGTTTGAAGGATATCGTGTCGGTAGATGCTGATCGTAAACCTTGACGATTGTCTTCCTATTTAAATGTCTTAGACAATTATAATTGTTGACTAATTGTGTTTGTAACTTGTAAAAAGAAGTTTATTTATTGAAAGATGCAAATATGCAGTTTTTAGAGCTATTTAAAAAAAAATATTGATGAAATGCTTACAGATATTATTAATTTTAATTTCTATTTTATTGTTATTCTTGTCAAGCCTAAACATTTTATAAACATAAGAATGCTCCTGGGAGATATGCTTTAAGCTAAACCAAATTTTATTTTTTTTAAATGCTATTAAGCGCTAATAATAATTTAAAAAAATTGTTAATAATAACTTTAATAATAATTTGGAGCGTACAAAAATATGCAAAATAAAACAAAAACTGAAATATTAATGATTAATAGTGATACGGACAACCAGGCCATTTTAAAGAGAATTAATTTAAAAAATGAGTAATAATTAATCAAACTTAGAGTTGATTTTGGTAAATTTGTAACTACTTCAAAGTTTTAAAGCTCAAAATTAAAACTGTTTTGATAAAGCTAAATAAGCTAAAATATTACATTTAAGTCATATAACCTAGTTGTTAATTATTATATTATCATACATCTTACCAAAAATCTACATTCTTCTTGAATAAGCGTTGAAAATTGTATTCCAAACCTAACAAAAAACCCATTATAAAAAACTGGGTTTCCTTTCAAATAAGGAAACCCTTCACCCAAGGATGAGCCAATTTGTTTCAGCTTCCCCTCTCGATGGGCCCCGCTAAATTCAAGGGCTTTTAGCCTCGGTGCGTCGAAAATCGCGAGGAACTAGGCTGGCTAACCACCACAACAACAAAAGAGATAGCAGCACGCACAGCCGTTACTGAATAAAATAAAAGCCCACCAACCAACAACAACAACAAAAAACGCAAAACCAACCCGCACGATTAAGTCGTGTCCGGCGGGAATCCTTCGCCAGCCTGATGACGGTTCGTCATGTTTTAGCTTGGTCGTGGGGGGAGCTGTTTTTTTGTGCCACCGCGGCTGATGCCTTAATGCTACACCACCGCGGCCGATTAAAAGTAATGCCCCTCCGTGCGCTTGTGCCGCGCGTCCCGGTGTGTTGCCGGGGCCTAGCATCATCGGCCGGTATCCGCGCCGGCCTGGTTCCAGTTTGTCTAGCCTCACTTTTAACTCACTCACCGCGATGATGGTGGTGGCGTATTTTTTTTGCTCTCGCTTTCTGCTGCCTCCTTAAACCTCCCATTCACTTTCCGCACGTTGGTGTGCTGCGGGTCGCGTGAAGAAGGGAGCCTTCGCGCGCGGATACGCCATATCGACTTAGTGTCACATACACGCAATGTGTGGTACGCGGTAGGTAGCGCGAAAGCACAGCCAACCGCGAAAGAGCCTACGCGACGAAACACGCCAAACGGTTTTAAAAAAGGCGTAAAGGGATGAATAATTGTTCCAATAGACCTCTCCCCCCGCCTGCCACACTGTCACAGAGTCCCCTCGGGATCTGGAAATTCGAATCTGTGTGTGCGTGTGTGGTAGTACCATCATCATTACCGGTGAATCGGTAGCCGCCAGCAGCAGCATGTTCGATGGTGTGTAGTGCGTGCAAAAATCTTGTTACCGCGCGGCCGCTGTTTTGCGTGTAAGGTTCTGTTTTTTGTTTGTTTTTCCTTCTCATCAGGGGTGGGCTTTTAGGTAGGACAGAAGAGGGAAGGCGAAAGAAAAGAAGGAAAAAGCTCTTTCTTCGATCTTGCCGTTGATCTTAATACTGGGTCGCCGCCGCCCGATCGCCTTCGGAGCGCACCCATACCCCGGACCAGTCCTTCGAGTGAGTGAAACAAAACAAACACAAACACACAGCAACCACCGCTTGAAACAACCCCCCACTTGGGCAGGGAAAGGACTGCCGGGGAGCCGAAGCGAACCAGTAAGAGATGTCAAGGTTAGAGAGTTATATTGAACGGTATTATGCAATGTATTCGCTAAACAAGTTGCCGAACGCAACCAGCCAGCCCAGCAGCCCCGGTGTGGTCCTGCCTGCTGCCCGGGTTGATGATGCCGGCGCACGGCGGGAGAAGAGAGACAACCGGCAAGATCAGCGAAGGAAGAAGAAAAAGACAACAACGAAGAGGCAAACATAAATATAAGAAACCACAGTCCCATCGCAAGGGGAGAGAGGTGTATTTGCGCGACTGCCAACTACTCATCCCACCGCAGCCGGCAAAAGAATAAGTCATTATTTGGTTGAGGCGTTTCGATACCGCGCTCCGATGGGTATCGGAAGATTTACTGCGTCGTCGAGCGACGAACGCGCGAGCGTTCGCTCGGAACGCGCGCGTTCCCAGTGGAAGTGGGGCGAGTTCTAAAACCTTGAGTTGTTTACTACTTGAACTATGAGTCGTTTGTTATTGTTGTTGTTGTGAGTGTTTTTTTCTTCTAACTATTCCCCACCACTCCCAAAAAACACATTAGAGTTCAATTCCACGCTACCTCTTTTATGAGATTATGAGTAAACTTTCAGTTCAAAGATTTACAGCGTGATCCCTCTAGATCATGCCAGAAGCACTCTTAAGGTCTCTCAAGCAAAATAAAGGGACGACTTCTTAACTTGTCCTGCCATGTTGCAAAGGGCGCAATGTGTTTTGTTGGCAATCTGACAGCTCTGGTCAGATGTCTTCAAAGGGGAGAGCATTGTCTAGTTGACCACCCTGCCTTTGACAAACACAGTACTGTGAAGTTGGGTTATTATCGAGTATCCCTTTAGCTAGGCACACTGCAACCAGGCTGGGAATCATTGCAAAGTACCACTCCAAAAATCTAAAACAAAGTATTTAAGGCTAGAGCAGGCTCTAACTGCTAGATCTAACGATACCTACACGGTGTGAAGGTTCGAGATCGCACCACTCCTCATCAAATCGTCGCAAGTGTGCGTTGACAGGTTAACGTCGCTTGGAATCAATTGCTGTCTCGCGCGCTCCCCCTCAAAGGTGAGTCAGCTTCTCACCCTTCCCTAGCCGTGTGTGTGTGTGTGAAGGTCCTTCCTTCACCGTATCCCACTCATGAAACAGCTCACACGGCACCGGTGGGCACAATTGGAAATGTTGGACATTGATTCGCAAAAGCACAACTCCAAATTGCCATCTGTAAACGGTGGACTTTCGAGTGAACGAACTTCTCTGGCTGGTTCGGGAGCTACATGCACGCTTGGTTTCGTGCAGTTCTCCTCCGTGGTCATCACGTTGATCGAGATCGGTGTGCTGGCTGGTTGGCACACGCTAAGACATACACACACAAGCACAGAGTTACAGTTGGGCATGCTCTGGGCGGCTTTTACTGGGGTCTCTGGTTTTTTTTTTGCTTATCTTTACCCCGGTGACTAGTGACAGTCGCTGACCCTGAACGTTGGTACTGTACGTGTCGAGTGAGAATCGCTACCAGCGATCGGATTGAAGTTCGCGTTCGTTTCGAAGACGGAGCGTTTGGGAGGTAGTGCGAATTTCTTTAATCGGTGCCACCGTTGCCACCGACAACGACGACGACGACGGGTACCGTTTGGCGTTTGCAATCGTAACGTGCGATCGAACACGGCCACACGGGGAGGGCTTGTCAGTAATTTGATGAAACAAAATGACCAGAATTGCTAAATGCGTACCACAATCGCGCCACGTACAGGGCCCGGATAACGATCGCATAGGCTAGGCACCTGCCGGAATGATTTGATCGTGTGAGAACGGGGCGTTAGGCGACGAGCGTTCCTACACAGGTGACAGCTGTTGCGAACAAGAAACAAAGGTTTGGTGGGGAATTGAATCATGATTAAAATGATGACTGAAAAGGTTGCCTCTGAAATCTAACATCTCAAATTAATAGCTGATAATCGTTAGTGTTGCCTGCTAAATCCCATAACAAGACGCGCTCTGCCACTGCAACTAGTAGCGCCTCAGATAAATCGTCCAGTACATGTGCTTAGTTACTAAGTAGCTTCCTTTCACTTTTCTGTCTCACATCTACCATTTAGTCCCGCTCTCTTTCTCTACACAAGCACAGGTGTATATTACGATCACGATCCCCTATCTAAAGGTCTGATAGCACATCTGAAGATGGTCTTTGGTTATTTGCACAAGGATTTGTATCTAAACGTGTCGGGCAACACACGAAGAAATCAGGTCTTACAATCACCCTCTTACCATCAAAGTCCTCTGTTTACTCGAGCTCCGGCTATGGCCGTGCAGTCGATCCTATCTGGCCGTTCCGTTTTCTTTCAGCCCAACCACAGTAGGCCTTCCCAGCCGGGGCTGTATACCCGTGCGGCCAGTGTCAATATTTGAACGATCGCCCGCACTTTGGCGGTCACAGGCGAAGCAGCAACCGAGGATAAGCATCCGTGCGGCAGCTTCAATATTTAACTGAGCAACGCGCGCCCTGTCCTCTTTGTTTTGTCTCTCCCATGATCTCCCGGTGGTCAGGTGTTGTTCAAGTATTGTTATCTTTTTAATTATCGTACGCATTTCTCAAACAACAACGGGGCAGCTAAAAGTCAAAGCCAAAACTAGCGCAAAGCCCAGCCACCGTGTGCATTACCTCCGCACAGCTTATTGGGCGGTGAGGTAACGAAGGTGGCCCTGGGCTGCTGTAAAAAGTCCACAAAGTAGGAGCTGCCGGGGGAACATTTCCACTGGAGCAATTAAATCGTAAACTGTCATCACTGTCGCAGTGGCGGACTTCCCCACACAACTACCGGAGGAAGCTACAGCATCGGCCCCGTGTTAGCTTCCGACTATCAGCATCGCGATAAAGCAACTAAATTAGCCGCGATTAAACTGTGCCGTGTTGTGTGGGGTTCAGTCTGAGAAGATACAGATGAGCTTACATTTTACGATGACTTGTAATTTGGGCTCGTTTAGTTGGGCTGCTCCCAAAAGCTTACCCTTTTGCTGAAGATTTATTGATCTGTTAAATGCGAAAAGCATTGCAGTTGATGCGCTATCGTTTTATCTAATTTGATGTTTAGCTGCGCTTTACGGCAATTAAGATGACATGTTTGTAGGTTATCGCGGAACAAATGAAGGTTTGACGTTAAAACTGGAGCTATCCTAAAACGAGATTTTATTATCTCGCGGCTTCCATCAGCGTTCACACGGAATTAAACTGTCACTGTCAAAGCGCTAACCGATGCTCTGTTCATACGGATTGACCTAGTCCGAAAATATCTAGTCGCATACAGCTAATTAAACCCGATAACGACCCAACCCAGCTCAAGGTAGTCTTCTATGGAAACAAAAAAACGAACGACCGAACGAACTTCTCAGTCAATCCTTCCCTAGTGCGCAAATACTTTGTTGCAAAGGGGCCCCTGCGGCGGTTTGCTATAATTCTACTCCACTTCATGCTCACATCTTCACCCTTGCGATGCCACCTTCCCACCTACCACTCTCTCTCTCTCTCTGGCAGCGGAAGATCACAAGGAAAAGGTGATCTCGTAAAAGCATTGACGTCGTTTGGCGAAAATTCCTGCTCCGGCTGCCAACCAAAGACAATGATTGCTGCGGCTACGACGCTGCTCTTCGCGCACTGGGAATATGCTGACTTTTCGCCATCCTGCTGACGGCCCACGGTTGGTTAGCGGTACGAGAGACCAACCCTTACCTTCACCTTCAACCAATAGCAAAAGCCGCGGTATGCGAAGCATCGTGCAAACCGGCAGTAAACGGGGCAACTTCTCCATTTGCCGAATGACGAGCACGACGATGATGATGATGATGGGTTGCAATGCTCCAGAGGTTGCACTGGGGTCAGAGCTCGGGGTGAGTGCATCGATCCTGATCTAATCTTGCCTAATAGCTAGTTATTGTTTGGTAACGATTATTATCATGACCGGAGTAATAATAATAATTATTGCAATATACAAACAACGAAACCCCGGCAGGGCAGCGCCCTACTACACCCCATCGACAGGGTCTCTTTGTGGCAAGATTTCGATTCGGTTCGACCTGCAGCCTTGGAGGAGTTTCCAACATGTGTGTGCCTTAAGAATGCTGAGCTTGCAAACCCCTTGCGGCATGCAGCATTCCACCGAGCCCCCGTGGCAATTGCGTATGTACATCACGTATGTGTGTGTGTGTGTATGTCTTTGCTGACAAGCGTTAAGTCTACTTTTTAGCCCGACCTGGCCAGGACCATCAAACGGTAGGGCCATTTCAAGGCATCACAAATCCGTGCATTCTACGGCCGGGCTTTGAAATTCGAATGTCAATGCGATCACAATCGGCACAAGAATTCGTTCGGTTAGACAGGAGAATGGCGGAGGGGAACAGGGTAATTGGATCAGTCAGGACCAGGGCGACTGCGCAGTTCGAGCAGGTGCAGCGGCCAATTCGGAACTGGTATCGGAACTGGACTAGCCATATGGGTGGGACAGGTTAACCTCTCAGTGACCTTTTTCCTCCGCTGACTGACGACAAGCTAAAGATATCATTTCCATTAGTGTGGCTGTTGCTGCACAGAACGTAACAATAAAATCGCTTAACTGCCGACTGCCGTAAATGATTCGAACGAGATTCGCTTTTGATACCAACAATACCTACTTGGAGTCGATTCAGACGTTAAGCCCCAAAAAGTAATCCAAGTAGCGCCAAGTCAAACCCAATTCTGAACCAAAAACGTACTGCGTACTACTACCACCGTGTCCCAGTAAAACGCGCAAATGCTACCCATGCGTCGTTTGATTCTTCATCTGTATATCCCCCCTCGCGGGGAAAGACATCAAAGCGACTAACCCGAACCCGCACGCCTTCCACGGGGTCAGTTTTGGCGACGCGATGAAGCGAATCTGATGAACGTGGATTTGATTGAGGCGTACGTGCTTGCGTGCGTGTGTGTACTACCCCTTCGCATTCGGACGCCCATTCCCAACAGCTGCTGGAAAAGTGCTACAGTAGCTTGCGTGTATGTTCACGCGTGCGAGCAGAAAGAAAACCGAAGCCCATGAAATGGAAAAAAGCCAACGCACGGCGCACGCTCGCCGGACGCGAGAAAGAACCAGTAATGACCATGCCCTAGGGCACGGTGCCGTGGTGATTCAAGAGCGTTAGCGTTGGGGCCGAGTTGTCCTTCCAGATCCAAGCAGCGACTGACGTTCACCGGCTCACAGGCTCATAGCAGACACTATGGCAAGGAGCCCTGTTGCTTTTGGCACATCTCGAAGTGGAGACACCCCTCTGCGAGGCAGCAAAAAAAAAAGCTCGTCAAACTAATATTGGCGTGCAAGTCACAGAAAAAAAACCCGAATGGCCGAATAATCTTAAGTCATCTAAATCTCCTCAGGATACCACCACCCGGTACAAGGGGGGGATGGATCGTTCGGTAGAGCTCGAGACGCAAAGTGAAGTGAGCACACTTCGATGAATCACCCACTGGACCAGGGCCTGCTTTCAGCTTGAGAGATTCATTCAAAAAAAAGCGTGCGACAGGATCGATCATCGGGCGGCCATTATCCGTTATCTGGCCGAAGGTCACATAGAGCAAAGGCAAGCCCCCCGCCCAGTAGGCTGGTTTTTCGGTGACTCCACAAAGTGGACAAACTGGTCCAGAGTTCGGAGCATGGAGCAGTGCGTCGTGTAGCCTGGGTGTGCGTTTATATGCGTTTTATGTGCAGCCCTCCCCTCCCAACTCGGTTTCTTCTTACCTGTGCAAGCGTGGCGACCACCAGGCCGAAGGTGAACGCAATCTGCGTGAGCGTGGGACTGTAGTCGGTCCAGCCGGTCGTGCTACCGATGCCGATCGCCACCAGAAAGAAGGTGCCGAGAAACTCGGCCACCAGCATGCGCCATATGTTGCGGTTCTCGGTGATATCGGAGACGCCGACGATCTGTTTCACTCCTGGTATTGCGAAAGAGAAAAAACAGAACGGGGTGATTAGAATGAGTGCCTTTTAATGGGGGACTTACTTATATGTTTACTACACTACTAAGGTTTTGCGAAATGAATATCAAAACAGTTGGAGAATGCTAAACAGTTGTAACGTGTAATGTATGCTGCATGTATTAATCTCGCTCTTTGAGAGATGTTCGTACAAGCAAGCAAGACGTATTTCCACGCAATTCAAAATCAAATATCGAAACGTACACAACCATGCACTACTTTCGGAGGATTGAATTCTAGGTGCGGAATTGAAACCCCTGTCACGTGTTGGTTTCGATTGTGTGTGTTTTTGGCCCACATTTTAACGCCACTGGAATTGTGGAGAGTCACGCCAGGGCTGGTAAAAAAAACCATTCCAATTGGGTTGTGCGAGTGCGGGATGAACTAAATACGGAACGGGTATTCTGAGCACTCTTTTGAGTTGCCTTCATGCCGGGCAATAAACCACACACACGATACCTGCTTGCTGCTCCTGTGCCTTCATAATACGCACATGAAAGCGCACCGCGAACATTTAGCGCACCACGGGAGACCACGATGGACGGAGCGAACCAGTACACCGTAACGCTACACTACCTTCTTTCAGATCAAACTTGCTGAGGATGGGTATCATCTCGCGCGCTCTGGACCGGGATATGGAATGGAGTTGTTGCTGGCACTAGTACTGCAACTCGATTCGTTTCTGGAGTACTGCTCCAAGTTGGTTGCTCCACACACGCACTTCAAGGATACACTTAATGTTCCGGATGTAAAGTTAATTCCGCGCGAGTTCTAACTTCTGAGCACTGCTCCAGGGGCACCACGTCCGTTGGCGTAATGTCGCGGAATGAAACTGCGGAACGGGAGCATAAACAAACAATGCTCCGGTAGTGTAGTAGTAGCCTTCGCTACTATCAAAACCGATTTTATGATATTGATCAAACTTTCCAATCTGCGACCGGTAAGGGAAGGCACAGAACAGCTTAGGGGTATGGGTAGGTTTCATCCACTGCCGATGCCCAAGATAGGACGTCACCGAGTAGTGAGGCAGAGGCGCGGGAATCGTTAAAGTGATAATAAATCAACGAGCAGCCCTTGTTTTAGCTTGTTAGCAGTCGCTACCCTGCGAGCTCGAAAATCCCGTACAAAATCGCTCCCAAAAGCTCCTAAATGGCATTCAGTGACTGGCTGGTGGCTGATTGTAGTTAATTTAAATCGCGGAGTTACTGATGCCAGCACGCAACAGTTTGCGGTGAATTTCGGTACGGCAGGCGCTGCCACGATGCCTGCACAATCACATCCGCACACGCAAAGTTGAAACAGAAACAAAAGTCACCCCCGAAAATAAACCGACGACAAGTTTGCACAAACTTTTTTCACTCCTTTCCGTTGCTTTAAAACCGTTTGGCTCTGTTTGCTGGCGCTCAAAAGGGCCCCGAATGGACCGGCTCGCAAGAAGGAAAGTTATCTACTGAGCGGCGCAAAGCGCAACTGCTGGCGGGTGCCCGGAGCGCACGGGTGGAGCGCAAAACAATCGGCAACGGCGACGACGACCGTTCGACAGCGGATCTTGATGGCGATGTGGGGCGAAGGGTGTATGGATGGGAGGAGGTGCAAATCACCATTTGGCTCCCTTCTACCTTGCGCTGGGGTGTGTGTGTGTGTTTTTTTTTTTGCACACCCGCCCGATCGCGTGGTACCCGTGGGGGCCTGTTCGCGCTTTCACGTACCAGTGCGAATGCAACGCGAATGTGCCCTTCTCCCAAGTGCGCGGCAAAAATTGCAACCCACCGACGGGCTGTGGAGGGGAAAGGGTCAAAGGGAGCTCGAAGGGGTTGCCTCGATGTCAGAGGAGGTTGTGTGATAGAAAAGACTGAGATTTTTCCTTCCAGTAGTCGTTTGCCAATATAAACATATCAATTTATAATTACAAAAATGCTCCAAAAACTCACCCCATGTCCCAATCAACTCGAATAAACGGTCTTATCGGACTACTTCTACGATATTTGGGTCAGAATCGATATTGTCGATAGTGACGTGTTGTGTTGTGTGTTTCAGGGTTATCAGTAAAGAGGCTCATTTCCTCTCCTGCTCCGTTTAGATGCTTATCAGAACTACTAGTAGTAAATTCAATTTAGATAGCCATTGATGAAATTATCGTGCGCCCATAAGCGTAAGTGGCAATCGTGCGTCGCAATGGCTCCGTCCTCCCGCGCCCAAAGAGTACTTCAACCATTAACTAGCGACACAACGAGAGGCTCAGGTTGTCTGGGCAATCGTGCGTTGTTTGCATTAGAATTGTTTTCCTCCGCCCGAAAAAAGAAATAAAAAAACTGTGACAAAAAAACTGATTCAACATGTTATTGTTGTCTGTTATGTCTTCTTCCCTCGCTGGAGTCCACTCATTCACCTGATAAAACGTGTCCCAAGCGAAAAGACAAAATTGTTTGTTTGTGTGAAGTTTGTAAACGAATCACTTTACGTTTGATGAAATCGGTGCAGTTGTTGGCACGAGCGAACGTTAGAACACATTCCCTTTATGCGCTCACATGATGAAAGAATGTTATCGTTTTTTCATGTAAGATAAGCGGCATGGCGTCAACATTAGAACATGGGCGTACGATTTACGTGCTTGAACGTGGACAACAGCGTCAATCGAGAATGATTGGGTTACTCGAATCGAAGCCCACAAAGATAGGACAAACAAAGTAAAGCGAAGCAATAATCATGCGCCAAGCCTCCCTTCCCCTTGTTTGCTAGTGGTTTTCCCCCTTCTTTCACTAGCAACGACGACTTCCTGATCGGGGTGCACTCGGCAGCCGATAATTGGAGGCATCTGTCAATCGGCTCTAATTGAGTTAGCAAACATCTTCGAACGAACAATTCCGTTTGAAAAGCTCCCCTTTAGGGAGGGGTGCCTTAAACCAAGCCTGCAGAGCTCTAAAGGTGCAATTGGTTGCTGTGGTGGCCCCATGCACTGGAGTTTCCTTAGCTTTTGCACATCGAATGTGCTCGCTGAATCGATTCAACCTTAGCCAGAAGGGGTTTGCAAAACAAAAAAGGAGGCCGGCGCAATTGCTTTACGCCCTAGAACCGTGTTCAGTGGTGCACGCACGCACCCGTGAAAGTGTCCGTGAAAGGGTGCAATGACCTTTTTCGGTGCGCATAAAAATAAACATAACCTTGGTTGGAGGAGCGCAAACCAAAACAAAACATATTTGTTTGGAAAAGTCATTGAAGGATGTGCGAGCTGTAAAAGGATGTGTTGTACAGGATCGAACACGCTTCGCCTTGATCAGCATAGTAAACATTCCATCCTTTTCGATGCAATAAAAATGCATTAGTGTATAGACTGCAACCTTTGCTGTGGTTTGATTATGAACTTTCTAATCATGTTGGTGTTCATCACCGATTACCTAACTTCCACTAATCTAGTTTAATGTTTAAAGCACATCACTAATCGTGCATAATAGCACACAAAGCGCAAGCAAATTGCCAAAGTGCAATGATCCGTGTACCCCATTTAGCTGCGCTAGAAAATTGATGGCTCAAAGTCGTGTTTTGCCTAATCAGTGTCTTTGCCGGGACTATCTTCCATCCAGCTGTGAAGTTCCAGAGCTCCGGAGAAGCATAACGCAAAACTGCTGCATCTTTCTCTCTCGTTGCACACTGTGGCTGCCATCATTAAATGTGTTTGTTATAATTAAAAGAGAAATTTTTTCCGAACTCCCACCCCTCTCTGCCAACCGCATGGAGGAATTATGATTATTATTATTATGCAGCTGCTACTGCTGCTACTGAGCCGTGCACAAAAAAGCCCTGGGATGCAGACAAAGCTAAAAAAAGAGCTAACTGAGTGGAAATAGAGATGACGAACAAGGGGAAACACAGTTGTGTTGCTGCAGCTAGGCACATTTTCTTTCCATTTTCTCCATTCGACACTGACGGACCGCAATCCGTACGCTGTCTTTGTGGCACGCGGAAGGTTTAGTGTGTATGCAGCTCATCTACAATCCAAACGAGGAATGCTCACGCGCATCATCATCAGCGCCTCAGCATTCAACATAATGCCGGCCTGTCTCTCGGTGTCTGTCGTTGTTTTGCACATGTTGTTTGCTTCGCAGCATTTGCCGCAAATCGCCGAGAGAGCCGTTGCCATTTGGCTGGTGTGCGCTGTTGTGACTGGTCGAAATGCATAATAAACAATAATTCCCATCTCATAAACCGCTCAACCGGGCGCCCCGCCAACTGCCAACATAAACCGTCATCACTCTTCCCGTCCCATCGCTACTGGGGTTCGTTGCAGCATTGATCAATCGTCGCACAAAGCATGGGATGATGCACTCTAGGAAGAGCGAGTGGTGCACCCGCTCTGGTACATCGTAGCATGCCGCAAATCAATCTGCCAACATGTTTCCATCTTCACCTTCCTCAGTCAGCTCTTCTAACACAATGGGGCTAGTGTGTGTGGAGCCAGGGAAGACAGCATAATATGCTGTGCTGGTGGTGTAAAGTGCGAAGGAAAAACAGTGTAACGCCATCGGGTATGGCGTGTGCGCGGGAGAAAAACAACTGTTTTCAACCGGCTGTTCAAATTAGCGTAATAGGTAGACGGTGGGCCGGTAATAGTATCGCTGTAGCGTGTGCTGGTGGCAGGCGCTCTAGCGTAGGCTGAACAGTTTGGTGGTAGAAAAGGCGATCGGGGAAGACGATGGGAAAACTTATAGTTGTTGTTATATGTGTGGAGTTGGAATGAAAAGTTTGTTGAATATTGAGTTCAACAGTTCAGCTCAGTTTTTGGTCTTGCCACAGATATCACAAAGTTGGTAAAAACAGTTATAATAGAATATTAAGAATACATTCTAAAACATTTAAAAAAACAGTGACATCACTGTAATTCGTAGATCAGTAACTATGAGTCATCATTGATGACATTCTGAAAAGGCATTGGCACAACAACTGTTGTTATTCTAGGTCTGCTAACCTCTTTCGGACGAGCTTTCTCATGTGTGACTTATGTCTTACTCACGGCAGTATTATTACTCCTGGTCATTCAGGTGGAAATCGAACCCCAGATTGTTTATTGTCTGATTGTCTACTCATCGCGATGAATCAGATTATCCATTCCATTATTTTCAATTCTAGAACTCTTAACAATTTAATATTTGTTTGGCGAATCCGTAAACAGGAAAGACTAGACTACAATTTGGAGGCTCTAGAACCAATTGGGATTGCTGGGTGAATACAGATTTAAGCAGCGTTTTCAAGAGTGTGCTTGTTTTTTTATAATTTATTTATTTATTCATTAACTTATATTTTATTTTTTATATTTTATTGTTTGTCTGCTACGCAATGCCAAAAACAACTCATGCAAACTACATCATTCAGAACAAATGGGTTAGGATGGTGAGTTTAGGTCTTTAAAGTCTAAGTGGTATTAAAGACTGTGAGTTGGTAGTATCCTTGGAAGAGATCAGCATGTTCTCATTTGCCATTGGAATTTCTTGAAAAATATAATCTGCTTTTACATCTTTCAATGCTTAATCCTACAGATCGTATTCATAACGCTATCGTAGAACACGATTAAAGCCCTAATCCAGATACTAGATCTAATGTGGACGAGATGGTTGCTGACATATCTATTTATTATTTACTCAAATTTGTATTCCCGATACTTTTCAATTCATGGCTTCAGTCAGAAATGCCCAACATCCTCCCACTGCCTGGTGTGCTCCATCTTACGACCACCGTCTTCACACCGTCAGCGGTAGGAATTCAATGTCAAGGAAGCGGTAACGGTCCGTAATACAAACCGTGATGGGGCCCGTTCGGCCAGGGTTATGGCCGCAGTGCCCGTGCACTCCACGCCAAAGGTTAACCCAGTGGACATCTTCCGCCTGTGTTCGTGACAGTAGTGCGGCCAGTTAATTTTATTGCCCCATCACCACCCTGCCTCACAGCGTTGGCGGTGTTTTGAACGGAAGGCTCCGGGTGCCGGCACTACGTGCACACAGGTGTTGTGATGGGAATGCGTAAGAATGCATTAACGGCACCTTTGCACACGATGGGCCGAATGAACGAGCCACGACGTGATCATCTGCCCAACAACGATCGATCAACAACGGGCTGTGCCTGGCGGTGGGTCGTATGTGCACCGTAAACAACAGCCGCTTCGTCAGCTCAGTCGATTCGTATAAACAGAGCTGCTGCGCCCGTTGCTATTTATCGGGCTCATTATCGTAACGATTTATAGGGTGCGTTTGAAATTACGCTAATTGAAATGAATTTTGTACCGTATACCACACGGTCTAACCATTTCGTTTCCATCCACGCCTCACTAATAACAGTGGATAGTATCTAATCGATTTTTTAAATAAACGGCATATTGGATTAATTTTCACTTTCCTTTGTATTAACTTTATTACGTGTGAACACTTTCTCGAACACACTAATCTTTAATATGTTATCACCTACGTGTTCGGTTGCTTGGAATCTAATTTGGCCGGAAGAAATGAAAAGTAAACCATTCTTCAATCATCGTTACACTAATAGAAGACAGAGCGCGATAACATTCCCGACACCGGACCAAATAGAATGTACTGATAGCAGTTGTAATGACTTTTTAATCTTAACACGATGTATCCGTATCAAAACTGTGTTAACCTGTCGGTACGATTCCTCGCATTTGTTTGTGTGCTGCTCCGCGCTCAGATTAACGTGAGCGGAAATTAATGAATGGCGTACCACGTGCGTAGCCGTGCGCTCGAATTAGTTGTAGGACCTTGAATTTGGGCAAAATAAATAAAACAATAAAAAAAACGACAGAACAAAAAAACAACAACGATTCAGCATGATTCATCCGAAGCTTCCAGGGCAGTAGGTAGAGCACCAGCACAATGAGTTTCGTTACACGTGACATTCACGTTATGTGTGCTACATTAGCCGGTCGCAGTCGTAACATGACGTGCCGTGGCAAGAAAAAGGCCCTGGATTGCGGTGAATCTATGGTAAGAAGCAGCCAAACACACAAATTACACGGTGCCATCGTCTTCCTGGCTGGGCATTGGTATGCATCTAAATGTTAGCAAAGTAACGCCGACCAGCGGTTTGCTCAAGGATACAACACGACAACTACGACGTTCCCGTGTCAGGTTCTGCTGGCAAGAGGTTCTTGTTTTTGTACGAGATACTTGTGCTTGTTGGGTAAGCTTGGTACCGGTGAGGGCTTTCGAGAGCTCTTAATTAATTTACTCGGCTAACTATGAGCCTGTCATAGATATCAATCGGTTTTGAAGACAAGCCTTTTCCTCGCAAGACCCCCAAGCCTAAGTTAACTCTGTATCGATAGGCCATCGCGATAAGTGCTTAAGCTCAACGATTCGCTCCGCACAAAACCAATTCGCCATGGAAAGCCTCCAAAATTGCAATCCCCCATCGTCCCAAATACGGTCGCGGCGAGCCATAGCGAACCCGGGAAGTACACGCAGGGAGCCCTATCGCGCGTGGCGCCTTCACTTTCATGGCGAACACATCGTCATCATCATCGCCGTCATGCTCATCCAAAGGCGCAAGGTCGCTAACAGTCGCGAATCGCAATTGCCAATCGAAGCCGTTCGACACCCTTGGTACACCGTGGACCACGCCGCACATCTCATTGTCCCAAGTGCGAGCGCACAAACTAATTAAGCTTTTGCCTATACCTACACACACACACACACACACACACACACACACACACACACGACACACCCGTTCCAATGCCACACTCGTCCCAGGCAACACCCAGCAGGGCTAACGTATCGAACGACGACTCCTTGGGATGCTGATTTTATCGCTCGCGCGAATCGCTCAGTTTGGCGGTCGGATGTTTAGTGTGTATGTGTGTGTGCGCAAAAAAAGGCTAAGTTGTACACTCCCTTCTTTCTCTTCACCGCGAATGCGAAGGCCCCCGCGCTAAGGTTGCCTACCTTCGATGTGCCGGCACTCCGACCGGGCTGTTTTTGGGGACACAATGACAATCGCGCCGATTTTAGCGATCCGCGCCGGTTATTACCAGAGCTCGACGATGAGATGGCATCAAGGTTGTGTTGTGGCAGCTGGGGCAGCTGAAGATGAAACGGCTCGAAGACGGCTCAACAAGGAAAGTGTAGGTAGGAAGTAGATGATCAACACTCGGTACTTCAAGAGACACCCGGGGACTTTGAAGATGCCACTCGAACGGACGTCTTGAGAGAGGGGCCCATTCATTCATAGATCTTATGTGAGGAGAGGCACCCCGATTGCAGGCTGTGAGAAAGCTGTGCGTCGCTGTGCAAAAATGATGCCATCAAATCCGTCATGCACAGATACGCAGATCCTCTCCTGACCAACTCCACAATGATACGAACGGATACGCATCGTTAAGCTCTCGATCGCGAGTACAAAGATGGCTGGTGATGATTTCAGGCTGATTTATGCATCGATCATCCTTGTCGGCAGAGTTGCCAAAACCACTCTCTTCCGTTCCGTTTTGGATTGATGATCCGATCGAGCTGCATCTGACAGGGCTGGGGTCGGGCAATCGTACATTGCGATCGCTTCAAGTCGTGGGTAATTGATTGCTTCTGGTGAGAGTTGTGCGATGCCCACAACTGGAGCTAAGCCGACAACTGGTTCTCGTCGTTCGCTTACGTTGATGTGTGATCGTCATCGCAGGTTTTTGTACTTCAACTATCTCCGTGATCTTCGCTAAGGACAGTAGATAGATCGCTCTAGATGGCATCAACCTAAACGGACGCTTCAAGGTGGCGATCGCATCATCCCAAAACCGATCTAGATCTAGACTGCCCCTGAAGCCTCAAGATGCTCCGCTTCCAAAATTGTGCAAAACCAGATCCAGTAGCAATGACACTGAACCCCTACCGTATTACCTCACCCTGTCGGTTCATCATGGCATGGAGATGATGCGTCGCCACTAATTAGACATCGCCACCACCAACAACGGTCCGACGACCTCTACCTCTACGGTGTGTGTATGTCTGTCGGATCGCGTAACTGGTTGGAAGTTTGGGTGAAATGTCTGGTGCCACCTACTCCAGCCCCTCGCAACAGTTGGCACGCATGAACTTGACGAACTACGCCACTTAAACCCCCACACCCCGTGTGCCCCAGGTACGATAATTAGCTGGTTGCTAAGTACTGTGCGATCGCAATGCATGTTTAAATGTAATTTTATTGTTTCGCACTCGGTAATTTGTAGCAAAATACCGGTAAGCCGCCAGCGTAACAGATCATCATCTCCGGCGCATCGTCGCGGGTGCAGGTTGCCGTGTGAGGCTGGCTGCTACTAATCGAAGGAAGTCGGGAGAGGATGCTGGAGCGTAATTTATTTCTCGCAAAAGCCCAAAGATCCTGAGGGTAAGCCTCGAGCCCGAGTACCAGTCGCTTTCTGGCTGTGTGATGACCGATAAATGCTACCCACAGCATCAGCGCGTGTTGTCTGACAGTCTTTGCCAATTAGTCGCATCATTCGCGCACTACCTGCTCTACTCCCCGGTACGCCTCGCGGGCATTGATGGGGACGACTACTTCTGGAGTGTGTCTAGGTGCTGTGCTTGTTTACGGGCTTGTAGTACCAGTACACTTTATCATTCTGCCGCTCATAGGACCGGTTGAGAATTATAATTTCAAATCGCTTGGACACCGTGCCACGGCGGGGCTGGTGCGGCGGGATTGTTAGCGGGAGTTTGTTATAGGTCAGTTTAGTGCGCCGAGGTAGACTAAAGGTGTAGAAGACAAATGGTTGAATTACAATTACTTTGCATGTGGAAAAGATGCCGTAAACGGTTCTGGAGCGCCGACAATTGCTAATAAATAATAGTGCCAACAGTGATTACTAGTGAAGTATTGAATGGTTTGTCCGAGAATACTCTAGAAGTTTTGTAGAATCATGACGTGAATGGTTTAGCTCTTGCTATAAAGCATTCCGTTACACTTCAATTATTGTTCAATTGTTACTCTCTTTACCGCAAAAAAAAAATCCAATCGTTGCTTAATGGTCATTGCAATATCTGTTTTTGCACAATCGACATCACAATCCAATCCGAACTGTAGCAAGGTCAACTCCAACATCTCAAGCGCGTACAAACAAAAAAAAAACCCACACAACATCTCTCAACATTCACCATAATTGGCTCCCATCAGCGACGCATTAGGTGCGAAATAATCCTATTAAACATGAGCGGCAAACATCGATGTTCAATTCGCGCACGATGGCGGTGAAATTAAACAGCAACAAAAAGCCAAAACTAACATGCTACCATACCGGCGGCGGTCCGTGTGATGTAATCTCCAAGAAGAGTGCCTTTTCAAACCCGTCGTACAAGGTGGGGTGTGTGCGTTTTTTCTTTCTCTCTCGGTGGGTCAATTATTTGCCCAAAAGCAGCAATGCAAAAATGGTACCGAACCGAACTGAAAGCTACTGAGCACAATCATATCGAACAAAAAAAAAAAAGGAGAAGGATAAACAACAATCGCCACCGTCGTAAAATGAGCCTTCACCATCAGAAAAGAACTAGCCGCACACACTGCCGTCCGAGCGCTCGCGCGAATGTGTACACACTTGAAGAAAGTATGCTGCCCATGTTTGGGCTGCGAGAGTTTTGCGGAGGTCCGTCCACCCGATGGATGATTAACTTATTTCACCCGGCGGCACGGATTAATGGGGGGTGGTGTGCACATAATAATCGATACTTGAGCGGTGCTGTACTCTGACGGCGTGGGCCAACTTCGGAACGGAACTAGCGGCGTGTTGTTAATGCACTGCTGCTGTCCGCAGAAGCGTGCGCCAGTGTGTCAAGTTCAAGCTGTGCGGTTACTGTGGAGGGGAATGCTTTTTACACAACGATACGCATTATTGATTTCGTCGTAGCGTAGCAATAATGTGCAGAATGTGTTGCACACACCAAAAACAGAACAACATTATTGTGCGATTGACAAGCGCGCAAGAAGTCCGTCATGGTTACCGTTTGATCGGTTGATGGAGGCTTTCTGCGGGCTGTGGTTGAGGCTCTAAAAATGCATTTTTATCATGAAGGAATATTACTGTGCCTTTTATGACTGTCATTGGCGTTTAGTGTAAAAGCTATCTTTTAGTCCTAACCTTGTAGTAAATCAAAGCCTATAGTAGGAATATAAAGTAAATAAGAGAACACATTTGTGCAGCGGGAAACAAAGTTGAAGATGGTAAGTTGTAAGTTGAAGATAGTGAAATAGGCTGCAAAACAACAAAAGATTTAAAGTAATGACTAAAGATTCTTATAAAAATTATTTTTTTAACATATAACTTATTATTCAACTTATTAATCAACAAAAATGTTAGTATAAGTATTAACCGTTTTTGGTAAAACATAAGTAGAAATTAACCGTAGATAATTAGAGAATCAGCTGTTTAAAACTATAAAAAGATAAAGAAAGCATAGTGACAAATGAAATAAGTAAAAAAGTTTTCAAGACACACAAAAAGTATAAAAAAACATACAAAAATGATTCATTCAAAGCGTATATGAATAATACATAAGAAAATACAGCAAAACTACAAATCGTAACTTTTACTACATTTCGTAATAAAAACATAATCATGTTAAATTATGTAAACAACAATCAATCCGCTTCCTTTCGCCTACGACCATCACCTCCCAGAGCTAGCGCAACCCCCCGTATCTAAAATGACCCGTTTCGCGCCTCCCGGGTGGATTAATGGTCCATCCGAGTTTTGTGCCATGCCTCTCACACACCGTTCGTTTCCTTTTTAAGCGATCCTTATTTGAATACCCGGTGCGTTACTCACCTTCCCTGCCACCAAAACCCCTTTGCCAATCCACAAAGGTAGTTTTATTTTTATGTTGCATTATTATTGCTCTCCGTCCCTCCCTTTCCCTTCCGTTTTCTCCAATCATCGTCATCGACCACCAAAACGTGCGCCATGATCGATTCACTCTGTTCAATTCCCTTTTACAAAACTACAGCGTAAGCGCGATAAAAAAAGCAACCCCCAACGGCCACCGAAAAAAAGCAAAAGACGGACAAAAAAAAACGCTCCAACCGCATGAGCCGATTAGCGGACTTGAATGGCGGGCGAAGATAAAACCCTCCCAGAGCAAAGGGTGGAGGAGGGTGGCGTGCCTGCCTGCCGGTGGTGTATACACACGCTTGTTTTTATTTTCCTCCCCTTTGAACGATCTTCGCCTTTGCGGAATGGTGAGGGGAAGGGAGAGCTTCTCTCGGTGACGTTGGCCCCGTGCGGCTGCTGCTGCGTGTAGGTCAAGGTCGTGAGCAGTAGGGGCCGTACAGTGTGGTTTTTTTGAAGATGCGCTTCCCTTTTCTGATCACGCGCGTGGTCGTTCTTTTTTCTTGCGGAATTGGCCGGAGACCGCCTAATGTTTTGTGCTCATCAAGCGAGATACGCTTTATGTTCCGATTCGGGGCCTTTTTTTGTTGTTGCTGCCGGTCGTTCGCGCCGGAAGGGCGGTGCGTTAGTTTTCGCGCATTTGAAATTATAGCTTCCTTCTTTTGGAGTATAAAATCTGTATCATTTTTTTATTAATAGAAGAAGAAAGCACCCAAAGGAAGGAATTAACGTTGAGAGATTTATAATTTCCCTTAGCTCTATCGGGCACCCATTGTTCGGCCTTGATCAGCTCCACTTTCCGAACGTTTTGAAGCTAAACAGTGAACGGGTTAGGGGAATTATTCCACATTTTAGCACACGACGCACGCTATTGATGAACGATTTTTCTAGGCCAAAGGCAACGTCTCGGAACAGCATTTGCGGTATCAAAATTGAGCCAGAAATGTTCCCGTTTGTTTATGCAGAAATGCACGTAAAAGGCACGTTTCTTTGTGACAAAGCGAGAGCAATGATTACAGTTGAAGAGTAGCAGAACTCATTAGGAAAGAGTTGGCAGAAGGTAGCAGCAGGTTTGATGGAATTTTAACTGACCAAACGTAACGTTAATGTATGCGCAGCATGAATACTTAATGAAGTAGTAACGCATTGCTAGGCCCTTCTTCTCGTCCTTCTCGTACGTTTGTGTATGTGTGCGTTTGTGATTATGATTTGTTTCTTTCATTAACGCACTTGTACCTTTACGCCCGGTCCGTGTAGAGGACAGAATTGCAGAAAATCACGCAAGAAGTGCTTTTCGGGATAAGATTAATTTATACCGTGCGTAATGCAATATCCATGTTTTTTTGTCGTTGCATACAACTCAGTTGATAAAGAAGAAGTTGGTTTTTGTTACAACTGCTCCCCAGTTTCAATAACAATCTCAAACTGGGATCGAATATTTAAATAATGACTTCGAATTGGTCATGAAAACGAAATGTTCAGAATATAATTGAGTTGAGAGGTGTTACTAATTTTGAATGTAATCCGTGTAGGTCATTAAAGCCATTTCTTGAAGTCCTGTTCCGCGCTCGAAACAATAAATCATCCCAACCGATGTTTGTTTACAACTTCCTAACGATCCTCCGTGCAGGTGAAAGATCTTTCCCCGAATGACGTAAGCAATCGCAGTTACGAGCACAGACAGCATTTGAAACTGCCAGCCAGAGGGCATGCAATGACTCATTCCCATCTGCTGACATTCTTCTCAAATCTTCCAGCATATCTCCCTGCCCAGAGGACAGCGGCACCGCGGCAAGAAGCTGAACGCAGGCAACATCGTGTGCGAATTCAATTTCGCCATATAAATTTAGCTAAATGACGTCAATCGCCATATCAAATTTCAAGCGAATAGAGTGGAGAGAGGAAAAAACGACTCCGATTAAGCTTTGAACCTCCGTAGAATCCTCGAGCAGGTAGGAGCAGAAGGAGCAGGTCCAGCAAAAATGGACGTGTGGGCATTAAGCTTTTGTGTACCGGCCACTTCGATCGGAACAATGGTTGGTGGTGCGCTCTCTTACATTTCTTACAAGCCTTTCCTAATTTGCCAAAAAGTTTGCCAGTTTTTTGTTGTTGCCTCTATATTTCTTCTCTTTTGGACATTCAAAATCATCCACAGAAAAAAACAACCTAGCCACAAACCACGTACACGCGCTCGCAATCGACTGAGCTTTGCCAATTACCATCCTGTTTTTACATTACTTTTTTTGTGTGTATTATTATTTTCGGAGGTCCCCTTCCTTTTGTTAGACACCGCCAACCTTGTGCTACTTTCACTTTTGCTGCCGGTCCCTCTCGCGGGCCCTCCGTTGTGTGCCGGTCGAAAGAATTGAACGGCTGAAGAATTAACGCTGTCAAAGTAGTGCAAGTGCCGTTTCGCGACCGTCCGAGAGACGCTGGGAGGGGAAGCAGTGACTGCCCGGCCGAGCAGGACTGATACATCAAGCTCAGCTCGTCCTTTTTGGCCGGACTCGGGCTTTATTTATGATGTAATTTAAATAAAGTCGTTTTGACTTTGGCAGCTCAAGATGCTCAAGATCACCGGATGCACGAATTGAACGCTGTCCAAACTCGCGCGCATCTCAATCACGGATCGATCTGATTGCGAGGCAAGCGGGGAACCCGAATTCTTTTTTTTTTTTTTGCTCGCTCAACCTTCAAGCACGCGGAACATCTCCGGAAGCGTCACTTCATTTGCATTTGTTGTTTGCTCTTGCGCTCCCAGTGCTTATGATTATAACGCTCTTTTACCGGTCACGGATGCCGCAGGATTTGGGGTGCCGGTAGGGACAGTGATGTAAAGTTCCTGGCATTACCTTCACCCCATGCAACCTTGCCGTCGTGTGCGGTTTGTCGATTAGCGGTGCCGGTGTGGAGGTAGGAACTTTTCGCAGTCATCCGTTTATTAAGGTATTCGTTCGTTTTATTCCGGTCCGATTAGCATACTACAACAAAACGACGACCCTAACATAGGTCATACCACCAAGCCTCAGAGCTTAGTTGACCTCGCGCGTTGCCCAAACGACAGAGCAAGAGCAACCCGGTTAAGCCCTCCGGTGATAAAGTCAAGAACTTTCCCACGGAATCGGAAATTCAAATCAAGGCGGTGCGCTGCTGCAACATGCCACCGCCCAATCGGACGGTCCCCCATCCCAAGCTCACACACAGAGGTTGAAGTGGGTCAGTATTTCGTTAATCCTGCTGCAGAGGAACGCCAGCGGATATTGACTCGGTGACTTTTTTTTGCCCACTACCTTCTTTTCTTCGGCTATCGGAGTCGCTTTTAATGCCCTCCGGGGGTGACCACCGGGGCGGCCCATTGCTTGCGAGCGAAACCCGGGTAAGGTCAGCGAGAGAAAAACAATTAATGACACTTGACATTGAGCGCTTTAATCGATTTCAATCGAAGCTTTAAGCAGAAAGCGAAAGGTGGGTGGGTTTTTGTGCGGCTTTTGTTGGGAGGTGGGAAGCGTAGCTACAGCAAGACAGGTTGTGTGAGGTGCCTCCCGAAAGGTTTGGGCACCTCGGGCAAAGGTTTTTGGGCTTGTTGAGTGACTCAGAACGTCATCCCGGAAAGGTCAGGTCAAGCCGTATCGCTGACATACAGACGCCTTCTTTAATCTGCTACTACCACTGTTGCTACCATGATCCGTCAAACGTGGTACGTTGGTGCTGTCAGGCCAGCGTTTGACAGTTGAAAAGCATAACAATTGCAGCGTAAAAACATACACATTGTAGCGAAAGGAAGCGGCAAGATTGAAACCGACACACCTCGGAGAGACCCGGCGATCATCAAATGCTGTATGCTGCATGACTCGCTCGTAGAAGGCTTTTGAGAATTTAATCTTGTTTTGGTTCCCAAACCCCGCTGTCCTCTTTTGGCATCAATCTCTCAGCTGTGGATAGTCGTCTCTGCAAGGGTTGTTGTTCATAACCTCGCAGTGCAGTAGATTGTGTTTTTTTAGATTTTGATTTCAATTGCTAGAAAATCAATCTCAACCAACACAACGGAGGTAATGCTTTTGCGATTGTCTTAAGCACTACGCAAATTGGTTCTTCAAATGTCACACATTCACGCAGCTCCTCCGCAGCAATCGTCTCACGCGAACTGCGCTCCTCTCGCGGCACACGGTAGATGTCGTTCGAGACCTTCCGGTAAGCAATAATAGAGCCCCGTTTCGACAACTGTTTACCCCATTTATCCTCATCATCAAAAACAATATACGCAGTGAATATACCATACGGGAGAGAGAGAGACGGTAAGATAATGTTTAGGCTCTTATTGGTCTTAACCAAAAAACAAGTTCCACTGGAAACTGTGTCAATCGAAATTGGAGGGTTCTTCACGTGCGCGCCCTAACACGGTCGCAATGACACACACTACGATTTTTATGGGAGATTCTGTTCACATCTCGACACATGTTTTTGTGCCGTGTGTTGCTACTGCTGTTGCTGCTGCTGCTGCCAAAACGATTGCCCGTGAAGCGTTACCAGTTTTGGACCCCAAATGCTGTACGTCCCAGGAAGTGATTTATGTGATATTCGTCGCACGCGAGGAGTGTAACGAAATACTTGGAGCTGCTTCCGACTGTGAAGGTTCTTGACTGAGATGGAAATGCAAATTTTGCACATCCTGTACACTTGTACTGGGTACTTGTAACTCATGAATGAGTCGAATTTGAGGGTCAGAGAGCTCTTTAAACTCATTACTACAGGCAAGCAATACACGGATCAGCAATTATTTACTATTTTTCAAAGCCGCCTTCAGGGCACCCTGAGGCACTAGTTAATAGACGATCACACATTAGTGCACAAACAATTTAAGGTGTAAAACAATGCGCAAATTGCTCACTGAACTGAACTGAACTGCAAACAATTGGCAGGTTTATGACCCTGTGTAATGCATCACTAAACTGCGCACTAATTCCCGCCATTTTACTACTTACGCGCACCATTATAGAGCATTTAATTCTATATACTTCACTTACCTGCGCTTTCAGTCATCTTTTAGCTGCGATGGATGCTTCTCGTTTCGTCGTTTACCCAAAACACTGCTTTCTCCCTTGTGGAAGTTTTGTTGTTGCTTCCGTTCAAAAGAGTCGAATAGTCGGAGCGCTAATCAACCGTGAACCTCCTCACCAAAATGTACCCCGGGGGAGGAAGTCTTCTTCACAGTCACTTAACTTTGGAACCGGCCGTTCCGGGCAGGCAGATACACTTTCGACAGCTCAATCAACCGAGAAGCCTGAACTGACGGCGTCACTGGGTGCTCTGTAGGGTGTAGAAAGATGTAGAAAAGAGTGTATGTGTGAGCAAGATAGGAAAACGATGTTAGAAACTTCCATAAGATACTGACAACAGGCGGGTTTGTGTACTATTTATTTACATCAAAGCCCCCGCGAACAAGCAGCTGCAATGTCTGTTTGAACAGCTTTTGCTTTGACAAAGTTGGGCCCTGTCTTCTCTTTTAAATACGACGATGTGTTATCGTGCTCTACCGATGTTATGTGCTCAACGTGTTATTTTCGGTAATAGTTAAAAAAATACCAGGAAACGAGGAAGCCCATTTCCGTCAGGCATTTGTCTGATTTTGCGAAAAGAATAGGGCTTAAAATTGCGCACACAAACGTGCGCCCATACACCATGAAATTACCGCACGAGGAAAACGGAATGTTTTCTTGGCAATTTTCTATAGAAAACCACTTCTACTGCGCATCTTTGTTTGGTGCAAAAATAGCAAACAATTTTGCTTCCAACGACTCCACAGGCCCACACCTTATCGCAATCTGATCAGCTGATCACGGTTGCGTTGCGTTTCGCACTAGCTGGGAAGAAATGTTCCCTTCAGCCTCAGCTAACGTTCGCCACACGTGATCGGCAAGTCGTCGACGTCCAGTCTCACCTACTTTTTGCGTCCCGCATGCACACAGACACCTTTAATGGAGAATAGATTGCGTGAGCGCAGAAACCTGAATGAAAGCATGGGGTGCTCGTCTCAAGATCATGATCACCGAGTAAAACCTGAACCAACCGAACACCCGGTGATGCACGGTACGGGCCACATTGCTGCCAGCGAACGGTACTCCTTTACGGCATTTTATTCCGTCATGCCGTTGGCAAACGGTCAACAGCTCTGATTAGTTTCGTGTGAATGCAGCCCCAACCAACTTCCTGTAGGTGCACACAAATTGGCATGTGTTTCTAGTTTCTCTAATAACAGAGCGCATCCGAATGACGAAGAATTCACTCATCAACCACTTCAAAACCAGCTGTTAATAGACCCATATAGATCATCGTCTGTGTTTTTCTTCCATTTGTACCGCGGCCAAGGATGTATGGGTCCGTGGCGTTTTTCTCGCATTTTATTTTTATCTTCATCGTTGTACCGTATCCATTTTCGCCAGCTACCGATCCGCGAGGAAGTGCGCCCATCCGGCCATGCTGGTGTCGACTTCACCTTTGTGGTACACCAAGAATTTATCGCCCACCGCAGTGTGTCCCGTACGAGTAGCCTCTCACCGTTGTACGCTATTTCCGGCACGAAACCCCGAATGCATCGGAAGCACCCAAGCCCCCGGTGCAGTTAATCGTATATTCAACATCTTCCCCATCATAACTCTTAACCCACTGGCCTGGTCGACCTCAACTATGGGGAAGGTCCCCTTGAGGAAGGATTGAACGGCAGGGGCTGTTCCGGCTGTTTTTTCTTTTGGAGCAGCATGGTTCCAGCGCTCAAATAGAGCCACTAACCGTAAATAACTGCGGTGGTCGACAGGGAACAAAAAAGAGAAACACCGGAAGACATTCCCATTTGTACCGCCCAACACTTGGGTACGTACTACTGGCCATGGACGTGGAAAGGATTCTCATCGTCGTATTGCATCACGGCCGGAAGTCGTACGTTCTCGGGCTAGCATTTCATTCAAGTCCGGGCAAGAGTCTTCATGGAAGCATGGTCCACTCCATGGGTCGAGTTGGTTCGAAAGGGCAAAAAGCATCCGTGACAGGATATGCTAATTGGGGGAGAATAACCGACAGCTGTCATTCCGCCTTCTTTTTTGCCCGCGACCGTGGCGATTTGATTTAAAAACACGTATTGTTCCTTCCTTTAATGGTGCGGTTTTTGGACACCACAGTTCATGTTGTACATCAAGCCTACATGCTCACTAATCTTCACAAGGAATTGCCTATCTTAAGGATTTGAAAGTCACTTTTTGTAAACGTTTTACATCGAGAAAAAAACCACGCTGTCTTTCTTGATTAATGTGATGTAATAGATATGTTCCGCAATTTTATACACCTTGATTACTGAACTGATCGAGATAAACGTTTAGTACCTGCTTATTATCGCACATCCTATATCGCTTAGTTCTTTTTCACACTCACGCACACATCATAAATACGAAATCACTAGCAGTGCGATAAAAAAACTCACAAACGTCACATGCAACCGTCCAGAGCCTACCGTGATTGAAAACTGCACGTACGCTACACCCCTACAATGCTTCCCAAAATGCAGACTGATCAATTTCCCCCGTTCGATCTGGAGCGTAGTAGGCGATAAGAGAAAAGGAAGAATCTCCCTGCACTCCCTAGCGCCGTCGATAGCAATCTGGTTTGCTGGATGAGGGCCACTTCACAGACGGCTTACGGTGGCTCCTGCACGACCGCTTGATAAGACTTGAGCTTGTATATCGCACCTCGTAAATCTTTTACGCCCCAGAACAAGCAATAACGCACTATCTTATGTCACCACCGGTGGCACTGACAAGCGGGCGTCAAGAGGATGCTCGCACGGGTCTCCGTTTGGAACGTTCCGGCGAGCGGGGTTAATGGTGCCGTTTTCTGCAACATTGGCTCTTATCAGTGGAATGTGCATATCCCCACGCGTCAGCGAATCAATTACAGAAAAAAAACGGCAAAGGCACACACAATCTCACTCACAAACTGAATCGGGAAGCAACAGATCCGAATCGGGTGCGACGTGACACGATTTACTGTTTGCTGGTCAAATCATACGTAACCTATCCACAGGATTTAGATTTTTCCCAACTGCTACCCTGAAGTGTTTTTGGCACGCGAAACAGTATTAAGCGAAACGCTGGTGAGCAAATAACGACCTGGGCGAACTAAGAACCACCTACCCTTGGGTTTGAAGTGTGCTGATAGCTACAGTACACGGACACTCTCGAGACGTTTTAAAACCCCAAACAACTAAAAGCTTTATAAACCACTTGAAGAAGCTACACGATTTTGACTAAAAACCGTAAAATGCACACGAAAATTCGTAAACGAAGGGGATACACACACTTTTCAGGTTCAACCACGCGGTCTGCAGCCTGCAACGGACAGCGTTTAAATGACAACTGAAAAGTAACGTACGAAAGTAAATATACAGGCGGCAAAGCGCGCGGTTCTGGGTGCGAGATTATTTGCGCGCGCGAGAGAGCGGCGTAGTGTTCAGCCCGGGGTTCGGTTTCGAGATTTTGCACCTGCAGCCAGTCAGTCGCAGCAGGCAGCCAGGCAGGCAGGCAAACCGTACGGCATCGGCAGTTCTCTCTCTCTCGGCACGCTCACGCATCGCTACGCCGTGTACCTGCCGACGCTCTCTGGACGGCGGATGGGTTTAAGGTTAATTGGGTTGCCGTAACGCTTGCAAACGGATTAGACGACGAGAGGATAACGTTACCGAGCGGTAACGGGAGAATTTTTATTTGAGTATCCTTCTTTGAAAATAAAAGCTATTAGATAAATGTTTTAAAAAGGTTATATAGCACATAAGAGTAATAAAATATATACATAAACAGAAAATGCTGCGCAAGTTAGAGACATTAGCATAAAATACTATATAAGACCCTGCAAACAGATGCTAATTTTATTGATTGATGTCCAATCCAGAATCGTAAAACGAAATTTGATTTAAAAAAAATATCATTGAAATAATATTGTTACTTTATCTTTTATAAAATTAAAAAGCATGTTAATAATGCCTAAGGATCACCACTGCACCAATCATTAATCGTGTCCAGCTTGATAGAATCATCAATGTCAAACATTTATCTGACGCTATCGTTTGATTATTTTTATGACGTTCATTGCACCTTAATGTGTTCGCTGCGCATCCGATGGGGAAAATTATCTATGTTTTTTTAAATTCATTTCCAGACAAAAGTAAAGTCCATTAAGTAGCGTTACTTTTTAAGCTTTTAATGGCTAACGTGTGTGTTGTAGTTAGTATAATTAAACATATTATGTTTTAATTAAAAAAATTTTTTGTAGATAATCATGTTGTGCGTGATTTGCATGGTATTGTGGAACATCGCATCATCGTGTGTGATTTTGTTGTAGAATTATTTCTTTTCTATTGCATTATTTCATTATTTCTATTGCTCTTAAGTCCTTGTTATAAGCACATGTTCTGTTTTTTTTTAAATTTATAATTAAAAAAAGGTTTTTTTTACTATATGCAAACAATCATACATTTAGCAACGGGATGAAGTATTGCATTCTATACAAAAATGGTTAAACATGCATTTTAGCTAAGATTTTATTTGGGCAAAAAGCAAAAAAACCTTTGGGAGTAATGATTTATTACTATTTTGACAACAGTTGGAACCAATTTATAGTGTCTGATTAAATTGTGCTATTCTACACGCTGACAACATATCAACTAATTCGCCAATAACTTCTTCTACAACGATCAATTGATCAACGTTAATTGCCGAAATTAAAGCAAACTATTGATTCCTCAGAGCGTGTTGCGTCCACTGATTGCCCTTTGACAGAAAACATGAGCAAAAGCAGGAATCCCACACAGCTTAAGTAAACTAACAGAACAGAACTGGTTCTGTTCCAGCCGAAACGGAGCGCTACAGAGCCATCCCCCATCGATCACACCCGACCAATCAATCAAACCATCATCGTTCCATTGGCGGAAGTATTGAACAATATATCTCCCACTCAGATTGTCACGCCGTTTGAACATCGTTCCGAAACATGGCACTCATTTTGACACCCGTCGTGGTACATGCTTCCTCTCCTCGGTGTTGATAACAAACCCCGTACATTATGAAGTATCGTCGCGGTCGTTCAAGGAAGTGTTTATCAAAGAAGCGCATAGATATATAGGGTACGATAGCATTGGGAAGCCCAAATGATGGTCCGCTGCTGCTCTCTGGTCGATCAATTTCGTGTTCAGCGTACTGTTGCGATTTGGTAATTGATCATAACTGACCTACCCTCGCCCGCAGTCATTTGCATCGCTTGCCTCACCGACAGCGGGACATTAATAATTCATCCAACGAGCATACTGGCGCTAGTAAGGTCTCTAAAACGCTTTACAGAATATTAATGTCGACTGCAGCAAAGGCGATTTTTTGGGATTCTAGTTCCCTTTAGGCAAGGAGCTTCCTTCTTGGGCGACGATGTTCTAATCCACCTGGGAGAAACTCCTACCTGGACGATGATACTCAAGGACAGTTTGAGGACGCCATTCAGTAGAGGGTAGCGGTTCTAACGGTGACATTTGAGTCGCCACCGGCCGTAATCGTTCGTACACGAACCGTTTTCTAGGCGCGCCACAGATTCATTTAGCAAATAGCGTACCGCCTCGTTCGAGGTACGGCTGTTAGGGAGAGTCCACCCGAAAAATTGGAATATCGGCTCATAAACAGTCTGATAGCCCGCTGATATGGGGAAAGGAGTTTTTACGACGTGCCGGCAGGTAGGACACGTCTGGATGGTTTTAATTTTCCAGAGTGTGATCTAACGACGGGAGGAAATATTTACGACCTATAAAAAGATAAAGGATACATGTATTCTGTGTTACGCTTCGTTTGTACCTAAACGTAAATATACCTCCCATGCTGAATTGTGTTTCTGTGGGATTATATGTTAAATATTGACAAAAAGATGCTCATCCAACCACGTCCATGTTAAGCAAATTGATACAAGCAGCACAAATCAATTAAACATCATTCAACGCCCTATCGTTAAACCGTGCTACCGGAATACCTAATGTCGATAATTTCTCATGCGGCGCGGTGCAAAATATATGGTAGCTTTTTTCTCTATGCACAAAATATGCATAATGGCTTCGACCTTGAGTGCACTCACAGCACAGCTCCCATAGGCACATCTTCCTCCCAAGCCCAAGCACACACTCTCGCGGCTTATCGTAGTAAGCTTCGCGAGATTCAAGGTATCGCTCTTTCTCTGCCGTCCACGCTACAGTGGGATGACGACGTCTGACTGCATCTTCTCGCGCATTAGCCACACTGCACATCGAATGCATGGGCACGTCCACGGCAGGATGTTGGACGCTGTAATTAATAATTCAGTCACATCGCCGCACACAACCTGCACAGGGCGGCACCTCCCGTTTCCGAAGGTGTCGCTACACCTGCGTTCCTCCCCCAACCCAACGGCACCGTTGGCTTAACCTCGATCATGAACCTGCCGCGGCGATGCCATCGAACTACCGTCGGACTGCCGGTCTGCTGAATGCATTCGGTTGGAGGATCTCGCTGTCTCAGCGCATCATTGGCTAATTAATTACGAATAAAAATGGCACCTTCCTCCTTCAGCGTGGCGTGTGTGACACGATTTGGTGTGCGTAGTTGTCACACCGTACGCCGTTTTTGTCTTCCGACTCTGCTCGCCTGTCGGAACTTCCGATATATTGATGTTTTCGGCCGTCGGTAGCGTTTTGTTCGTTCGATTCCAAGGATCGATATTTGCAAGTGTGTTGTTAGACAATTTGTTTAATTAGAAACTAAGGAGCTGGTAAATAAATGGTAGAGATTAAAGAGGAATAAATCATTCAATGGGAATAAGTAATGCACGTTGTTAACTTCATTTTTCTGAAGGTTGCATAGGGTATATCAATCGGATGATCAAATAGGGTGTATCAAATATCTCTGGGATATTCTTATAAGAAATAACAAATCTTTCATTGATTTCATCGCACAAACTTCAATGATGTTTAAATCAGTAATAAAAGATAGTATTTACAAGAAGATCATAAACACTTATTAACTTATTACTAGTACAACTTTTTAAATAATTTTCCATCAGTTCCGAAAAAGGTCAAATAAGTCATTTTAATTACATATTTTACTCAACTTGAGTCCGTGATTGTTCTTTTAACGCTCCCTTTCTACTTTCTTTATCCTTCCCAATATCTGATTTCCTGAATCTCAAATAAAGGAATAGGCTAATTGTATGAAATTAGGGCATTGATTATTGAGGCATTTATGCTCAAAATCATTCACTACCACAACAATAGCTATTTCCAAAAACAGACAAGCTCTTCTGATCCGACTGTTTATCTGTGACTTCTCTAACCTAAACCTAATCTGTGAAGGATGCAAATGGGCTTCAAATTACATGCAATCTTGCAAGAAATGAAGCGGCTTTTATTAAAACATCAAAACGTCAAATAAATAAATAAAAAGAGAAAACCCCAAATTTTCTGAAGATAATCATTGTCTGACTCGAATGATTAATTTGCGCCTAAAGCTATGCAATTGATCATTGCCGAATATGCCGTATTCGGAATATTGTGCGTACGGTGTGGAAACAGTTCAAAACATTCAATTCAATTAAACATTCAGATTTGTATTGTTGTAATATTCAAATTTTTATTTTTTAACGATTTTACACTCACGGTACATACACTAGATTGGAGATATAGCTTGACCATCCTCACGAATGATAAACCGTAATAACTTCTATTCGACCGTATTCGTATCACAATCTTGACATCTGTTTCCTATGACAAGCGTTTAGAGAGCGAGAGAAAGAGAATGGCACGAATACTCGCATCATATTCAACAACAGTTGACAGTAAAAATTGTTCGCTGATTAACGAGAACAAAAACAACCGCCCACTCACATCCCGCCAGATCATCGCGATCATTTTTGTGCTTTTCTATTTTGTACGTTTCCACTCGGGCCGTAAGCATCATTCAGCACAAAATGACAAAAATATTACATAACAGCTGAAGATGGGGCATTCCCTCAAACATCACCAAACGTTGATTATATTAAGAGTGACGAACAAAATCGTACCACGTACAGTATACGGAAGGCAGAAGGTAGACAAAGGTGGAATGTTTAGCTGCGGAAATGTATCGTATTTCATTGGTGTTTTTGTTTTATTGCCAGATGGTTTGTTGTCCGTCATTAAGAAGCTAAAAGACAATACAGAAATGAAGGAATCGAATGAGCGAATTGCGTAGTGGTTTAGTTTATTGTATTTAAAGGACTTTATAAATCCTTAATGTTTGAAAATTTACTGTTACATCATTTAAAAAAAAATCATACCAAAATCATCATTTAATTTAGTCGGTATTGTTCATCCGTACATGCATTTGAAGCGTCATTAATGATAAATCACTCAGCTTCGCAATGGCTACTACGTGAAGTGCATCTTTTTACTCTCAGGCACTCGTTCGAAACACGTGAGACGATCGCTGCCGTAGACGCCGTTTGAAAATAAATATCTAACGTGAACAGAACCGACCATACATCAATTGGTATCTCATTAACCCATGTTATCCTGAATATAAATTATTTCGCACCACCTTTTTCCCCCTTCAAAATATGTCACCAGCAGTATGCTGTAGCTCTAATCTCGTTAAACAGTACATATAAACATTGCGTACAATTGTAATACTTTTACACACCGTTTCTAGTCTCTTTGACCACCATTGTCGACATGTACGCGACACAAACACGCTAAAACAATTTGCAATACATTCCTGCGGGACCTGTGATGATAAACGCGCCACCCACGGTCGTCCCATCTGCCCAGCATCCGCCCCACAGCTATGCACTCGAATAAATGATGACGATCGTATATTTATTTTACAACAATCGCCAGCCACTTTTGGCAGACGGCCGGTGTGTGCCGTTTGGGTGTCGTTTAATTACTGCCGACAATTTATAGTTCCACCCTTGGCCCTTGGACTCGGCGTATGCTCCATTTTAGAACGCCCGTAAAACGTTTGAGAATGTTGCAGCGTCCGAAACGGCAAACAGATGGTGTGTGAGTTTTGAGTTGTTGTAGTGCCAAGCGTAAGAACATCAAATCTCGGCTTTTTTTTGTGAGAGCAGGGTGACAATTTCATCCTGCAAAAACGAGCTGAACCTAACGCCCTCGATCGCGCGATCGTGTTAACCTTCAGCGAACAAAATAGTTTGGGGAGGGTCGGTAATAAGCGTCGCATGTCAAATTCTATGTCACGCTCGCCAACAATGAGGGAAAGGTATTGACGGTTTGATAGTGAGCAGAGTTTGGTTCAGAGAATATTGGTTTTATTTTTTTTGGCCCACGAAAATAGTGTTTTTTGTGCTGTTTTCTTTCGAGATAGATTCTCTCGCTATGCATAAAAATAATTGATTTTGATCGCTTCTTTGCAAAACCCTTGTCGTATTCGATGTTTCTTTTCTATTTCATATCGCTCCGATTGCATTATTGCAAATTAATTACATCGACTGCTGCCGTACCCCGTGTTGGTCTGGTGCCATTCGGGCGCCATCGAACGAAGCATTCGGTATTGTTATTTGGCCTTATCTCAATCCGGGTGCCGGCATTCCAGTGCCCCAAATGGGGCACATTGTGTGTGCCCCGGTCTGTGTGCCTCCCAAATACCACCAATCCACCGAAGCAAACAAACAAATAAAATACCATTTATCTCATAGATTAGTCCCACGCCGCGGGTCCAGCCCCGGTGCATACGCTACCACGATGCAAATTATTGTAACACGCTGACGTAAGGCACGTGTTCGTACGATCTTTTAATTACTTTTATCGCATTTAACTGCACTCGGTAGGTGTGTACGCGTGTGTATGGAATAATGATGAAATAATTATGTGCTTTTTTGCTTCATTTTTTTCTGTATTTAAGGAATTCATATTCCGCGTGGGAATATATTCGCCGAGGAATTAATAATTAATTTCAAAGAAAATGGCACTTTGTTGCCATCTAAAGCCCTTACCGTTATGATCTCACGTGCAAAGGTCAAAATAATGCCATACAAATGGTGCTAAATATAAGTTCCGAATAACGATTGAAAGCTCGGAATAACAAGCCATTCCTCTTCGATTGAGCTTTCACCCGGGAACGCAACTGGGAATCCCCAATCGTAAAATGGCACGAATTTTTTTGTGCATAGAATCTAAACATTTCATTCTTCTGTCCATCTTCATCAACAACGGGCACAAAGGGCACCACCGAAAGAGGATGAAGCGAATAATCGTGCTTCTAGAATGTCGTATGGCGCTCTCGTATGACGTCGAAGGATGTCGGAATCACAAAAAATAAGCAACCGCTGAACCGCCGCCGTCCGTGTTTTATCTGCGAGACAACAATTATGTACGATCTCCGGCGGCCAATAATTGGTCTCCGGGTGGCTGGTGCGCTCACAGGGTTCGGCTGGTTTGGCGAGGTTGGTTCCGTTTTGTCCCGGAGGAAAACGAAGCGTTATCAAATAGCGCCCGATTAGCGCCTCTTTGGCGCACGCTGCTTATTTTATCATGAACTCATACAGAAGCGAGCGCGCGCGCGGCCGAGGACATATTTGCATGCTTACGTAGAACGGCATATTAATTATGGAGCTTAGGTAAATGTTTGATGGTTAATTTATTCCAGCTGGATGTGCTGCTGGTGCAAACGGTAAGATGATACCGTAGTCGTCGTTATCGAGCGTGTGTGTTTGTGTACGTGAGGATGAGCGAAGATCGCAACTATAGCATCTGATATTCTTTAATCAGAATCAGAATGGGAAACAGGCTATGACGCTTTTCTCGTGGATCTCGAGGGAAATTAATTATTGCTGTGTGCTTGCTCTCCACGTGGCTGTTAATTAATCAATTATGGGAAAACATTATCCAGTGTGATTGATGTGCGTTACACCCATTCGATGACGTTGTTGGTAATGTAATGTTTTTTATGCGCTTACTAGTGTAATTTTGCATGTTCTTTATGTATCGTTTAGTATCATCTGTGAACACTTAAATGTTTCAGTGGTATGGCTATAGAAGAAAATCATAAATTGGAACAACCTGAAAAAATTGTCATTTCCTTCTTACCTCTTTGGCCATGATCAAAATAAAATAAAAATGGGCACAATTGCATAATAATTTGAAAAAAGCTACCATATATACATTGGCAGCATAATAAAATTTTTACTACATAGGTGAATGAAATTGTTCGTGAATTTTTCATTGATGGTTCAATGTTTTGATGCCAAAACTAGTATAATATTAATTTTCTTTAAATTGAGGTCTATCGTTTGGCTATTGAATATCAAAATGTCCGTGATAAATCATTTGAGGATTTGTACTCAGAAAGATTTCTGAAAAAAAGTTAATTCACATTGCATTCCTTTGAAATGTTGTCAGCATCGATCATTAAACAGCCCATATTGAGCATAATAAAAAAAGCTCCCTCGGCACCCTACTTGCATCCCATGATAATTAGGAAATTCAATTCCCATAATGTGTCGAGTCATTGCATTGCTCTCGTCACACCTACCTGTGAAGATCTCTATTTTTTTAATACCCCTTTAGCTTAACATTTAACCAACAACAGTGTCCTGCAGGTGTATGGTTTGTTTCCCCGTGGCGTTCCAATCACGCTCCGTCAATTGCATCGCCCCGTTTAATTAAGCGAGAACGGTACATTTGCTGGAACGGACATATCCGTGATCGTCGTGGGCTAATAATCCATGAAAATCCCCGGATTTAACACGGCAAAGTGTGTCAAAGATTGATGCAATAAAATAGATACTTATGTATCAATCCCGCCCACAATTCTACAAGTAGAGCGAGGAAGATGGGTATGAAAATTTGAACCGATAAACAGGGCTTCCTTTTAAGCCGACCTACCAAAAGAACTGCGTCACTCTGTGACTCGGCGGATGGTCAGTTGTAGGTGGGCAGTCTTGTAGTAGTAGGTAACCCCATTAAAGCGACACGCAAGGGGGAATCACATCGATTTGAAATGCTAAAAATACATTAAAGTTCAACGGAGACCATCGGGGAGCGGTCGTCTTGGTCAGCTTCTGCTGTGTTCTTGTTGTTCTGCTTGTTTGGCTTATGAAAGTGATACGCGTGGTATCATTGCCACAAGTTTTATGATGACACAGATTCCGTCTCCGTGGAGCAATCGCAGTGCAATGGCAGTGTTGTTGATAAGATAAACAGTTACAAGCGCCAGCAATTAAGCACGTGCCGATGGTGGAACAACAAGGGCTTACGAAAATACAAGGGGGCTGAGGTAATTTGACGCAATAGCAATACAATTAAAATCACGCTACCTGGTGATAATCGGGAAATCGGTGTGGTCGTAAAAAGATATGTTTCGAATCAAATCAAATCTTCGACTAATTGAATCCGATTTCCCAGGGTGTGCAAAACATCACATGCGTATGGAAATAGCATACATTTAGGCGCCGAACTAACCGAGAGGCCCATACGAGAGCACGATAGGTTAAAAATGGAAATCAATATTAAAATACGCTGTACATTAGTTTTCATGAGACTTCTGGATAATCCAGCTAAGTCACTAAAGTAGATTATTTATTAGATTATCACTAAATCGATAGTAGAGTGCGTCCTTGTGTAAAGCCGTTGAAGATGATTTTCTACCTTTTAAGTGGATCGTTGTTACAGCTTGGATCGTGAGCTCTGTGAAGTGCTGTGTAACTATTGGTAACACATTGGCACGCTTTCCTATACTTATCTCTACACTTATCGGAGCTATTATTGAAGGAAATATTATTTATAAGATAACGAACATCCTGGCTATATCAAGCATGCTGTTGAGTTTTTTTTATGACAGAGATTACATTTTTGACGGAGAAAGGGACGATGGGCTTTTATGCAATTCTTCCCTTATAATTCAACCTTGTACGTGTAAAGCAACATGATACTGTGGTGTGTTGTTGTAAAACTAGTAATTTTCGCCTGTGCGATGTGAACAATTTTTCCTCCGTTCACAAACAGCTCGTTCGCGCGTTTGTAAGTTTTATGATCGGTGGTAATTATGCTACTATTTATAACCGATTGCCATGTTTATCGACATTCTTCCTGACGGATTGCCCAATGTCCTGCCTAAGTCGTCTATCTTCAGCCTGCCGAACGAAGGTACCAAGAATCATCAACAACGCCTAACAGAGGCACCGCTCGGCGTTCTTCTCTCGCTCTCTTTCTATTCCACCATTTAACCCCTTTGCCGAACGATCTCGCGCGCGATCGTGTGGCAAGTAAAGTGCGCAAACGATGCTATGTTCTGCTTCTACCATTTTGACCGGTCATTCGAAGTTGATCTGCCGTGCGGATAGTATCGTGCCGTGTGTTTCGCTCCCGGTTAGCAGCCATTTTACGAGTTCAAACCGTAGCAGCAGCAGTAATTGTCGCTGTCGAATAAAAACGAAGAGCAGATAGTAAAGCAAAAAGGTATGCACATCCTCGACTTCTCCTCTCGAACCAAACGTTATCTATCGGTGTACATTCGTCGCTTATCTGAGAAACACCGTTTTTTCCCTTGTGACACAATTGGCATCACACAGCCAAGGCAGGTGGCAATTTTACCTTACCAGTCGTAGATGGCAAACAGTGTGTGAGGGTGTACCATCATCATCAGGTGATAGTTCCAACGAACGATCGTTTTGTTGCAATTGCAACCGTTTGTTTTATATCGAACAAAATAGTGTCACTTACCTTTCTGCGGGAGGGTACCAATTAGCACTACAGCAGTGCCCTGTTTTAAAGGTAAAGCCGAAACCATTATAAAATAAGTGTGGACAGTTTGTGTGTGTGAATGTGTGTGAAAGTGTGTGTGTGGAAGAAGAATAGCGTGAAAGCAACGCATACTGAAGGTGATTATTAGACGTCAACTACCAATTAAAGGTCGTTGACACGTAAGATCGATCTGCTGGTGGTGGAGCAAAAGGTGCTAGTGAATTTAAAAAGTATCATAAAAGAAGTTGCTCATGTTATAGTTGCACTAAAACTTTGAACATGATCTTTTTTCTGTTAAAGTATATCCAGAATAGTTAAAAGCAAAAGCTAACACATTCACGTACAAGCGTGTGTGAAATGGCTGCTGAAGAAAGTGTCAGGAATTGCATCAAATTAGGCGCAAAACACTCACACTCGAAAAGGATGCTCATCGGTTTAAAGGCGCCATTATTTTATTTTTCACCACGAACTTACTTACCTTTTTATACGATCGGTGTAGCATGTAGTTGTGCAGTGATACACACTCTAGGCAGAGCAGATTTTTGAAGCTGTCAAAGTGATAGAATGACTAAACGTTTTCTTTCCTTTTATTGATTGGTCTACCGATTTCGGTAACCGACGACTAACATCAATCATTGCGCCTTTCCTTCCTTCGCATTCCGCGTGAGGTTTAAATAGAAATTCTTTCTTAATATTAATCAATAGCAGACATAACTCATTTTCAAGAATAACGGCGCACATATCTTTGCCACCCGGGGGGATCTGTCCTACCAACAACAGAGCAAAGCAACAAAAAAAAAATCCAAACAAAACGTGTTTGAAAATTAAGAAACCAAAATAAATGAGCAAGCAGAGAGATGAGAGTGAACACCCTACTTGATGCTGACAATCACCTTCCCCCCCTTTGTGGGCAATCATTGTATACAACCCACTTGCGGACCGTCCACGCAAGCGCGCGCCATCGGCACTGTTCTGCGGATCACAGCAGTTCTCTGCGTTCAAGTGTCATTGGAAGTGATTTGCGGCTACGCCCGCACAGGATTCTCTTACACACTCAGGCACACACACACACACACACACACACTAGTTGGTGGTTTGTGTAACGAAGCTGACCGATTTATGAAATTATCGCTTCATTTGTTTCGGTGCGACCGACACCCGGCCGGGACTTAACACTTGACATCCTGCTGTACGCCGGCATGTTGTCGGAGGTGGCAAGGAGAAGGTCGGCACGGCGCAGAGGGGTTAAGCGCTAAGTGTGTTTATTAAAAGCGATTCAACAAATTAGTTAATAGGTCATTTGAGGCCCGCACGAAAGGGTTTCAATGTGGAATGTTTGGATTTATCTTAAACGTTTGCCTCGCCGTTGGCTGCAATGCGTAGCGGTTAAATATTTAAAAATTAAACCCTTTAATACTTGTTACTAGCTTGCTTTATTTTCGCCTTTAAATACAACACTGTAATACACAGTATCAAAGGATCGAAATTTTCCTTTCCGTCACGGAGGCGTGAGTTGTTATGAAAGCTATCATTCGAGAAAATAACAATTTGATAAACAACCAAGCGGATCTGTAGGGCCGTAAACAACGATCCGTTGAATTCTCTCAGCGCGTATCCATGGCAACATCTATTAACAAACCAATGCCCCGATGCACAGCATCCGCCACACACTAAGTTTGCCTATTATCGCCCTAAAATTAGCCGCACATTGAAAATGCACAAAGTTGATGCACCCACAATACGTGCTGATTCGTGCTGAATGCCGGCGGCGTTGAGAGAAGCAATTTTCATTCCCAAAACAACGCTCCAAAGTTAAACAGCGAGCCGAGTTAGGATAATAACGCACGCTCACAGCCGGTAAACGATCGTGTGCTCTAGAATGGTGTGGGGAGCTGATCGGGGGAAGCAAACAATTTCGCACAATTGCAGTTGCTGCAAAAGCACAGGTACTGCTCGGCCCCAAATAGATCATTGTTTGGCCTATTTGTCACGCACGACGATCCGATTCCGACGATCGTGTAGATGATTAGGCATTTTTGAAAGTGGGCGACATGTTCGATGAGTCTTCGATAGAGACGATGCTTCGAACGTGTCCATGCACTCCAAACACTCCCGCGAGGTCTTTGTACAACTCGAAAAGATAGACTACAGCCAATTACGAGACCATTTAGCTGTTGTGGAGTACATGCGACACACTTCGTACTCCTGTAAATTGGGGGGAGGAAGGTGGACATGTCTGATCCGGACGTTCGCGCGCGCATTTTTACAGCCTTGTGTGCATGCGGTAAAAATTAGCGACTTCTCCTCGCGCATACAAAACAATCATAATCGTGTGGACGCGGAGACAGAGCGGTGGAGTGGTACCGACCTTGTTGGTGGGTGGGTAGCGTTTAAATTATTGTTCGCCGGTGTGCCGAGGTAGGGTTGACAGCTTGGGGAGTGCTCGATCATCAACAACACCCCCGAGTAGGACGGAACGAAGAAGCATTTTGATGATCGTAGCGTCTAAGGTTCTTCCTCTGGGGGGCGCGTTGAATGATCTAACCCTATAAAAAATGAGTGCTGCCGTGCTGCTGGTACGGAAGATGCACGGGTTTCCCAATTTAAAACGTATTCCGCCCGCCGAATGGACGCTTCCGTTCTCGCTTCCAACGGATGCCATCTGTGCTGATGGCTGATTAAGCTCGCGGTTGTGTTGAAGATGCGTGAGCTGCTCCACCTCCCATTAGCCGAGGGGGGGAGGTTCATTGCGCTCGGGAAGCTCGCACTAATCCAGCGTGTAGGAAGCTGGATCTATCTCCCGATCTGTTCTCACTTTTCAGCGTAATAATCCTAGGCTGGCCGTTAGATCATGGTCTATTACTCTATGTGTTTGTGTGTGCGTTGGGTTGTGCGGCGTGATTCGTTAAGATGTTTTGACTTATTTTGAAGCCCGGCCAACGGCTTCAAACACGCAAAAGGGTCAAATAAAGGTAGCGTTCTTTCATGCTCGAATGAAGATACAGCAAAAGCAAAACAACGATTGCAATTTGTGATTCATCACGCAGGTGTGAGTGTTCTTTAGACGGATGCGAATGGTGGTGTGGTTTTTTTTTCTGTATCATTCGCTCCCCATTTTTCGTTCACACTCTGAGGTTTCGTGGTTTGTGGGTTAATAGTCGCCTGATGATTACTCATTGGAAAATTTTCGTTGCAATCGTTCGCTGGAACGGCGGTGACTTTTGATGGAGGAAATGATCAACATTTAATTGTTATACTGCTCTTGTAATATCCTTTTTTATGCATTAAAATAGCTGGGCATTAATTTGCTGATTATTTATCGGTTGTGAACAAAGCAGTATGTGCAGTATTGTGCATCATCATACCTTATAGTAATCACAACTGTTGTTTGTCCACTGCAACGAGAATCAACAGAGACTCAAGCATCTCAACGCGATGCTGCACAAGCTTTATTGCACCTAATAACGTCCAATTGCGCACATGTTGAATCAACGCAATTCTCCTTAGAAGAAAAAACCCACCCCCACCGCCTCCATCCACCATCATCACTCTAGGAATGTGGTTTCACATCCTATTGAATCATATCACGATCGCAAGAAACGACAATGATAATCACGATCCACCAACGGTCAAATTGATTGTTGCGATCGCAAAATGATTCCTTTATCCCCGATCGACACGTATCACTGGCTAATGGCTAGAAGCGGCTAGCTAGCAACCAACCGCCAAACTGCAATTTAATTGCAGAGTGGGCAAATAAATCCAAACAAAGTACCGCAGATTGTTGATAATTGTCACTGAGCATTTGTTTGCACGTGTGGCACACTGGAGACTGTGTCTTTAGGCAAGTGGATTTACGTTTTATTGGGCATGTCTTAACGAGCGACTGTTGTCTTTGCTGTTTGGTAAGCCGGTATTAAGGACGCGGCACTCCCAGGTCGAGTGAAGTCACCGATTCAGGGTCTAATTACGTCTAGTCTTATGCGTAATCTTTCTGGTTTTTAGTTCATCTTCCAGAAAGGACTGAAAGCTTGTGTCATTGTCGTTTCATTCCAGAAAGTTAAACCCAACCAGCTATAGTTGTAGTGCGTCATGTAAAGTTTCTTGGTCGGCGATAACACGCTTCTAATGCAAATTATCTTCACCGGTAACTGATACAGCATCATTCCCACATTCCACAAAGTAACCACAAGAAATTTGACTCCTCAGTGGTTTTCCCGCTCATCGTGAACCCTTCCAGTTACACAATTTGTGCGCAACTAGAACACAACAAACCAACCACAATTACTTTGTCATGTATTCCAGCTCGCGGTAGGCACGCGACTGTGGACAAACTGTGAAGGCCTGTTGCTAAAGCCACGTTCGTCACTTGACGCGCGATGAATCTTTCGTTTGCTTCGCGACTAAAACGCCCCGCTCTGGAGCGAAATGGAGGAAATAGAATTGTGCTACACATTTGGTTTTGTTTTCCGTTACTGTACCGATCCGGTCGATGGTGGGGGCCACCACGTGGTACACCACCTCTTCCCTCCTCCTCCCCCTGTTGGCTTATCGTTTGTTTGTTCCGTGGGCAAATACACACCTGTAGCGGCTTTTGTAAAGATGTTGTATGTAGTGCTGATGGTGCTGCTGCTGCTGTTTGTTTACTGATTTTAATTAATTACGTAGCCTAGCCCCAACCGGCACGAATGCAATAAACTACAAAATAGGATGCAATGAGGATCATTTAGCAAAACGGGGGCGAGGGCGAGCTCTGTACGGGAATTGAGTGCTCTCTTTGGAGAAGGCTTTTAACAAGCAACGCTTAAATAACAATTGACACGACGATGCACTGATTCAGCAAATCCCACCGCGTGGGAGCAATTTAAATGGCAAAGATAACGGCGACTACTTGCATGAGGCGCAAAACGCAACGGTGCTTGCGTGTGAGATAGCGATCTGTGGATGTGGAAGTAGCGCATACTTGTGCAAATATTTGTGTGCTGGTTTGATTGTATTTTAATTTTTAATCATTTCATCAAGGACGCGTCTCTAAAATGTTCCAATGTTCCACAATTCTGCATTTTTTCGTAATGATTCAATCGAAACAATCATAATTGGTGGGATAAAAAATTATGAGTTTTTCTTCTTTTAAACATACTCAGTTCTTAGTGATTCGGATTGAATGCAACACCCTTTGGGGTTTATTACCGAGAATATTTGCCTCGATTGTTGTATTCATGAGTACACTGTAGCATTTTTTAATTGACTCTCTTCACATCTAAAACCGATGCGCTTCTCAGAGCTCCACACCCGCAAAAGGTAAATCGCCGTGACCAAGTATTTAATTCATCTCCGTGCTGCATCTTGGTTGCATGACACGATGCAATTTGCACCCGGAATGACATTCAAATTCACAGTCATTCAGTCGCGGGTGAGTGTACAAGTGGCTGTTCTTGCTGCTGCTGTTGCTGCTGCTGCTACAATTAGCCTACCATTTATCAAATCACGCTCAGCTGATGGTAAGTGAGGCTGGGCCTATGGCCACAAACGCCGCGCGCAAATGTTTCCGGATTGGATCGGCTTACAGATACGCTCAGGCACACTATCGTCGTGCAATTAAATAATCGCCACCGTAGCTGTGCATCGGTGACATTGCAACGTTTGCCACCTTTATTTCCCATTCGCCCTTTTCGGTACAAAATTGTGTTAGAAGCACTCGGCCAACGATTGGCGACAATTGACGCGCTTTATTGAAACATTAATCATTGCACGATAAACATCAGTGCAAGACCTTCGTTACGGCTCTCGTCTGTGATAGGGGCCGGTTTGGCTGTGCATCAATCATGGTTAAAGTGGTGGCCTCGTACATGCTTTTTGGTGTTGTTAGGCCCTTTTTTCTGCTGTCCCACCAATAGATTTGTTATCTTAAATTGTACATGTGTTGTTACTCGCTGGGAAAGATGGACAGTGAATTAGGCTTCTTATTTGAGGCATCAATTCTAATGGCAAAAACTAGGATAAATAGATAACTAGAAACATCGATTGCTAACCGTCACCTCCAGTACATATTTGTATCGATGTATCACCTTCATTATGCGCTTTAGTAAAAGTAACTACTAAGGTAAGTGTATCTGCATCTCCGTTTGAGGGATGCAATTGCGACACTTTCCAACTTGGTAATCGTGTGATTGCTCCTCCCGATACGTGTGCATCGTCAATTATCATTCCAAATGCATCTCACTGACCTAGTCAAGCTGGCAGTGGGTGGCAATGACCACCAACCATCGGCCCCCTTGCTTCAAGGATACGGCATTGGTTTGCTTTCATGGTATCTTTGCTATTGCCTTTCCTGCAACAAGTGCATCCAAACTGTACCTTGAGCGTCTTGCACGCTGTTTAAGTGACAGTGTAAAATGCTAATGAAGGTAAGGAGGTTGACATCCGTTGGTGGAGCTTACATTGCATGTAAACCATGCGTTTGGACTGAAGGTAAAATTGTTCATTTACAATGTATTGAAGGATGTGGCAAGAATATTGAACCAATTTTCTGATTTAGATTTGTATCTAGTTACTTATACGATTAAAACCATGTTTCTAGTTAGATTTATCATGAACATATTTATCGTTATGTAATGTGTAATGATCTTAAGCAATACATACGGCCTTTTCTGACCGTTCTTCCCGATAAAAAAGTATAATGATAATGATTTGAATAAATAAACTGATTAAAACAATTGTATTACGTTTTCAAAAGTTTTTTTGAAATTATACTATCATTAGGTAATATTTTTGTAATAAACAGCCTAGACTATTTTCCAAAATATGCTTTACAAAATGGGGTTGAATCGTAAAAAAATAAGCCATTCATAACATTTATTATTAATAAACCAATCAATCATTCATAGAATCATACCCTAACTTGTAGCAAATTATTCTCTTTGAAACACGTTACTTTTCACTTTATAGCATGTTGTGTTACGCGTTACCGACGTTACTCTTGCTAGCGATTTTGTACGCGTTATCCGTGTGTACAATATTGCGTGCCACTTGCAACTAACGTATGTAATCTCCACATGTTAAGGTCCATTTAGAGATCGCATCAAAAAGAATATTATTTTTCGATGTTTTAAAATATTTGTTCAGCTAACGGTACGATAGCTGCTGTTAACATTGTGCGTAATGCTCGTGCACATAGTAGAGGATTACAATATTCTTTATTTTGCTAAACAGTACGCCATATTACTACACCAATGAAATATGGTAACAAAATCAAATTTTCACATACAGTCTAACTCGGTCTCTAAATGTATCTTTATACCCTGTATACTAATTCCCAATCACCAGGTTAGCGGTCGGTAAATTGAAAAGTCTTTCACCCCGTTACGCAACCCATCTGCGATAGTTTTGAGTATAGAGTTTTATTCTGTTATTGAAATAAATAAATCATTGAAACATATTTTCTAAGTCTGTAAGTATTTTTCTTTGTCCGTGGTTTTAATGCAATTTAACCCATCGTAGGAAAAAAAGTTTATTTTAAATTAATAACCTTGAGCTGTCATAAATATTGTCCTGTCAAGGGATAAATGTCCTACTTTGTTGATATTGTTTACTCGGTACATCGTTGGTTTACTTTTTATCTCATCGTGGTCTGAATTAAAAGAAACCCGTAATATAATTATAAGAATGCAATGAGCATCCGGGAATGGCACAACCGTAGAAAAAAAACACAGTGAAACGGCAGGAAACAATGAACTCGCGATGATGTCATTTTTTATTACTTCTGCGTTAGTTGTAGGATTAATCTGTAACGACGTTGCTGCTGCGGTGTAATATGCAAATCCAGCTTACGATCGACGTTTACCTCGTGCTCTGGTACAATTAAATGTGTCCTCCGTCGTGGACCCGTGTCGTATGCGTTTTGCACAGCCGGTTGTTCAATTCACTATGTGCATGTGTGTATATGAAGGTGTGCACGATCTAAAGCACAATGTTGATCTCATCGGTAATCGACTTTTGACAGTAAACAAAATATGCATGTTATGAACAAACAAATAATAATTAAAATGAGATTTTTATGCAATTCTTTTTTTAAATACATAAACCACCAATATAACGAATACCGAATATAAAATCAGAAAGTATTAAATAAACACATTCAACTAAAAGATACTCTACAACCAAAACAACAGAACACCCTGTAAATTTGCTTGACGATGCAACTGTATGCAGTTATTTGCATTCACGTCACGAATACACACGCTATCCGAAATCGCAAAAAAAAACCGCCAAAACATTCTAACGCATCTTGTCAAAACAAATGTGATGCATCGTTTGTTTGTACGCGTCGCTGTTTGTGTCCCTCATGGGTATCAATCAACCAAAGCCGGCGATTGTTGTGCTTTAAATAATAAGCCGTGCCTGCTTGCTCACTTCTTTTTGTCTGGTGCGAAAGGTTTTGTGAGTGTGTTTGTGTGATGATCTGATGTAATTGATGTTTTAGCAACTAAATGAAAATAAAATAAAAACAAAGAGACAATTGTTTAACGAATCGTTTGCATGTCATGGTCGAAGACGAAGGATAGTTTTGTACGATACGGTAGCATATATTGATAAGGCTTGTGAGTAGTACAACAATTTCGGCTTGTCATACGCATGTGCTTTCGAAATGTTTCTTATGCGACGGTGTTGTCGGATTTATGATCATACATTCACACACAGTAACGCAGTCGATGTGTAGGAGGCATCATATTTTATTGGTGTGCGTGGCTTCTTGCGATAGAGCGCCAATATTTCTCTTTGTTATGATGATTATATCTCGCTGTATGCGTGTATTTGCTCCGACAAGTGATTTTTCTCCTCTTCTGGAACCTCTCTCTCCCTGGAAAAAGAATCTATCAGAGAGAAAAGAGAGATAATTTTTCAGAAAACGGAAGGAAACATCCTAAACCATTCTAGAGGCCATCCATCACGTTCTGGATTAGACTATTTCCATCCGTGCATTCTTATGGCGTTAGCCTTGAATAAGATCAGCGTTCAGAAGGATGATGTCAAAGTTGTGCAGCAGAAATGCTACATTTATTGATATAAATTCTTGTGCGTTGGTTTAACAACTCCAAATATTGCATTGGGTCAGTTTAAATAATTGGTAAAATATTGAATTAAATCAGATTGGAAAAACAAATTGATGGAATTGATGACCAACTCAATCTTTAGATTTGCACTCCAATCATTCTTGTAGCATACCGTCAACTTGCTGGTTGAGTCGATCTCCAACTCCAACGATGGTTCGTTGAAAATTAAACAGCCTGCTCAATGCAAGGAATCGTCGATATGGAGATTTTTTTTTCTATGATTTTTTTTTTAGTGTTTATGTGTGATCAGAGTGCCTTTTAAATCGTATTGTTATATATGTGGTTTATGTGTATTTTGAGATTTATGATCGCTTGCCCATATAATACAAAACTTATCGCAGTTTCTCTCTGGTCAGGTCCGGTGTGCTTTGAGTAGAATTTCAACAATATGCCCTTAATTTTACTCACGCGTACACACACACCTGAAACAGTGAAAAAGACCGCGAAAACATTCTAATGTCAGACCAGACATCTCCGCGTGTTGTTTGTTTTTCACTAATGTTCCTGTGAAGAGGTTGTTTAAGAAGTTGGTTAATTGATGTTTTACGAAACCTTTATAAAAAAGGCAAAGAGTTGGTACATTTTGAAAAGCTTGTACCTAGCATGAGCGATGGCGAAGCGACTCCAGAGGTGTGCTCTCGGTGTCTTTCCTGTGCAGCGGGAATGTTCTGGCACTCATACATACACGCATATTACCCATTGCTGTCTGTAGTCGGCAACGGTACTGCACCCATGGCGCGGCGCTACAGGGTACAGCCGGATATATAGGGGCTACAGGGAAATATGTTTTACCATGATAAGTGTGCACGAACACTTATTCGGAGGCTGTTCCACCATTCGCTTTATTTCGTTGTTGTGTTTTCGCTGTCTGCGTGTAGTCGGTGCATGGAAGAGCGAAGGGTTTATTCTCTTCAGAAGACTGCCACTCTCTCTTCAATTCAACCAGAGAGAAAAGAGAGATAATGAATCAGAAAAATTTGGGGAAAGAACTCAAGCCTTTCATGTTCCTTCTTCCATAATGTTATGCATTCGACTGTCTCCTGCCATGCGTTCTGATCGCGTTAGAATTGACTAGGATCAGCTTCCAGATGGAATTATGATTAGAATTCCGAACGTACCGATGCTCAGAAAAAAAGATCACGATCGGTAAGGCAGGGAGTATTAGAACCGATATGCACCCTGAACTGTGGCAGTGCATCGTCTTTCTGATACTCCCATGTCTCACACGTTTGTAGGAGTAGGTTAACTTCTACTTAAGCTATAGCTTTTGGTTAAATTTTCTTGAAAAATCAACTAATGCAGAATCAAATGGATGATCTACAACTCTTCAGATTGACGATTCTCAAAAGTGATATTTCACAACGCTCTTGAATGAAGTTGAAAGTGGGCATAGGATCAATTCTTCAGTGGTTCTGCAAGAAACTAAGTTGTTGAGTTGTTTGAGGTCTGTGTTTCGATACATTAAATAAAGTTGATTTGATGGGAAAAACAAATAGATGGAATTAGAAACTGATGATACCCATTAGATTCGCCATCAAATCGCTATTGTGACAGATCGCTTGCATATTGGTTACACCAATTTCCAACTCCAACTATAGTAGGTTGACAATTATATAGTAACCTGGTTTGTGTTTTACGATCGCGCACTAATACTATTGCAAATATGATGTGAATATGAAAGGTTATCATCCAGACAGGTTCATCTTAAAAATGTTCTCGATTGGTGTGAGTTCAATTGGGTTTGCCTAGGCATCGGATCCGAGCCTGTTCTAAATTTAGAAACTCTACTCCTCTCTAAACTTCTATCTCTTGGAAAAGATTTTTTGAAGGAGAGGAAAACAAATCGATAAAACTAAGGGATGGCTTTACCCGGAACTCGCCACCACGTAGCTCTTTTGGCAGACCGCAAACTTGCGCGTTAAGCCACTCTCCAACTCCAAACCAGGCGCGTTAATTGTTAATACAGTGAATACTTTATGCAGCAATGCACCCGAAATTAATTTGCCAGGAGATATGTTTTGAATCACATATGGTATGGTATTGGCGTGTATCACACAGGTTAACTGAAAATTATAATTCGTAGGAATTGCTCAAGATTGGAGAAAATATTACGATTGGTGAAGTGTGCCATAGTAAGATTCTATCCACCAACCTGCAGTGCACCAGATGCCTCTTCTGTCCGACTACGACATTCCTCACACGAACAACAGACCTGCGAACATCCATCTTAAGACGTGTGTCGCATTGTTTTGTTTAACTTTTCCATGGATTTTTTACGAGTTCCGATTGTGGCATTGAAGTTGCAAGTTAAGGTAAACGTAAAACAAGAATTCGTCCCTAGAATACACTTTATTTCAATAAATCCAGCATTACTTTATTCTTGTAACAAGATCGTGCCGATAGTTTGGATCATGCTGGAGACAGCACAGCAGGCCGTATGTGTTACGTTGTTTCGCAACAGTTTGTACGGGGTGGAGATCGTGTAGAAAGGAGTCGAATCGAGTGCCACTATTTCGAACAACTATGGCGCTGGGTGTGTTTGGTTATTGCCTTTCAATAAATTACTGAAACGGATCTAACCAACTGTTGATTCCTTTTCTTCTTAGTGTGTTTAGCTTGTAGGAAAAGCGTTACCCGTGTATGAAATGCTGCATGCAACCTCAAACGGCGTTACGCAATTTACACAAAACTGTGCTTTTTTCGTTCTCTGTACACGGATCTTTCTTCTCCCGTCCATCCTTCTTAAGCGGTTCATTATTTTGAACATATAGCAGATTCAAAATAGATTCAATTCCGAGGAAGAAAATCGTAGGAATATTAAAACGTACTATCTTATCGATTTGGCCTGCTGAAAGTATTCAGGTTCTGAAAGACAAATAACGCATCTTTCGAGGAGTTTGATATTATTTTATAGCAAGCTAATTCTAATTTTCTGCTTACTGGTACTTCTTTCATACACGTTTCGCAAGTGTATTATATCTGCTTGCTTTCATCACAACATATGGAATCGTCCTTGGTCTGCTCATGATCATATGACCTCGTGGATTATTGTTTGCCATCTATAATCGAAGAGAATGTGTTTCGCTCGTGCACGACTCGACCACTGCATTGTTATTCTAAAGGGCCAGCGAACGGCTCTGTCCTTGATTGTGACGTATAATTTCTGCCTCTAAAATTAGAAAAAGAAGGAAATACGATTGAAAAAAATCTATGAAAACATCCTACAACATACTGTAATGTTATGGAAAGTAACCCACCTGCTTGACTCGAATTCCATTCGTCTTAACGCAAAGAATAGGCAACGGGCGATACAAAAAGAACACCATACTCAGCAGGCGTTATATCTGCTCTTGAACTGTTATCGTCGATATTGTCCTTTTCATGGTAGAATGACACCTCCTGGGTGAAAAATCCAGTTTACTGAGCAACATGTTTCGGGTGCCGATGTCCATGCCATAATAGTAAAAACTCGGTCATGTGGTCTGAACTGAAACCGGTCGCAAATAAATGAAACGAATATCAAAAGTTATAAACAAACACCGGTAACATACCAGGAATGCAACGAGCAGCAAAACCGTTTCGCAATTCCACCACAAACGCGCCCTGGTTTCTGCAACGGTGCGTTGTCCGATGTTGTTCCCTTTCGCTTAGGCCCACGGATGTGGGTTAGTGAATGCACAAGTTCAAGGTTGATGCCATTCGGTGTTTCGGTTCGGTGGTGTTTTTTTTTTTCTGCTCCGTTCTGATTTCTCGTCATCACTTGGGAACACATCGAAGCGCAAGGGAGGGGATGAACTCGTGGAGATTTCCATCTCCATTTTGTGCGCCTTTCGCTTCTGCGTTAGTGATGCGGCTAATCTGTAACGGCGTGAATGCAGCGATGGGATATGCAAATTACGGCGACACTTACTTTGTGTGCTGCTGCAATCAATTGCGGGAGCCGGACCGGGTGTGTCTTCTTCCGGCGGCTTCTAAATGGACACTGTGCATTTTGCGTGTGCTAAGGTGTGCCGTAGGACTCCACACTGTGTAGCAATCAAAACAGAGCGACACACTGGTTCTAAGAACTGAACTTAAATGAGTTTGTGCTTTTCCTGTTTGGTTCTAATTATTGTTCTGCTTAGCATCGTGTATTGGAATGGCAGGGCAATTTCGTTAAAATACTGTATGGCGGCACGGTACATTTGGGGCTTGAACCCATGACGGGCATGTTGTTAAGTCGTTCGAGTTGACGACTGTACCGTACCACGAGACTGGCAAATTATACGCTACACACACAGAAAACAGTGGCGATGGAAGCTGTGTGAGTGTATCATTTCACGTTAGTGCGGTGTTTAGCCAGGCATTGGCGATACGAGCCTGTTCTAATTTTAGAAACTCGAATTTCGGAGAACGCAGCTTTCCATTTGCCATCGATCTGCACACGATCATTTCGAAGCCTGATGATGATAATGATAATGCAGTCTTACCCCTATTTGCCCTGATGATGCCCTTTGTGTGATGGTAGTTGCATATCTTCGAAAAATTTTTTTTGGAGAACAGGAAAACAAATCGATGGAATTGGGGGATGGCTAAACCCGGAAATTGCCTCCAGACAGCTGTTGTGGAAGATCGTAAACATGCAGGTTGAGCCGTTCTCCAACTCCAAAGCAGGAGCGTTATCTGTGGTACAGGTAGTTTTTGATATAGTGCATCTATGTGCATCCGAAATGCACATCTCGAGAGACATGTTTGGATTTACATACGGTTTGATGTTGGCGTGTGTTACGCAGGTTAACTGGAAAACAAATTTCGTAACTATCAGCTCAAGATAAGAGAAAATATTACGAACGATGAGGTGTGCCTTAATGAGATTCTATCCACCAACCTGCAGGGAGGCAGATGCATCATCTATCCGATTAAGACATTCCTCACACGAACGACGGACCTGTGAACTTGCGTCTTAAACCGTGTTTCGCTTTGTTTTGTTTAATTTTTCTATCAGAATCAACGCAGTCCGACACGATGGGATACAGCCTAGGAACGGAGGAGCTTTCCAGCAAGTCGAGCGGACTGTGGCGTGCGCTGCTGGCCGAATTTGTAGGTACGTGTGTGACCTGTCCCCGGAAATAGCTCCTGCAAAATCGCCTGCAGACAGCGCAATGATCGTGTGCCCTTTCATTACAGGCATTTTCATACTGAATTTCTTCGCTTGCGCCGCCTGTACGCATGCGAATGGAGATAAAACGCTGATCTCGCTGGCATTCGGGCTGAGCGTGTTCATGGTGGTGATGGTAAGTAGCGCCAATATTGCTGTTTATGTTTATTTGCTCGGTCTGGAATGGTCCGGTTGGATGGATTGTGTGGAATGTTGTACATGATGTACATCACTCACCTCATAAAGACCGACTTGATCGATCGCATCAGAACAGTTCTCTCCTGAGTGTTGTCAATCAAAATTCGATACCAACCCACAAACTTGATAACGCCGTAACGCTGAATTTCGAACCAAATGTATTAGCCTTAACAGCTCACAGTCGCCTTCTTACTCCACACATTCCTCCAACGAGAAGAATAATTTACATTTTCCCAACCCTCTCTCCAACACACCCCACCCAACGTGCAGTCGATCGGACACATCAGCGGTGGTCACATCAATCCCGCCGTGACGGCTGGAATGTTGGCAGCGGGCAAGGTTAGCCTGATCCGTGCGCTGATGTACGTGGCGGCCCAGTGTGCCGGTGCCGTTGCGGCCACCACCGCCCTCGATGTGCTGATTCCGAAAAGCTTCCAGAACGGGCTCGGCAACACCGGACTGAAGGAGGGCGTCACCGATATGCAGGGGCTCGGGTTCGAGTTCTTCCTCGGCTTCGTGCTGGTGCTGTGCGTGTTTGGTGTCTGTGACGAGAACAAACCGGACTCGCGCTTTGTGGCACCGCTAGCCATCGGGCTAACGGTTACGCTCGGCCATCTGGGCGTGGTGGAGTACACTGGGTCAAGCATGAACCCGGCCCGTTCCTTCGGCACCGCATTCGTCACGGACAGCTGGGCCCATCACTGGGTAAGTCTGGCTGGGAATCGGTTGGGAGATGATAAATGGGTTAAATATTGTGACCGTTCTTGATGTCAAACTTGATGTCAAACACACAGATCTACTGGGCTGGACCGATCCTGGGCGGTGTTACAGCGGCTCTGCTCTACTGTCAACTGTTCAAGGCACCGACCGCCAGCGATGCTTCCGAGCGCTACCGTACCAGCGCGGACGATAAGGAGGTAATGTTGAACCTTATGAAACATGCCGCACTGGAGGAATCGGTTATTACTACGTGAAATCCAGTACGGAAAACCCCGAACCGATCATCATCTCACAATCACGATCTCATCTCATCCGCACCGCAACTTCACATCCGCTTTTTAATGTGTTTTATCCCCTTTACAGGAGATTTATTTGTTATGTTTTATTGTGTTATCATTGTTATCGTTTTTTATGAATTAAAGCAACCATTTACACGGTTGGTTTCGTCTGTCATTTATAGCTGGCTTGACTGTGCTTTCATCACCACTCACATCCACTTCACACCATCGTTCTCCACGCTCAGTCGAGCATGGCGATGATCACGATCATCATCATCACTCCCCCGTCGAGTTAGCTTATGGTTGTCTTAATGTTTCACTCTCGTTTTTCCCTGTTCCGTTTTGTTCTAGATGCGTCGACTGGACGGCAAGCATGATATGGCGTAAATGATCGTCCCCTCGCATCCCGAGGAGGGCTGAATTGAACCCCTTTACTCTGTGTGTCCCGTCGAATGTTGTGGTACCGTTGTGGTGTGTTATGTTTTCTGTGTTGCCGTTTTACTAATTGTGACCTCATCCCCTTGTCCACGTGGAGTTTAGTTTTCCTCTTTTTCTCAGTCCGAGCAACGGGTGAACGAGAAGACGTGTCCGGTTTATATGTAAGCTGGGTTGCAGGTGTCGCTTGAAAACACAAATCATCTTCATCTGTAGCTGGGTCGCTTGGTATATCGTGAGATATGCGACGAAGGTGTATCCAGATGCATTAACTATAATAAACTTATAGAATTATTGATAGTTAGTAAACTGAAGCTGTTGCAGTGTTGTGGCTTTATTGGTTTACATCCGAAAGTATTTACTAGGAGGTCCACCCATTCTGCGTTTCCGGAGAAGGTAGCGTAAGGTCGTAGACGTTTTCCTTTTTGCATCATCCACCGTTTTTCCCATGTTCCCTGGGAAACCGGTGGGGAATTCTCCACCGGATGAAAACCACTGGTCTACATCAACGCTTCTTCTTTGCTCAGTACGGTACTGCTTGCGGTGTCGTAATGGCATCCTGCAGTCAAGATCAAGATGGTCTGAATTAACGATGATCTTGAAAAGCCGTTGGACATAAGATTCTACAGGGTGGGGCCCAAAATAGACTCTGCTGAATTCCACCTTTCCAGATCATCGTTCTTGTCCCAGACATACTACCTGTTGATCATCCAGTCATTGCATAATCTGGTGCAGCGATCCTGGGATGCTGTTGTCCGTTTTCGTCTAGCGGGTTAATCCGCTTGTCCAGACGATATCTTCCCACGAAAAAGGCTGAGAAGAGAAGACGGGCTTCGTTGTCTTCGAGAAGGTTCTTGGTGCGATTTAGATGCAGTGATGGAATGCTCAATATTTCGAGGGATCGCATAGAAGAGGACTCGCTTGATGGCTTTCCTGGTTCCGACATCCAGGCCAGCTTCCACGCGCTAGGAAACACCCACAAATAGGTAGTCTCTTTTTGGAGATACCGCCTCCATTGAGTTCACTTAATCCTGTGTTACGTTTTGTCCATTGCTCCTTCACCGAATAAGAATGCTCTGTACTGAATGTTCGATGAAACATGTGGCAAATGTAATAGAAATCATAATATTTACAATTTCATTGAAGTAAACATTTCAACTAACCTTAGGCAATGGTCCAACCTTGGCATCGTAACAGAGGTTTCAATACTCTTAACTTAATTTGTTATGTTAACACTTGAAATACATATTTTACACATTAAACCTTTTTAAATTATTTTATCCATCACCAGAGTGTTCTATCCTCACTGAAAACAGGTCGCTACTGTTGAAATTCAGTGATTTTTCGATAGTTTTATTTACCCGTGTATCGTGCAAGCAGTGTCAATCGTACCCCGTTTCACACTACACAGCTGCTTGACATTTCAAATGTAAACAAAACATTGAAATCGTATACCAGTGGAAGGCGGTTGATGCTGATAATTTTGTTTATTTAACGCCTGCTGGTGCTTCTGTTGAGTATGTTGTGTGTTTTGTTGCATTTTCAAATAAATATTGTATTGCTTGCTCTTGGCGGTACGCGTTATGATCAGCACTGGAAGCAGAAAGTGTCCTAGGTAGCTTGTAAAGTAGCCAGCAACAGAGGATCGTGCAGTAAATACTGAAGCCATGCGAGATATCCTGCAGTGTATGTATATTTTAATATTTATATCTAAAACGTTAAAGCAGTTACTACACTTTGACGCGAAGCCCATTTTTAGAAGCCTGCTCGTACGCAGCTGTGGATCTGGTATAGCGCTGGAATGGAGCGAAGAACATGGTGGAGCAAAACGCTCAGATTACACATCATGAAGTGGCACATGCGATTGGTCCCCAACTGAGACGAAAGACTTCAATGACTTCGGAATGGTTGGTCTATATACATTCTACGCATGCTTGCCGCGCATGAACACAATATGATGACGGTAAACTTCTATGCAAAGTTAGACGGCGAACTTATATGTCTAAGCCGGGAACCCATAGACAGTAAAGCGAATGCTTTTCATATTAAGTGCCACTTTTAACAATCCTACTATGGTTCTGGTTCGGAGTGGTTCTAGGGTAGATCAGCAGAATGCCTTGTTGTAGAGTTGCGTACAAGCAGTGTTGTATGCAAGAGAGAGAACAAACATAGAATGAGGGGAAGTGTGAGAACGTTGACTAAAAGAGAGGGAATTGTGGGAGAGAACATTGGTCACTGTTGGAAGTTATATAAAGAGAACGTTGGTGAGAATAGGAGATGGTGAATAAACGGTGACGAGGAAACATCAACGATACCGTGTTTATCATTTAAAAGAGGAGGATTCTACAATTGGCGCAGCCGGTAAACGAAGCACAGAAAAGAGGAAATTTGAAACGAGAAAGGTGAGTCAAGAAATTTGAGTACAAGAAGAAAAAAAAATGGTTCAATTAATCATGATAATTATTATAAAATAATTGTGAAATGTGCGAGTGATAAACATGATTATGGTAGCAAAGTGTGGTGAAACCGGTTATAATCCCGAACGAACAATGTGAAGTCTGTTATAAAACGTAAAAACGAATAAACGTGTGGTAGTAGTTAGCAAGCGAAACAGCCCAACTAACAAGAGAATAATAAAAGAGTGAGAATTTAAAAGCTAAAAAAAAAAAAATAATAAAAATAATAATAATAAAAAAAAAATTAAAGATAAACGAAGATGTGACAGGTTAAAACAAAAAGAGTCCGGATATACCGTAGCAAAAGTGGCTGAGACCGGTGTGGTACCGTAGCGCCCAGGAAAGAGTCCGGATATCCGTAGCAGAATTGTGAGACCGGTTCATTCCGTAGCACGTATTTGAGTCCGGCTATTCCATAGCATAAAAGAGTCTGGAAAATCCGTAGCATAGCGAGGAGGAGTCCGGTAGAACACCGCAGCACCAAGGGGTCCGGATATACCGTAGCAAAAGTGGCTGAGACCGGTGTGATACCGTAGCGCCCAAGAAAGAGTCCGGATATCCGTAGCAAAATTGTGAGACCGGTACATCCCGTAGCACGTATTTGAGTCCGGTTATTCCATAGCATAAAGAGTCTGGAAAATCCGTAGCATAGCGAGACCGGTAGGATACCGCAGCGCAAAGAAAATTTGATAAAGCGAAAAGTAACCGAAACCAGTGCGGAACCGTAACATAAAAAAAGGTATATAAAGCAAATGAAATTAAGGAAATTAGAAAAGATAAATAATGTGCGACATCAAAGTGTACAGAGTGGAATGAAATGAAAATGTTGCAAAAGAAAGGACAAATTCGAATAATGTAAATGGTCAAACAGAGCGTGTGGTCAAATTGTATTGCTAGAAGTTGGTTAAAATAGTCTGTGCCTGAATAAACAAGTGGCAATCTAGACAACTGAGGCACGACAAATTTTTTAGAAGACAAAAGAAAAAAAATGAAAAGACATGTGTGGTCCGACGTGCATTCGCGGTGAGAGTAGGTAAATTTTAAGTTCTTTGGAACAGTAAGACAGCAGCTATTGTGTGACGGATTCGACCGATGGGACAGCGTGTGTGTGTGATATAATAAACAAGTGACCATCTGGACAACTGAGGCACGACAGATTTTTTAGAAGACAAAAGAAAAAATATGAAAAGACATGTGTGGTCCGACGTGCATTCGCGGTGAGAGTAGGTAAATTTTAAGTTCTTTGGAACAGTAAGACAGCAGCTATTGTGTGACGGATTCGAACGAGGGGACAGCGTGTGTGTGTGTGATATAATAAACAAGTGACCATCTGGACAACTGAGGCACGACAGATTTTTTAGAAGACAAAAGAAAAAATATGAAAAGACATGTGTGGTCCGACGTGCATTCGCGGTGAGAGTAGGTAAATTTTAAGTTCTTTGGAACAGTAAGACAGCAGCTATTGTGTGACGGATTCGAACGAGGGGACAGCGTGTGTGTGTGATATAATAAACAAGTGACCATCTGGACAACTGAGGCACGACAGATTTTTTTTAGAAGACAAAAGAAAAAAAATGAAAAGACATGTGTGGTCCGACGTGCATTCGCGGTGAGAGTAGGTAAATTTTAAGTTCTTTGGAACAGTAAGACAGCAGCTATTGTGTGACGGATTCGAACGAGGGGACAGCGTGTGTGTGTGTGTGATATAATAAACAAGTGACCATCTGGACAACTGAGGCACGACAGATTTTTTAGAAGACAAAAGAAAAAATATGAAAAGACATGTGTGGTCCGACGTGCATTCGCGGTGAGAGTAGGTAAATTTTAAGTTCTTTGGAACAGTAAGACAGCAGCTATTGTGTGACGGATTCGAACGATGGGACAGTGTGTGAGTGTGTGTGTGTGTGTGTGTGTGTGTGTGTGTGTGTGTGTGTGTGTGTGTGTGTGTGTGTGTGTGTGAATGTGAGTCATAATAAACAAGTGACAATCAGTGACAATAGAACCAACGAATTTAGCGACGGTTGAGAACCCAAGGCGAATTGAGCCCAAGGCGGGGCAGTAGATTAATATTTTGTTGTTTACTTATTTTCTTTACTACATGTAGCAATTATTAGTAAATGAAATTTGAGTAAATATTATTCCACATAGGTTTTAAATTACATACAAGTGTGAGTGTAGGTGCATTTCATATTGATCAAGTTATTATGAAAGAGATAGAGCGAAGTTTATTGCGGAATATTATTGCTGGTTCAGTAGTGTATTTAGAGTATGGGAAATAATAACAGCAATAAATGTCATAAAATTAAAAAAAAAGGAAAATAAACAATTAATACAAATACTAATATTTATAATTAAAAAAAAAAATTAATTACAGATGGATACTGAACATTGGCCTTTGCAGCCATTCAATGATATTGCGGATGCATCGGATCTACGTCGCGAGTGGGAAGAATGGCATAGAGCATTTGAACTGATTGTCACACTGAAGAAAATCGAAACACAAAGCGAGAAATTAGCATACATGCTGGCACGTGGAGGTCGGGGCTTGCAGCGGATATATTTCAACTTAGCAGCGGTGCCAGGAGAACAACATCCAAGGGCAGTTTCGATACCGTTTAAACAATTACCAGTACCGGAATACGACAATGCCATCAAACGACTGAACCACTTCTTTCTCGGGAAAAGAAATGAAAGGATAGAGTTAGAAGTGTTTCGGTCACTTAAGCAAGAGAATGAAGAGTCCGTTAATCAATATGTTCTGCGTCTTCGGGCACAAGCTTCTCGATGTGACTTTCAGGACCGAGTAACAAAAGAAATATTACATCAAATAACAATAGGAGCAAAGGACGAAAGAGTTCGGGACAAAGGCTTAGAAGACATAATGGAATTAGATGAGCTTATTAATTATGCAATTAACAGGGAAGTATTAATAAGCCAGAAAATGAAAATTAAAGACAAAGAAATTGAACCGTCAATTGCATACGTCAAACAACAACCAATGATAACAAAAAGAAAATGGCAAGATACTAGCTGCCACCGTTGTGGGTCATGGCGACATAACGGAAATTCTAATGAGTGTTATGCTAGAAAAGCTCGTTGTAATGCTTGCGGGCGCATAGGACATTTCGGTAGATGTTGCAAAACGGAAGGAGAAAATGTAACAAAGAATAGGTTTCAATGGAAAAAACCGAAAACAGAATCATCAGGACATATGCAGCGAAATCAAAGACGAAACTCAGATGCGGTAGACAACCTTAATGAGGTAATATAATAATAATGAGGGCTCGTAGAATCCTTGTAGATTTGACAATTAAAATAATTAATATTATTATAGCGATTAACGACATCACGGCTTTGGGAGAACGGTATGGTCACATGTACATTGGATCATGTTCCTGTTGAATTTTTAATAGATTCAGGTGCGTCTGTGAATACCGTTACGGAGGAAGTATGGAAAACATTACAAGAATTCAAAGCAGATATTCACGATATCACGTACGACTGTAACAAGAATATAACTGCGTATGCGAGCAAACAACCCATAAAAATAATTCTTAAATTTAAATCATTAGTAACAGTTAACGAAAATAAGCCAACGGTATATGCGGAATTCTTTGTAGTGCAGAATAGCAACAAATCATTGTTAGGCAAAACTACTGCCGAGCAGTTAAAAGTGTTAAAAGTAGGTTTAGAGGTACAGAATTTAGAAGAAAAAATACAACCTTTTCCAAAATTTCCAAATATTCAGATCAGATTATCCATTAATAAGGCAATACCCCCAAAAAAAATATCGTATATTAGAGTTCCAATTGCGTTAGAAAAAAAAGTAGACCGTAAAATTCAAAACATGCTTGATTCTGACATAATTGAACCAGTCTTAGGCCCTCCGGAATGGATATCCCCAATGGTAGTAGTACCAAAGGGAAAAGATGATATAAGAATTTGTATCAATATGAAATATCCAAACCAAGCTATCCAACGCGAACATTTTCCGTTACCAGTCATTGAAACATTGTTAAACAAGTTACGTGGATGCAAAATATTTTCTAAACTCGATATTACTTCGGCATATCACCACATTGAACTTCACCCAGACTCAAGAGTAGTTACCACTTTCATGACTAGCAAAGGGCTTATGCGTTTCAAGAGATTAATGTTTGGAATTAATTGTGCACCAGAAATATTCCAAAGAATTATGACTCAAATGTTAATAGGAATAGATGGAGTGGTAATTTACATTGACGATATAGTTGTAGCAGGTGAAAATAAAACAGAACATGATAAACGCTTAAGGCAAGTGTTAGGAGTCTTAAAACAAAATAACGCAACCTTGAATAAGGAGAAATGTGTAATTAGTGTTGACAGTTTAGAAATACTTGGGTACAAGATATGTTCGTCAGGAATTGCACCCGCTGAAGATAAAGTAGAAGCCATTAAGAATTTTAGAAAACCAGCAACAAGGGAGGAAGCTAGAAGTTTCTTAGGTTTGGTAAACTTTGTAGGGCAATTTATCCATCATCTATCGAGTAGGTCAGAACCTCTACGTAAGTTTATTAGAGGAGAAGTAGAGACATTTGGCAAAGAGCAGGAAACAGCTTTTGATGACCTGCGTACAGAGTTGTCCAACAATGTTCGTGAATTGGGGTTCTATAAGCCCGAGGATGAGACAGAATTATATGTTGACGCATCTCCATCGGGATTAGGAGCTGTTCTTACCCAGAGAGATAAGGAAGGAAAATCTCGCATTATAAGTTTCGCGTCAAAGGGTCTAACGAAAACAGAAAGAGTCTATCCTCAAACTCAAAGGGAAGCTTTAGCAGTTGTATGGGCAGTGGAAAAATTTTATCCATACTTGTTTGGGATAAAGTTTACAATTTTCACCGACCATAAGACGTTAGAATACATTTTTGAAGGAAAACACCAAAATGGTAAACGGGCATGTTCAAGAGCGGAAGGTTGGGCTTTGAGATTACAACCATACAACTTTGTAGTTAAATACATTCCCGGAAACTGTAATATTTCTGATAGTTTATCGAGATTGGGATCAAATTGGGATATCAACAAACCATTTGACGAAGCTTCAGAGCATTACGTCTATACTATTGACAATGAATACGAGGCGATAACATTAAGCGAAATCAGGTCAGAAACAGCACAAGATGAGACAATGAAGAAAGTTGTCAAAGCTATAGAAAATCAGACATGGGGCCCAAACTTGGCACATTATCAGGCGTTCAGCAAAGAACTAGGAATTATACAAGGTATGGTTGTGAGAGATGACAGGATAGTTTTACCAGGAAAGCTGAGACAAAAAGCATTACATATAGCTCATGCAGGACACCCAGGAGAGGTAACAATGAAAAGAAAATTACGAGAGAAAATGTGGTGGCCATTTATGGACAGGGAAATAGAGTCGTACGTCAAAACGTGTAGTGGATGTGCAGCAGTAAGGAAAATGGGCACAGCAGAACCAATGATACGGAAAGAAATGCCTGAACGACCATGGCAAGACATAGCAGTAGATTTTTTTACGGTAAAAGAATTTGGAACGTTCCTGGTACTAGCTGATTATTATAGTAGATTTTTAAAAATTGTGGAAATGAAAAACATTACAGCAAGTAAAACTATTGAAGCTATGGAAACGATATGCAAAGATCAAACATTCCCCGAATCGATCAGGTGTGACAATGGGCCTCCATTTAGTAGTGAAGAGTTTAGATCGTATTGCAAAACAAAAGATATAAAGATAGTACATTCAATTCCCTATTGGCCCCAAATGAACGGACTAGTAGAGCGAAATAATAGAGGAATACTAAGAACATTAAGAATTGCAAAAGCACAAAACAGTGATTGGCGTAAAGCTATTGAAGAGTATGAACATATGTACAATACTACACCACATTCCATAACAGGTAAAGCCCCCCTAGAATTATTAAATGGAAGGCCAGTTAAGGGACTATTACCATCATTAAAAACAGCAACAGATTGGAACCGCGACAAAGATGTGAAAGAGAGAGATGCGATACGGAAAATGAAAGGAAAAATCTATGCGGATGAGAAGAGACGATCCAAACCTTCTGACATTGAAGTAGGAGATATAGTTCAAATATGGAACTATCACCAAGGAAAGGCAGAGCCAAAATATGGAACTGAAAGATTTAGAGTCATAAAAAGGGTTGGAAACGATACTATAGTAGTAAGTAATGAAGGAGTTAAATATCGCCGGCCTGTTGCACACTTATATAAGATTCCCCTGGTAGAAGCGATAAAAACAAAGAATTCACAAAATAGTAAACAAAAAGATGGTAACCAAACGTCCAATACGAGTTCGAAGAATTCCAAATAGGCTAAAGGATTAAGATAATAGTTTTTTTTTTTCTCTCTCGTATATCAATGTAAATATTAAAATACAATGTAAGTTTTGTAGTACTTTTGAAATTGGATTAACTTCAGAGGAGAAAAAGGATGTAGAGTTGCGTACAAGCAGTGTTGTATGCAAGAGAGAGAACAAACATAGAATGAGGGGAAGTGTGAGAACGTTGACTAAAAGAGAGGGAATTGTGGGAGAGAACATTGGTCACTGTTGGAAGTTATATAAAGAGAACGTTGGTGAGAATAGGAGATGGTGAATAAACGGTGACGAGGAAACATCAACGATACCGTGTTTATCATTTAAAAGAGGAGGATTCTACACTTGTATTGTGATTTTTAGGCTCTATAGAGCTGCATATTTCATTGAACACAAAACACGAAATACGATTTATTTTATTAATGGAACCATAGATTGGAAAATTGTTAAGCGTAAAAAAATGTAACCCAATTTTCCTTTAAAAATGGCACAAAGCTGCTTCGAATAGGATATACGGTGTGCTTGACGCCCCTTAAGCAAAAATACTACCTGCGTAATTCTGCCATTTGAAGGGAAATTGTCACCCTGTTACAAATATTGAATATAATCTAACTGGAATCGTTCAATATTCATCAATTCAATCCAATAATATACTTGACGGGAAACCAAGAGAGAGAATCCAGCTTCGATCATATTAGTATCTTATAAGAATAAGAATAAGAATTGCTATTTTAATTACTTTACAGGGTTTTTATGATGGTTTAGGCAGAATATTTGGATTCTTCCACATGTTTTTGAATTTGTATTCGTTTCAGGGTTTATTTACAGTATTCACATAAAATTCACATTTAAAACGTCCCCACATTGGCATCGCTTCAACATTTTGTAAACAAATGATTGCAAAATATGTATGAAGCAGTAAATTAATCATGTGACGAATTCAAACGAAATACATTTTTGGGAATGCAAGATCAAAAATAACATCTCTGGTTATCAACACAGGTTATCTTCTTGAATAAGTCTTAACGTTTATATTACTAATTGCATAATTAAATAATCACAAATCAGCTTTGGACCTGCAAGTGCAAGTGCTGTTGGGTGACTAAACGGGGCTTTCGCTGATAACGGGGGCTTGCCTTCGCACTTGAAAAGGAAACGAACGAACTCACAGCAACATGGCAATCAACTTGCTAATTAAATGCCGTCTCATTCTGCGCCGTCTTGTGCTTGAGTGTTTTAGTTACAAATATAGCAAATGTTTATATTGCACCTTATGTCGTTTTCTATTATTAGTGAAGGCAATCTTTTGTGAAATGATTATGCTGTGATGAATAAAAATAGATTAACTTTTCTTTGATTTCTCTTACTAACAAAATAGGGAAGGAATTTGGGATCAAAATCCTTCACAGCTCTCCGATAAGGCAGGCAGAAAGTACACCGAATGTAAAGCTTTGATAAGAGGTCGCATTTTTTGTATTATTTTCCCCCCTGTTTGTGCAACCGAACGAACAGCACTGATAGTGCGTAATCGCTCTGTACACATCATGCAGAAAAAAGCCACAAAACTCCATGCTTCCCATGTTTGTAATACATTTTATTTTTCATTTTAAAGCAGCAGTTTAGTTTATAAACAAAACGGTAAATATAGGAAGTATATGAGCAACACTTTTTAAACATATAGTAACAAGCCATTGAAGTTTTTTGTGTGAAGGGGGGAATTAGACCTCTTTGGAGCGCGAAAACGTTCGCTAAAATCGCTAAAGAGTGTAATACTACCATAACCTACAACAAGTCACACTAACACATTATTGTACCGAGCAGCATGAGCAAAGAGCACTATCTGGTTGGATGAATAGACCTTCTTAGTTTTTTTTTTTTACTTGCGATCCTAGCAAGCGGCGCCCATTGCACACACGAGTCCCCCGCTCCTGTCTGTCAGTCTATAGGAGTTTTCTTTGGGAGGGGATTTTGATGGCAGTAGGCCCTACGCCACAGTTCTTGCCAGCTAGTACGCCGTCTCGACCACCACATCGAACACCTTTATATCGCCCTGTATGTAGATTGCCTCCACCAGGCGCGGATTGTCCCGGAAGATAAACTCCGCAATCAGCTTGCCGTTGAGCGAAACCTGATAGCTAACGTCCGTGCAGGCGATCTGCAGATGGAACGGTTTCCCGGGCGCAAAGTCCGTCACATTTTCCGACCGCTCCTCGCGCTCCCACTTCCCGTTCGTCCACGAATTCCGGCAGATGACGTGTCGGCCGCCAACGCTCCCAAAGCGCGGATTCAGATGGAACAGTATGCTCGGATGGGGCCACACGTACGCACTGCTCTGCAGGTTCACGTAGAACGAGTGGGGCAGCAGCTTCACCCGCCCGTACAGATGCAGCTTGCGACCGTTGGTGAACGGTTCCTGCAGTACGCCCGTGTACGGCATCGGCTTCCCGTCCGCTTCCGGCAGGTGCAGCGGCCTCGCCACGCCTAGCTGGGCAGTTGCCAACGCTTCCGGCGATAGTTGGCGGATAATTTCGAGCTCGAGCTGCGGATAGCACTCCATGTAGCACTGGTCAACGGCCACATCGCGCACATCGCCCTTCACCTCCAGTGTGCAAATCTTCCGATAAGGCAGCCGGTGCTGGAACGCGTTAAAGTGCCGCCCATTGACGCAGATCAGAAACTCCTTGTCCGTGACGAGCACCTGGACGGCAAAGCGCTGGCCGCGGTGCAAATTGAACGACAGCGGGGACGCTACCTCCTCCCGGCCCCAGCAGCCCTTCACGCGGCAGTTGCGCACGATGTAGTTCTGGGGCAGCCGTGGGTTGAAGTGCAGCGCAACGTCACCATTTTTGAGCAGCAGATTGATGGAGAACCGCTCACAGGTCAGCTGGATCGTGCCGCTAATGACGAAGCACAGCCCGGGCGACACTTCCGTAATGTTCTCGACCGTGTGGACCACCTCGGTGGAGGAGCTTTTGTCCAGGCTGATCGAACCGGGCGATGACGCTTCCTGGTAGGCAAAGTCGCAACTGTCGATCGATTCCGTCGACATTTCGGACGGCGGTGTTGGAGAACGGTGGACGTTTGTTGTTGGCGATGCAGCACTGTCGTCGTGCGGCGGGTAGTAGCGCTTCAGAAGGGCCTCAAACTGGCGCTGGTTGCGTGTCGAGGCCAGCAGCGATTTGCATTCCGTCCACGAACTGGCGCGACAATCGAGCAGAGCGCCACCGTAAGCTAGCAAGTCGTCGCCAATACTAAGCGCCAGAAAGGCAAGTACGGCCATTCGAGAGCTATATCAGCTTGTCCATCACGAATCCAACCTCTGTGTGTGTGTGTGTGTGTGGTGCTGCAGGAGAAAGGGAGGAGATGAAACGGATAGTGTGTAGTAGTCGTTGTTCCAATTACGGCGCAGTAAAAATACACACCAACGTTACGCTCTACACTTTACAAGAACAACCACGAACGGCTATATGTGTGTGTGTGTGTGTGTATGTTACAACGGGGTGAGTAATCGGAATCTCGTTACCACACAACTATCTCCTTATATTGCAGCTCCGGACGGCACTGTACGGCTGTGTTGTGAATGAAAACTGGCAATTGGGCGAGGAGAGAGAGCAAAGAAAAGAACACCTTGTGATGGTGTTGTTGTTTACACCAGTCTCGGGCTGGCAGCTGACAGTTTTATGGGCAGTCGGGGCCGAAGTGTCAACTTATCTGCGCTCAAAGCCCGCTTTCGTTCGTAGTTTGCCATAAATTTACCATTTTTATAGCAATTTAAAAGATTATTGGATTTCAACTGGTAATATTCTTATTCAACGAAATTTTAATAATTTCTCGAATCGTTAAGTGATATGATTACATTTTCTTAAGGCCTGGGACTATGATCATGTTACCATTGAATAAATGTTGCCGCAATTATGGATTTTTCTATTTATTTCAAAAACGCATTTGCTCACAAAAGTATTTTAAAATTAAGTTCAAATTATTTTATTATCTATTTTAGTATGCAGACATGTATGAAAATGTTCCTGCAAAAAATAAATATTGAACAACTAGATTTGTTGCAACTAAAATGTTCTCGCTAGATAAATTTGACAATTCGTTCATACGATTTGGCAACTAATGTTCCTGAAATATGTTCATAGACAAGGGTCTAAGTCGCTTAAGCGAGCGATTAAAGAAACAAATAAAATAATTCAGCTCTTTGATGTGTTTTATTGAGCACAGATTAGACATGTTGACAGCTTTTATTAATTATGCGTAAATTAATTATTTCTTTTTCTTTACCTTGAGGATGTGTTCTACATATATGAAACAGATTATATCGGGCAAGATGCTTTGTTAGTAAATGAGTTAGTAATTAATATATTTCTTCCATTACGCTATAACGTCAATCAAGTGAACGAAAACTTCTCGCATTACTGTGCAAATAGTCATACCTTTTAGTTGCTTTCATCTAACCTCTCTCCATGCAGATATCCAAAACAATGTAAAAAGTCCAAAATCTATTCAAGTGTATAAAAAAAAGAAATACTAAAAACAGGGGCAATTGCGGGTACATTGTTTTTGTAAAGTAAAGTAAAATAATAACCTTTCATAAACCTTTACAAGTAAAATAATCCTTTTTAATGTGAAGGATTTCGTTGACTCATTTAAAACAAGCGTCCGCAACTAACTAACACAAATTCTGGACTCATAATTCGAGTGAATGGATGCGTGTAAAATTTATTCATCAATAAAAGCACACATATTATTCCCCACATATAAACCCTGGGAATAGTTAAAGAAGAGTTGAGAGTGGAAAAAAGACAGAATACAAGAAGCAGCATTGCCGTATAATTGTCATGATTTCAAACAAAATATGACGAAAACAAGAGAGAAAAAACAGTGGTAGACGTCAAAGACGAAATGATAAATAGTATAGGTAAACAATTCGAATGGTTTGGTCAACTCACTTGTGCCTAATAATTTCCCCTGTCCCTTAAACAGATTAATCAGTAATTTGAACTCACTATGCTAAGCCTAATCTCCTATCCTACATAAAAGAATGATAAAAGGCAAATACACACATCACCACCTCTATCTCTCCATCTCTCTTTGTACCTCTTTCATACTGTACGGTTCTAAAAACAAACAATAATACCCAGAGTTCGAAAACACCGGTCTGTAAAAATGAACAAAATTCCAAATTCAATTAGCAATAGCGGCAAACTCCAACTCATGTCGGCCTCGATTACTGCTTAGCCTTTAACTGGTTTGCCCGCGCAATTGCTTCCTCCCTGGTAATCTTGTGCAGCTTGATCGTCCTGCCACCGATGTTCATCTCCACCGGTACCCTTTTCATGGCTTCCGTTGGTTTTGGAAGGTTCTTCACATTCACAATATTGTTGGTAGTGGTGGTTGCGGAGACGGTTGTCACCGTTGGCAATGAGTTCAGTACGGTGCTAGCACGAACAGGCTGCTTACCGGTACCGGGCGCTGGCTCTTTCTTGCTCATTTGTCGAATCATCGATGGGTTCAACGTTTTACGGCCCAGTGCTGGCCGTTTGCTGGGTGCTGGCTCTTCTGCTTCATCGTTATCGTTTTCCTCCGCCGGACGCTTTTTACCTGCAGCAGCCTCGCTTGGTGCTGATGACTTCGCAGCGTACGTGCGTTTAATCATCCACGATTGTGAATCGGACGACTTCGATGGCGCCGGCGGTGGTGGCTTGGTTGCCGTTTTTGAATTTTCCTGCCCCACCACTATCGGTTTCGTGCGCTCTCTGGAGATTCCTATGGCAGTGGCACTGCGCTTCAGCTCGCGCTTACCATCTGCAGCGGGTTTTTGCTCCGTCTTTGCCGGTAGAACCGTACGTTTGGTGGAGGGAGCAGCCGTTTTGGAAGCTTCCTGTTCCTTTGCCTCAACCGGTCGCACCTTCGGCGGTCTTCCGGGGCCTCGCTTTTGTGGTACTGCGGGTGCTTCCGCCGCTGGCTGGTCCGGAGCCGTAGTTTTAACGCTCTCAGGTTGAGCAGGTTGTTTATCCACCGTTTCCATCTTGACCGTTACCCCTTTCGGTAAGCTTTTCAGCACATCCGAAAGCTTCTGGTTGGCCATCCGCTTTTCCACCGCCTCCTGGTTACGCTTGAAGAAGTCCTCCATGCGCTGCTGGCGTGAGGCTTTTCCGTCCTCTTGGGGCTGCTGGACGGCAGTCGTGGGTGCTTTTTTCTCTTCTGTCGATGAGTTTTTCGTATCGTTGGTGGTGTTGGTGGAAGTAGGCTGTACTTTGGTTACTCCTTTCGTCGAAGCAGAACTGACGGTTGTTTTGGTGCCCGTTGCGGAAGTGGCTTTTGGTGGTCTGCCAACCGATTTTGCGGATTTTTCGGGCGGGCTTTGTGGTCGCACCTCAATTTCCGTGACATCAAATTCATCGAAACCACTAAGAGGGTCCGGAACCAGGGTCGATTCATCTAGTAAAAATAAAAAATCAAAATGATGACAATATTCTAGCAGGAGAGCGCACATCTGCTTACCTTCATCCAGAAACAGGCCTTCGTGGAAAATTTCCTCCTCCTCCACATTCCGGTAATCCATCACGAAATTGTTCGGCTCGGCCCCATTCGCGTCCTGCCGCTGCTCACTGTCCTTCGCTGGCCCGCTCTTTTCATCCGGCAGCTCGTACGCCAGCTCGTTCGCATGGTGCTGCAGGCAGTGATCCGCCAGCTTCTGCTCGCTCGTGTACATCAGATCGCAATAGTCGCACGCGTACTGCTGCTGGTCCGAGTGTGACCGAATGTGCTCGGTAACCGCTTGCACACTGTCGAACGGTTCCAGACACAGCGGACACGTCAGACTCTCCATCGCGTGCTTCGCCGAATGGTACACCAGATCGCCGAGACTGTTGAACAGCTCGCCACAGTCCGAACACTTGTACTCGCTCTGGCCCGTCGCATTGTGGCGACGCAGGTGCCGCGACAGATGATGGCTCAGCAGGAACGATTTGTTGCACAGCCGGCACGGATACGGCCGATCGCCCGCGTGCGTTGCCAGATGGCGCGAAAGTTTGCCCGCGGTAAGGAAGCTCTGCTCGCAGTACTCGCACTGGAACGGCAGCTTCGCCAGGTGCACTATCTCGTGCCGCTCGAGGCCCTGCTTGTAGGCGAAGCTTTTCGGGCAGTGGGCGCAATGGTACGGGCGACTCTTCTCGTGGTTTTCGATGTGCTTTTGCAAATCTTCCACCGACAGGAAGGAGCGCTCGCACAGCTTGCACAAGTGCTTCGGTTCGTCCTGGTGCTTGGCCTGATGGCGCACTAGCAGCGAGGAGCGCGAGAAGGACGCCCGACAGATGACGCACACGTACGGCCGCTCGCCAGTGTGTGTGGTGATGTGTTTGGCCAGATCGTACTTGGAGAAGAACCGCTTGTCGCACTGGTCGCACTGATGCTTGCGCTCCCGCTTGTGCGACAGCTGGTGGATGTCGAGCAGCTGCTTGAGCGGATACGTTCGCGGACACTCGCTGCAGGGGAACACGGTACCGCCACCATCGGCTTTGGTTGACGGTTCCGGCGCGTAGGTCACCACCATCTCTACCGTTCCGTCGCCGGTAGAGACGAATTCTTCCGCAACCTTCGGCACCGTCGACTGGACCAGATTGTTCAGTATAACCGGCTCGTTCGATGCACCGCCCTGTTCCGGCTGTGTTACCTCTTTCTTCACTTTGATTAGCTGCTGTCCCAGTTGGGGCGGTTTGCTGGACTCGGCAGTAGCAGTAGCAGTAGTAGTAGTGGTGTTGGTGGTGGTGGTTGCTGTGCTGCTGCTGCGTGCCAAATCCGAACCCTGTCGCTTCACGATCGGCGTTGAGGTCATGAGAGGTACGGCGGCGGACGTGTTCGCTTCCTCGCCACCTGCCGTACGGTTGGCATTGTTTAACTTTTGCCCCTGTTTAAAGTTTTTCAAATCCGCCGGGCTTAGCTTAATAATGTTGGTGGCTTTTGGTTTATCGTCGGTTTTCGTTGGCGGTTGTTTTAAATTTGACTGCAAAGAAACGTGAAATTTAAAAATTTAAATTACTATAACATAACCGTTTATGGCAGTTTATGGCACGGGGTACAGTTGCATGCCATAAAGCATAACGTCAAACCGGGGCCCCCACCGACAGCTTGGCCTTTTGATGAGGGTTATGAGAAACAATTGTTTTGTTATGATTTGCGCTTTTTTTTTTCTTTTACAAAACTTATTTGCCCTTTTGCTGCAAAGGGCACATTTGAAACGAGCGTACCCTGTTGCACACTTACCAGTAAATTCGCTAGCCCCTTCGGCAAGGATAGCTGGTTCGGCCAAACTCCAGTCAAAAGATACGCTTTGAGCTGCGAGTTTGCGTCGTTGCACATCTGCTTAAACTGGTAGCTGTAGTTCATGAGCAGGCGGCAATCAGCACATATTAATCCGGGCATTCCGTCCTCTCGGTATACCTGCAAATCGAAGAAAAAGAACCATGACATATGCATTCGTCCTTACAGGAGGACCGTTTCCCCGCTGAAAACAGGCGCAAACGATACGCACACCAGCTGTCGCTACCGAACGCTTTCCACAGAAACGAACCATAAAGGGTGCAGCGTATGCAAAACACGCCATCTTGCCTTTTAGCTTGCTACATTTTCCCGGTCAAGCCAAACAAAAATTTCACTTCGGTTTTGTGCGTTTTCCCCGAAACCTTCTGTTTTGTTCTGTCTCACACTACACACAGCACTATCCCCAGCCGGGGTTTAACCCAACACATACGTACCTCTATACCCACGCAGGACATTATCTGCAGCGGCAGCGGAGTTGATATATTTTGATCCTGTGCCGCGTAGATGGAAGTGAGCGGCACATTCTGAGCCAGGCAAAACCGGCACGTCTGGCTTTTCTTTAGTTTGTCGGTGCGCACTTTTTCCCGCACAATATCCATCCTGGAATCGCGTTATTGAGGGCCGACTGGTACTTTTTTTTTGTTCTGTTGAATTTTCACCACACCAAATAGCAGCCAGGAGCAGCAGCGTCTTCGCGTACCGACAGCACAACAGTGATTATGGGAAGGTGCGTCGCACACTCGATGTACCCGTGATGCAGATTTGGATCGACAGTGTTGTACTAAAACACATTCGAACATGAATTGGGTTCAAAATTTAGAACAACTGCTTTTCTGTTTTATTTAATAGATTTTCTACGTTAAAGATATTTTTAATAAAAATTATAAAAAGTTATGATCAAGTCAAAGGATTTGTATGCTCAAATTCAATAAAATAATTACATGATTACAGGGGTTGGCAATTTCTCCCGTGACTGTAGGACACTTCTAATTTCTTCGAAATCCCATGACGGTGGTGACGTGATTTGCATTCATTTTGCTCTGCTTTTTTATAATTTTTATTCACTTCCAAAGGTTAAAATTGTGATCTCCGAGCTGCTGATCGTGTAATTTTGTATGTAGTTGGTGGTTTTTGCTGAATATGAATCTGACTGAAGATTAAAAATCATTCAATCAATCAATCAACCGTTTTGAAAATTGTAAAGTTCGATCAAAAAAGGATTTTTTTTGCATTTGATAATTTATGTTGTTGTCAATTTGCTAAAAGAACTGTCAAATTTTGAAAACCAAATATCTCCAAATCCGGTAGTAGCAATCGTTTCTGCGAGCGCGCATTTTCTGACAATGTATGGAATTTTGACGCTCGCTGCGGATGTCAGTTTGGAAACACCTGCTTCAAAACTGAAACAATTTTTATTTTTTCGCACGCACGCCCGCATGTCAGCAGTAGCGATTACCGCTATCTAAGAGGTACTGCGTATCACGAGAACTATCTGGAGTTGTATACTTTTTTGCAACATTAGTTTAACCAAAATCAAAATTAATTAACCGAGACAACATTTTTTTAATGTTATCTGCACAAAGCTATATAAATTATTCACTTACTATTTATCATCATATAGAAATAGCCTATACACATGGTTCTATCGCGTGTTGAACAAATTGAAATGTGGCTAATACCCGAAAGATAATACAATGCAGTCTGAATGCTTTAGTAGATATCAAGTTCATTCATTCATTTCATTCAATTTCATCAATCATTTAAGCTTTTTCCCTTTCCATGTTTATATTTAACGAAACAGAAAACAAATTTTATTGACGTGGGATTAGATAGAAATAGCCTATACACATGGTTCTATCGCGTGTTTGAACAGTATTGAAATGTGGCTAATACCCGAAAGATAATACAATGCAGTCTGAATGCTTTAGTAGATATCAAGTTCATTCATTCATTTCATTCAATTTCATCAATCATTTAAGCTTTTTCCCTTTCCATGTGTATATTTAACGAAACAGAAAACAAATTTTATTGACGTGGGATTTTTTGTTATGTTTCCGCCAACCGGCTGCCACATAAAAATATGTGATTGTCGATATAAAATGTTTACGAAAATCATACAACCAACTAAAAAGTATACTGAACGAAATTCTGTGACTATCAAAATCGATTATCGATTAAAATGATCGATGGACATCTAGCGCCATCTGTTGTGCAAACGGCAGGCAGAGGCTGAGCGAGGGCAAAACTGCACTTTACTTCGAATTTAACCTTTAAGTTGGCAACCGCCCAAATAGCCAGAATTGCTTAAGCAGCTCATTTTGGCACGCTAAAGATCGCTGCTCTAATTCGCCTTTTGCAGTAGATAAACAGCATCAAAGTTCTATGTGGGTCTTTCAAACAGCGCCTAAGCAGCTTCCTTATGCCACGATGCCAGGGATTATTTTTCTTTGTGTTTTACTTTCAAGCAAGCGTCATCGATGAAATAAACAACAAGATTTGTTTCGTTTAAACACATATGTATATTTTTTAATCTTTTGTATTGATGAATTACACAAAATTTTACACAATTTACTGATAATTCACAATCACTTCACTCAATATTCATTCTTCATTTAACGAATCTAACTTGTGCAGCAGCAATGAGATTATTGCCGGCGTTTGTCTTTGACACTTTGACAAGAGCCACCTTGAACCGATGTCATGCATTAAAAAGCTATCCCAAATAGCCAGCTCGTACTTTATAGCTGATTTAGGGCTGTTTAACGAAAAATCGGTCCGATGTCGTACTTTGTGGCTGATTAAGAGATAGACGGTACTTTGCGGAACTATGGAGCTTTTTAACAGGCACATGGTACTCTTTGGAACTTTGCGGCTGATTAGCACTATGTGTAGGGTTCATGATAGAACCTTAAGGCTTGTTAAGAGTGTGTACCGAACTTGGTGGAACTTTATAGCTTTTTAATGCATGACATCGGTTCAAGGTCGCTCTTGTCAAAGTGTCAAAGACGGACGCCGGCAATAATCTCATTGCTGCTGCACAAGTTAGATTCGTTAATTGGAGAATGAATATTGAGTGAAGTGATTGTGAATTATCAGTAAATTGTGTAAAATTTTGTGTAATTCATCAATACAAAGGATTTAAAAATATACATATGTGTTTAAACGAAACAAATCTTGTTGTTTATTTCATTGATGACGCTTGCTTGAAAATAAAACACAAAGAAAAATAATCCCTGGCATCGTGGCATAAGGAAGCTGCTTAGGCGCTGTTTGAAAGCCCCACATAGAACTTTGATGCTGTTTATCTACTGCAAAAGGCGAATTAGAGCAGCGATCTTTAGCGTGCCAAAATGAGCTGCTTAAGCAATTCTGGCTATTTGGGATAAAGTTCCACCAAGTTCAGCACCCTTTCTTAACAAGCCTTCAAGTTCCATCATGAACCCTACATATAGTGCTAATCAGCCGCAAAGTTCCAAAGAGTACCATGTGCCTGTTAAAAAGCTCCATAGTTCCGCAAAGTACCGTCTATCTCTTAATCAGCCACAAAGTACGACATCGGACCGATTTTTCGTTAAACAGCTTTAAATCAGCTATAAAGTACGAGCTGGCTATTTGGGCGGATACCCGGGTATTTTTTTCAACTTCGAACTGCAATAACTTTTGATTCATTGCTTTTATTGACCTGAAATTTTCCGTAGCCTTCCAACTTTTAATTTATGATTTTTTGGTGCATAAGTTGTAATTTTAAACAGCCTGTAAGTATTTTATTTTGATTTTTTTTTAACTTTACCACGTAAGTTGGCAACCAGCATACCCGGGTATTCCATACATTTTGTATGGAGAATGACGTTTCTCTTCTTCCTCTTTTCGTATTGTGCTTATTTTTTAATCAAATTCAGGCGATTCCAAATTTCAATTCGACCGTTATTTTTATAATAAAATGAAAAAAAAAATGTATGAATAAATGAAGTAGAAGAGAATATATGGTCGGCATTACTTGCATACAGCATTAAAATATAGAAAACATTGTTTACCTATGAAAATCGTTAATTTTTTGCATCAAAACGTGTGGAATACCCGGGTATGCCGGTTGCCAACTTACGTGTGTAAATCTGGTTGCCAACTCTACGGTTAAACTTATGTGCTAAAATGTATGTCCAAAATGTTATTTGGGCCAATCATCAATTTCAAAACATCTTTCTCAGGGGTGGCGCACCAGATACACAAACTAAACCGTAAAATATTTCAACATCCTTTGGACATTCTTTAGAAACGTTATCATATTTAATTAAAACGTATTTATGCTACAATTATAAATTATATTCACCCGCACTGATAATGTTTAAACTAATTACTGAAACACATAACATTAGCACAAATGTTTGCCATGCCTGACATAAACAAATGCAAGAAAAACGTGCTCGCAGCGCGGTTCGAGTCTTGAATTGTTTTATTTTGGTGCCTTTGCTAGCGCTTCAGCATGGAATATACGGACCAGATCGATCCGGCCAGTTATTTCGACAGCTACGAGGATCTTAAGGTATGTTGGGCGATTTGTAGTTACAATTTAATGTTGAACCAGCTCACCGTTCGTCCTTCCAGATCCACGAGCTTATGCTTACGGATCAACCGCGGCAGGAAGCTTACCAGAAAGCGATCCTCGGCAACCGGGCCCTGTTCGAGGGCAAAACCGTGCTCGATGTCGGCGCCGGCACAGGAATCCTGTCCATTTTCTGCGCACAGGCGGGTGCGAGCAAGGTGTACGCGGTCGAAGCCTCCAACCTGGCCCGGCTCGCCCGGGCCGTGGTGGAAGAGAACCAACTGCAAGCTGTGATAGAAGTGAGCGAGTGCAAGGTGGAAGATTTCCAGCTGCCCGAGGGCGAACGGGTCGACATCATCGTGTCCGAGTGGATGGGTTTCTTCCTGCTCCACGAGGGCATGCTCGATTCGGTGCTGTACGCGCGCGACAAGTTCCTCAAACCGAACGGGCTCATGTTTCCCGACACGGCCACCCTGTACGTGGCACCGTGCAGTGTACCGTCGCGGTTCGATCGGTGGGAAAGTCTGTTCGGCGTGAGCATGCGGTGCTTTGGCCGTGCGCTGCGCGAACAGAACTCGGGCAATCCGGAAGTGTTAACCGTCGCGCCGGAGCATCTGCTTTACGACGGGCACATTATAGCGTGGTTCGACCTGATGGAGGTAACGACGGAAGAGCTGAACAGTATCGAGGTGAAGGATGTGATTGTGGCGTCGCGGTCCGGAAAGCTGCAGGGATTCTGCATCTGGTTCGAGTGTACCTTTCCGGGCGATGGTGCGGAGGAGCAGCTGCAGCTTTCCACCAATCCGTCCGCGCCGGAAACACACTGGAAGCAGACCGTGATCCCGCTGCCGGAAGATGCCTGCGAGGAGCTGGAAGAGCGCGATCCGGTCGCCTTCAGTCTGACGATGACACGCAACAAGGAGACGAATCGAAGGTAATGGTCACCCTCATTGGGACCGAAACGGTAGAAACGTTGCAATAATCTGATTCTTTCTCACAGGTACGATCTACAGCTAACGCTGCTGGATGCAGAGAAAGAGGAACATCATCTGCCGTGCGAGTGTCACATGACGAAGTGTATTTTAATGAAGACCCACCTCGAGAAGATGCAGGTGGAAGAGGAGCAGCATTGATGCGGCACCGCGGAGGCAATAAATATGGGGTTGCCCCGCACCCGCAGTTACTCCGTAATTTGTGTGTTTGAGCTAAACCAATGATTAAAATCCAACCGAAGCAAAAGCTGCGAAAGTGGTGCACTGCTCGGTCCCGCCTTTAGTCCAATGAGGAGCTTCAGCAACGAATCGACGTGGTTCATGAATCTGTAAGAGAAAGTGTGGTGAATGTTAAAAAGCGCCTTTTTTACTCTCTTTCCTTACCCCTGCTCGTCCACTTACCCCTGCTCGTACGTAAGAAACTCGTTCCGTTCCACCTTCGTCATCGGGTCCTTACAGAGCAGACAGAACGTGCAGAACCGATCGACGATCGACAGAATGCTGTCCAGTATCGTTAGGACCGGATTTTCCTGCACCTGTATCACGCCCGCCATCATCGTGGTGCCCGTGGTGGTGGTCGCATTGAGCGACGACCCCGACGATGGTTCACCACTGTTCGCTCCAGTCAGCAGAAAGCAAAGACTGAGCACATTCGCCTGAAAGATCGTGTGCGCACGCTGGATGCGCTCGAAATCGTGCGCCTGGCGGGCCGTGTTCGCGATCGCGGACATCAAAATAGCAAACTGACTCTCCAGCACGTCCACCTGCAGGTAGTACTGCAGATTGTTGATCAGAAACATGAGCTTGTTGCGCAGCTGCACCACCTCCGAGTTGTGCTTCATGCGCCGCTCCCGCTGGTACGACCAGATCTGCAGCAGATCGTGCTGGATCTTCTTAATGCGCAGCAGAAAGCGAAACATCTCATTGTACCGCTCGAGAATGCGGGGCGAGAAGAGCAGATGCAGCGGCCACTTCACCTTGTACTTGAGCATGATGTGCCCGACGGCGCTTTTCGTTTCGTAGCAGAACGAACTCTCCTCCCCACTGCCGTCCCGGCTGCCACACGGCAGCTCGAACGAGAACTGCTCGATGTCCTCGCCCAGATTGATGCTGTTGGCGGCTAGCTTCAGCGCACGGTTCAGATCGCGCGTCGTGCCATCATTGATTTCCTTCCCGATCAGCAACTTCAGGGATTGCGTTTGCGTCAAAAACTCGGAAAACAGCTCACCCCGCCCGAGCAGAAAGAAGTCTTTCATCAGCCGCAACTGCCGCTCTAGGTCCGCCTTTTCGATCACGATCGTGGACATGTGCTGCGTGACCTGCTCCTTAATTTCGTCCACCAGATGCTCGAACTTGGTCACGTTGAGATTCTCCTCGCTTTGCAGCTGGTGAAACTTGCGGAACAGTTGCTGCTCGTGATCACCCCACAGGTTGTCTTTGCCGGCCGCCGCTGCCAGGGCCGCTCCCTTTCTGCTCCCTTTGGATGCCGCCCGGTCGGCGATCTGCTGCCGTGGATCGAAGTGACACATCAGCACGGTCTGGCCGACGAACAGCACCTTTTCCGCCCAGCTGGCAGGGAAGTAGTAGGGCAACATTTCGCGCCGTATCTCGTACCGCCACAGCTCCGTGTTGATGCTCGCACTGTCCGACGTGTTGACGGAGGTGTGGCCGGCCGGCGGGTTAACGATCGGAGCACCGCCCGCTGTAATGGAAGCTTTCGCGCTGCTTTCCACCTGCTGTATGAAAAACTCCCCATAGTGATCGACAAACTTGCCGTGCATCAGCCAACCGTACAGTTGTTTGAGAAAGATGACGTAAACTGATTTTTGGATGCTGAAAAATGTAAAAAGAAACACGCACCTTTCAAGCCGTACAGCGGTAGACGCATTGAGAATAAACTCACGTTTTCACTGCCTGATAGTTGGCATCATTCCCGTGCAGACAGTGCTGCTGCAGGTAGGGAAGCAATGCACAGCCGTGAATCCTTTGCGTCACCACACCACTGATCAGCTGTAGCAGAAACCCAAACAACGATCGATACTGGCTCACTTGGTGGAAGATAAACATGAGCGACAGGTTCGGGCGCTTCAGATACTTTGCCTCCAGCTCTACTACCAGATCCCGGTACGGTTTCACCACCAGCTCCAGCCCATCGACGAACGCCTGCAGATAGAGTCCCTGGGACAGCGGCTCTTCCGTCGGTTTCTGTTGCTTCGGCTTCAGCAACCCGGCATTCAGCGTGCCGTACTGTTGAACAAACTTTTTGATCTCCTTATACTGGTTGGCTATCCGGATCAGCTCCTCGAGGATGTGGATTTCACCGGGGTGCAGAAAGGTGGACGCCACCTCCGGAATCTAAGAGGAGATCGCCCCCGGGCGTGGAAGAAGGAACGGTTCCAGTGAGAAAACTACACCCGGGTGCAAACGTTTACTACTTACGGTAAAGTTTTCGATCGGTAGTTCCGCATTGGAGGAGAAAAGTGTGAACAAAATGTCGTGAATCATTTTCAGGTGTTCGCTTTTGCTTTTCCGCTGAACCGGAGCGGCCGGGCGCGCTTGGCATCGAAAACAAAACATAAACAGTTGCGTTTTTTTTGGTGCCGCATCGAGTTGTCACTGGTGACGTTTTGCGGGTTTGACGTTTCCAACTAGAACGGCGAGCGATTTTCGGTGTGAATTTTGGCGCGTTTGTGGAAAATTAGAGAAAAATGTTTCTTATAGCGTTTTATGCTTAAAAACGTGTTTATAAATCGTTTTTATTATGTGTGAATAAAGGAAAGCAAGAAACTACTAAGTAGTGTATGAAATGAAATGAAGTGAAACTTACGATTTGTTGGACGCTGTGAGGTCTACTAAAAGGTAAACAACTTTCTTTACTATTTTTTACGTGTTTTTCGTTCTGCCAGCGAATGAACCAGTTTTATGCACTTTTTGTAGGGCTGCTGCAACTGCTTGGACATATGGAAGGTGAGTGCAGTACAAATTAAAGCATATTTAATGGGTGGCATTATTTAGAACATCCTTCTTCCAAATCATTTCCAAAGCCGTCCGGTCCAGTTGATCGTTGAACTTTTTGGCCCCTGAGATGTGGATAGTCGATTATCCTCATTGGATGCTCTTTCTATATCATAATGAAAACTTTTTACTTAATTCCTAAATCATACTACGTTGATCATATGCTTCACAACAAAGAAGAGGCTCTCCTTAGCTTTGATCATCAATGACTCCTCTGTTTAAATGACCAAATGGTCATAAAGAACCTTAGTGGATGTATCCAACATTCTAGGACAAATATCCTTCTGAGCATCTTCCTCTTGAACAACAGCATAGACAGTTTTTTTTGGAAGGATCCTCAGGTGCGTACAGAAATTCAAATATTATATGCAAGATAGCTTAGTATTCGCTTCTAGCGACGATATAGCCAAACACGAGCCTGCTTTAAAAGTTGTCCAGGTGCTTCGCAATTCTCCGAATCCGTCATTTACAGTTTGATTATTCTATAAAATGAAAGAATATGCAAAGCTTAGCATATTGGATGGCAAATTGCACTAACTTATATACTTAAAAACTACATCCGTATTTATTCTTGTGATATTCATCAAGACGAACTCAACAGATAATACGATAAGCTTGTCAATTAATACTTGCTTGCATTTGCAAAACACATCAAAAACACTAATTGGCGGACGTGCGTACAACGACACTGTTTCGACATGTAAATAGCTATCAAATGGTTTGCGTATTTTTTGTTATTGTTAACCACTAGTGTTTTCCACGTACTCTCTATCAATGAAACCGTATTTTCCCATTTCATCTGCATGGGAATTCCTTATCCAATCCTAGCCTCACTGCATGAATGTGATTTGCGGTGCCGATCGTGGCTCACGAATCGTCCGCACCGTCATCAAGTTGTCGTTGTAGTACTCCAGGAGACAATTTTTCTGCCGGCAGGTGCATATCGCCTCGTCCACACCGTAGCTCCCATGGATGATCGAGAGCCGCTGCGTACTGTCGGCCATGGGTGTGTTGCCCATGTGCAGCTTCCGCTTGTGGCAGATGTAGCAGCCCAGATTCGGTCCATTGTGCGCCAAGAAGCTGACGGATGGAATCTGCTGATCGCTGGTACTGTGCTGATGGGATGTTTGTAGCATCGGCACGGTATCGGACAGCATGCGCCTCAGCGACGGTCGGCTTAGGTTGGTTTGGGATTGATCCGGTGTGCACAGGAGATCGGGTATGGCTGGGAAAAAGACACATTTTGTAAAAATTGTGAAGAGATGAACTTGTTCTGAAGGCATTTTCTTACTCAAACTCGTAATTGCGTCGTTCGAACCGAACCGATCCATCCGCTTTTGGTCGTCCTCGCCGAGTAACCAGTAGGTTCGCATTTCACCCTTCCCTTTCACCTTAATAATGCCGCGCTCCTCACACTTATAACCCCCGAGCTTCTTCAACAACCCGTACGTAGCTGAAGAGATGTGGATTTTCAGCGCCTCTCCATTACTTTCCATCCGGGAGGCTGTGTTAACCGTATCTCCGAACAGACAGTACCGGGGCATCTTCAGACCCACGACTCCGGCCACACACTGGCCCGAATGTATGCCAATGCGCATCTGAATAAACTCCCCCGGCCGGTGCCTTATCTCCAGGTTCGAGATGGAATTTAGCAGATGTAAGGCCAGCGAAGCGATCTCTCCCGCATGACGATCGCCGTTCCGAAGCGGCAGTCCCGACACGACCATGTACGCGTCACCGATCGTTTCCACCTTGTACACGTCGTAGCTGGAGATGATAAAGTCGCAGCAGGTGTAGAGATCGTTCAGCATTTCCACCACCTCGAAGGGTGTGCTTTGGGCGCACAGTTCCGTGAAGCCGACCAGATCGCTGAAGAAAATCGTCACACAGTCGAAACATTCCGCCTCGACCCGTTCACCGCGCTTGAGCGACTCAGCCACACTCCTAGAAAGGGGAAAGTAAGCGAGGTCGTAAGCTCTAGAAGGAGATGAGACCTTCAACAACTCACTTCGGCAGCATCCTTAGCAGCAGTGATTCCGTCTTCTTTTTCTCCTCCGACAGCTGATTGGTGCGCTCCTGTACGATCCCCTCCAGGTTGTAGGCATACTTTTCCATGATCGCGAGCATGTTATCAAATATGTTTGGTTTGCTGCAGCGAAACGAAGCGTAAAGGGTGTTGGTGAATGGTCATTTTCTGCCCCCGCAGATCACTTACAGTCCGGCTTGCATCGGTTTCAACTTCACCCGTACCAATCGTATGTCTGGTCGATCTTCTGGATCCTCTTCCCAGCACGAGTGGAGCAGCTGTATGACGTACTCTGGGGCGTCAATGCCTCGCAGCGATGGGCGGAAAATCCCATACTCTTCCGGTGACATAACGCGAGCTACAATATCTGGGAAAAAAAGGAAATAGTATGATCAGATGTTGGGAGAAACCGATGTTAGACGTGTTGGTTGTACCTTGCCAGCTCATATTAAGATCACCCCATGGGCCTTTCCGTCCAATGATCTCGTACAGCACAATACCGAACGAGTACACGTCGCCTTTCTGCGTACCCTTCGGTGGACAGTTAGGATCGCGCAGTAATTCCGGCGCTTTCCACAGACTGCGGCGCAGCTCTTTTTCAAACCTGGAAAAGGGTTTAATCACATCGTATTTTTAGATGCCTATGGCAGCAAATTTAGCTAAAAGTGCCTTACTTGCTCGGTTCCTCCTGGCAGGATTTAAACTCATGCAGCCCAAAGTCCGCTATCTGAGCGACCCAGCGGGAATCGATCAAGATTTTACTCGATCGCAAATTCCCGTGCGATCCTACATCGCTATCATGCAGGTAGATCAGTCCCTTGACGATATCGCTCACCAGCGAGGAAACGAACATGTGATCTAGCTTGAGATCTTCGTTCGAAAGCACATCGACCAAGCTGCCGCGGGCACAGTACGACGTCAGGATGCTTACCGTACCGTGGTCGATCGATGCACCGACGAACGTGATCAGATTCTCGTGGCGGATTTCTCGCATCTGCTTTAGTTCTTTGCGAATGTTACGCGTAATATCGACGGTTCGCTTGTGAAGATACTTGATAGCGACGATATTGCCACGATAGAGACCTGGGAATTAGTTTTGTTGGTAAGAAATTGATCATAAAGGATAGAAGGTAGTCAAGAAATTCATACCAATCGTCGTGTAGGCCCGTTTATTAACGTCTCCCGCACTGTTGACCATAATGCTTTGTTGACATACCTGAGGAAAAGTTATTCATTTAGGTTTATTAATATAACAATTGACTAGGAATGGCTACCACTGATTTAGATTCATGAAATTGAATATATCTTCAAAGTGAATCTTTGAATCTGGATCTCAAGTTTCGAGACATTAGAATTTTGAAGGCTTCAAATCTCAACCAAAGTTTTCTTATCATAGGGTTTTTTTCTTATCATAGGGTTTTTTTTCTTATCATAGGGTTTTTTGCCCCCAGTTAGTTAGTTAGTTTTCTTATCATAGGGTTTTTTGCCCCCAGACTCTTGGCTTTCTTATCATTTAATTGGAATTGGTGCTTTAAGTGTAAATTAAGCCTCTTTTTGTGTCCTCGAACGATTCCTGACTGCTAAGTCATGGGTAACCAATGCTTTTCGTTTGACCGGGCCAAGATCATGAATCTTTCCAAAAGATCCATAAAGCACTACACAAGAAGGATCTTGATGTGGGTCCTTTTTACCTTTTCTCCTCGTTGGAAATGATTGAATTCCTTATTATTAATTCTACTCACAAGATTCTTTCGTAGCTCGTTGTTGTAAAGTGCGTCGGGTGATGTTATCAGTATCACATCCTTCATATCCACCTTCCAGAGCAGACAGGCCAACGTCTGCTCGTAGCGATAATGTCTACAAAAAGAGGACAAAAAAGCAGCACCAAATAACGTTCATTAGCCGCAGTTTGATGCCACAGTCAATAATGATGTCCCACTTAACACCACCACTCACTTGAACAGGATGATGGTAAATATCGCCATGAAGAGAATCACGACCAGCGCACCGGTAATGTACCGCCAATCCTTCGCCTTCGGGCGGCACTTTTCATTGTAGAAGCCACAGACGGGTTCTGCCAGCGGTGGCCGCCCCTTCAGCCACATGATCGGGCGGTTCGGGTTGAGGTAGCGAAATTCGGGCAGCGTTGTACCGGTACCGGTGGCATTCCGTGCGCCGTACGCAAACAGTGCCACCGGTTGCATCGACATGTGCAGTGAGTTGTTCACTTTGTCGTCCTTCTGTAACGCGATGACCGAAAAGTTGCCCTCGGCGTCCCCGTTCGCATCGATGTACACCTAAATCGAAGTGGGGAGAGGAAAGAAAAGTTCGTTTTTTAGAATGCAACCCATTGCTTGCAACATACACTCTGGCTCACATCGAATCCCTGGATCGAGTGGTACGAGCGGTTGAATATATGGCGCATAATTAATCTTCCATCCGAGACGTCACCACCGTCCCGGAGTACCTCCGTCGCGGCCCGGGCGTAGATGATGAGTGCATCGTACAGGTACGCACCGTAGATGGGAACCTTTAAGACGGACGGACAAATCTGTTAGCCCTCCTAGACGGCCAGACGTCATCGGCACCATCGATCAATGACGGTGAGATGATCCGTCTTCCAAACCCCATACCTGAATCTCATCAAATATGTGCCGATTGTAGGGCAACGGCACGCGGAACGGATCCTTGCGCGAGTACAGCTTGAACTGGTGGCAAAGTTTGCGATACTTTGGGTTCATCGGAAAGAGGGGCGATATGCGCAGCACCGACTGGAACGCTTCCTGCAGCCGCTCCTGGTCCTTGTAGTTGTAGCGCTTGCGGTTCTGCTGATGTTTGTCCTTCGAGTTGCCGATGTACTTTTGGTAGAAATCGGAATACTCTGTGCGGGTGAAATAGCGTTTTAGGTGTGTTGCGGTGCGTTCTAATTTCGCTCCCAGCATTCATTACCTTGATAGATATTGCGCTTCATGTTTGGGTCGTAGATTTCGTCATCGATCGATATCACGATGTAGTCGCCCGTGCTGAGCAGCTTTCGGTTCTGCAGGCAGCGCACAAAGTCCACCATTTCGATATGATCGCCCACGAACACGTACACTGTTTGGGAAGGGAAGTAGTGTTTGAACGGGGTGATTATGTTTTATGAGCGATGGCAAGGAATATATGTGGCTTTTCATACCCCGTGTGTTGCGGTAAGTGTTGTCCACTATCTCCTGCAGCTCATAGATTTTGGACGGGATGTAGTCCGAATAGATGCGGAAGTGGTTCACGGTGAGATTGTTTAACTCGGCTTGCAACTACAGAGAGAAGGAAGTGATAGTTTTTTCAAAGCAAAAACTGTATTTATGTTTTGTTGGATATGTTTGAGGTTTGTTTGCTGAAGTGGTGTTATTTCAGATGCAAACAATTTCGCAAAAAAAAAAATCCTTCATAAATTCTTCACAGACGGTTTTTTGTTTGTTTTTAGTAGTTTCAAAAGATTCAATTCAAGGCTTAAACTTTTTTTTTATTCCTCATTTGTATACTTTTCCCAAAAATATCCTGTTTTTAAATGTCAAAATACATTTACCAATTTCCCTAAATTTAATGATTGAAATCCTTATTTTTGTGTACTTCTATTTACTTTATAAGTATTATAGTATGTCCAATTTAAAACAAAATGTCCAAGACGACTTCAATTTCAAATTTATTCAAGTTGTCTACAAAACAGAAGACGTTGCGAAAAAATCGTGGAAATGATTCAACAATATGTGGGAAACTGCCAAGAAATCGTGAGATTAACCCAAAAACTTACGAGAAACAAACAAAAAACTATAGAAATCTTTGTAGTATCTTTTCAAGGATTTTTAACATTTGTCAATATCTTTAAAAAACTTTCAACAATCATTATTTTTGTTTTCAAAATAATTAAAAATACCATGAGAAATAGCGTACCATTGGTGGAAACGTTGTATATTGTACTTAGAGCACTGATTAATATATTAAGTAATTATTGGTAGCTTAAGTAATCAGTAATTTCATATATTTTCATAACATTGCATTGGAAGGTACAACGAACAAAAAACCTTTTTAATTGTTATGAAATCGTATCTTTCTTATAAGCCGTCAGTTGACGTATAAGGCTGCATGCACTTGGTCTCATGTCGTATTAATTTCATGCCCCATGTGATTTGACGACTAGAAAGCCAACAGTTCATTCTAGACGCTGAACTGATTCGCAGAAAAAGTACGCGACAAATTGCAAGGAAATGCTTCATCCCCCATTGGCAAATGCATTCTACTTCCTGGAAAAGAATCCTTTTTCACAATTCTCGCTGTTTTTCCTCCCTCAACGTTTGCCACAATATTGTTACCTCAATTGCATGCGCGATCTCCATGCTCCAGGCGGGATGTTTGCTGGCGACAATGCTGAAGCAGTGCCAATTATTAGCCAGCAGCAGGGCGGCGACACTCTTCGATACCTTCGTCGCCGGTGGTAGCGTGCGGGCGAAGCTGCTGTACACCGTTTTGTCCGACACGGCAATGTCGGCACATTTCTGCCATTGTGCAAATAAAACGAGGGCGTGTGGATATGTTTAATTTCCTACATTTTCTAGCGGAAGAGTATGGAAATTGTCACACTCACATACGATATCATCGGCAGGTTCCAGGCGGACGCGACCAGTGCCTCCGAGGTGCAGGTTTCATCCGGTCCAATAAATACAACTATTCCAGTGTCGCGCATTTCGGTCATTTTCCTGCACGAAAGGTGTGTTTGAGTGTGTGTGTGTGTGGGAAGCATGAGCCTTGTGTGTGTGTGTGTACATATTTGGTGCAGTTGTACTGGCATACTTACTTAATCGGGAACGCTTTGAGCGACTTTTGGGCACCGATGTCGACTGCACGGAGGCGTAGCTTTTTGCCGGGCAGTAGCGTCGAATCGTTGTTTATGGTTTCTATCGCTAGGAGTAGTGCACCCAGGACGACCTATGAAAAAAGAAGACACACACACACGTACGGTTCGATCAAATATTAATCTATTTGCAATTGGTTAATATCTCCATCAGGTGCCCAATCGAGCTGAAGCGAACATACGTGCCGGAAGGAGATTTTGTGGGCTTACAAACGAGGAAGCTTTCAGCTCCCATTACCCTGCATGGCGTTAAGCTGATTTGGGCTTGTTTTATGTTTTAAATCCTGATTGGAAACGATTCTGGGAAATGTACATTTTAGAGTGACCTACATCCTTGTGTTTTGAAAATGACGAAAACATCATTTATTGTGATTGGTCTTAGAATTGTACTTCAGACAGCACATCGTCAGTATGTAGAAAGCATGAATAATTGTTATTAATTTATTTAGAATGACATCAGAGACAGTCAAACTGCCCAACATGCCATAGTGAAGTAGTATTTAATTGCACAGAAAATTCAATTCAGCGACTCTCCTGTCCAGCGACCAACAACACGCCCAGCACTGTAGATTGCCGTTCATAAAATGTAACCGCATGTAAAACAAACCTATCCCACTGGCCAATATTCCCTCAGCTTGTGTGTGATGAGGTTGATAAATCACAATTATCCTGCAACATTGCATGACTAGCACCCATTTCCCACAAACCAAACCCCTTTACGATCGTTGTCAATGTCTCAAGGGACCATACCGTTGCACTACCTTGCAATCGTAAAGCACTACCACTGCCATCATCACATCATCATCATTGCCGTCTTCAAAAGACCACACAGACGTGTGGCCGTTACGGATTAGGGCCCATCAAGACATCTACGCAACCTTGACCGTGTGTGTGTGAGAGCCAGGTGTGCCGCCGTTACGTACCTTGGAGTGCACGTAGCCGGCCAGGAAGCCCACGTACAGCTCGTCTCCGGTTCGGTTGCGCGTCCCGGTCGTCAGCAGGGAGGACACATTCGCTCGTAGGAAGCTATCGACACTGCTGCTGCTGCTGGTGCTGCTGCTACGGGGACAGTCACATGACATCCGTGCAATGGCGGACGCCAACGCGTGCAGTTCGACTGGCGCGGAGGAAAGCCCTAACACTAGTGCAGCTAGCAACAGATGAAACCGATCTGTAATCATCATCATCATCATCCTCATCGTGGGTCGGGGTGCTGGGTCCACGGGCGCAGTGTTGTTTCTTTTGCTCGCGCTCCGGGTGCTAATTCTGGGAAAAAAGGATCCAAGAACGTGGACTCGATTAGTGCTGCCCGGTGTGGCTTCTGTTCTGTTCAATTAAGCTGTGTGTTTGCTGTTTGGAAACTCATGTTTTCTGGTTTGGGCGTGGGAAATTTAGCTCTGATGAAAAGAAATTAGTTGTTCTGAAAGTTTGTTTGAAGGACAAGGTTAAATTTAATTGCACTTTTTGAAATACAGGAAATAAAACTTTTCATGTGGCGCGAATGGTAGGTTCACATATTTTGAAACATTTGTGACTCAATGAAGCACAGACATAATAAAAGCAGAAAAATTATAAAATAGTTAGAGGAAAAAATATGAGTTTGCTACACTTTTTATCACATTTTCCGAGAATCCTTCCCTATTGTTGGGTGTAGAAAGTGTGGCACAATTATAAATTTTAAACCGCTATTTATCGTCCAATCGTTAGTAGTTTTATGGAACATTTCCTGTGTGAAGATCAAGCAAACCAACGACCAATGATCGAAGTAAAAACCGGGTGACATTGGGTGAAAACAACGCAGAATTTACTTTTTCACTTCCTTTTTCCAGCTGTACCAACCGTGGTGCCGTTTCATCTACTAAGCGGTCGTAAAGTAAAACTAGAGTTGTAAAAATTATGATTATTACAAATGGTTATGTCTCGTCCGTCCTGTATTGGATGAAACCTCTTTCCCCTTATGAACGTCATCGTCTCCTTTTTGTATCATTTGAGCCGAGGGATCAGCAACAGTGTGTCATACGCTGTCACCATGGCCATGAAACGATGCAGTCGTTTGTGGACGGCGAACATGTTTGCACCATCAATTGTGGCAGAGCATAAAGGATTTTCTCTTCGTATAGTTTCCCCTCTTCATTTGGACACCGGGTTGGTCATGGTTCAGATACGTCCAAACTACGTAAATGTTGTGCTGAAAGGAATTCGGGAGTGTATTAAGCGAGAGATATGTTTGAAGGTGAAAGGCAAACGACATTTCTTGAAGGGGATTTTGGAACAAAACGTACAAGAGGAAACCACTTTTTATAGAAATTAACAGAATACTTAAACACACAAAATTCCTTAAAAATTATCCAACTTTAACGCATTTTTCTGGAAAGAACAGTTGGCGAAGCTCTACGCGAACCGAGCGGCCACGTGAAACTCGCGTGTAATTAATTGCCGATGTATATTTTGAAATAATCGACCTTTACTCGACACTTCAGCAGGACCTCTAACCTGTGACCGCTTAGGGCCTCAACTCAACCGAAATTTCAGCTAGACATCATTAAGACTAGAAAAAATGGTATCCGCTGTGTAAGGATGATATTTGACAATGAGATCAGTGGATTGGGGACTCCAAGAACTGTTAAGCTATAGCACGGGAAAATGCGTACGCATAGCCCGTTCCAATCCTGTTTTTTTTCTGTATTTTTACGCTTCCTTTATAGAATGGCTACAGTATTTAGTCTAGGGAATATGAATGTTCATCAGCCATGGACCGGTTGGCTACCACCTGCTGCAAGGCAGCCAGGAAGAACATCAAAGCATATTGTGAGAGGCACCAAATTAGATAGAATTCGAAGAAAATTTGGAGAAATGAATTGGTCTTTGTTGTCTATTTGGCAACGCTTAAGTTTCAATTTTTTTTTTCTGTGGAGTTTTTTAGTACCATATTTCCATATTACAGAAGCCATTTTTCTTCCTAAAAACCTGCATAAGTAGCGTTGATCCCCACAAGTGTGTGTTGAATTATTTCTAGGTTAGCTATTTATTTCACATGTTTTCCTTTTTTTCCTGCGAATATAATGGATAACAGATATAAACCCATAAATCTACATCAGGATCCTGTAGTGCTGGCAAATGAACCACGGTCTACTTTCAAGAAGCCGTTTGCGTGTTTCCGTTAGAACGTCGGGATTGACTATCGAAATGACGTATTGTTTTTCCATGAAATGCGTTCAAAGGTGGTGTCATCACGCGTATTCTACCATTCTTGAGTATTGTGCCATTATTTACTCACTTACTTTGCCATTGTCTTTACTTGCAAGAAAAAAATGTCCTCCAACACTGGTACTGGTATACAATGTCAAGGAACTCAGGTCCCGCTTCCCGCTCTAGAAAACTGTTTATGCCAAAAGATGTATTCCGTGGTATCATGCTGCTTGGGAAACCTTATCGGTGGAAAGGGTAACCTAAGGTATTCGTAAACCCGTAAAGCATATCAAATTTGAACCACAATTCGTGGAATTTTAAATTAGATTGCATCCGTTTAGATCTGCCTTGTCACTGGTTCGGATTAAAAGACGAGCCTTAGACATCTGCGTTGAAAGCTCGAATTGTCAGCAACAGTAACGTGAGGTCCTTTATGACCTTTTTTCGTACGACTTTTTGAATATAAGACATTAATTGAATATATGTTGTATCTATTTTATACCACACTGTATGTCAATTCCTACAATAATTAGCACACATTATGGAATTATATAAATTTATTAGAAAAAAATGTTGATTTCCTTTGCATACATGAGCGACTCGGATATGTTTCGATTAGCATTAAAGCTGAGATCGTTTGGAACACTTTGTTTTAGCGATAATTGTGCTCCCTGCGGACTAATAGGTACACTTATCTTTACGTTTACGTTGATAGTAAGCAGTATTATACAGCTATACATCCTAGATGTTGTTTCTGAATAAGAAAAAATTCTTATTATTACTTGAAATATGTCATAATTTGGTCATATTGGTCATTCAGGAGAAGATTAATTTATCAAGTTAATCTATCAGAAATACCACTGAAGTCTCTTCGGCAACTCACAATTGTTGTATGATTTCCAAGAACTATTAGTTGCACAATTTTATCATGAACTCCATGAACAATATCGTCATTGATTTCATAGTTTAAGCCTTGTAACTTGTACTATAATGGTTGGTCAATGTGCATTGTTTAGCCCAATTTAATAAACATTATGAAGCTTGACGGAGCTACAATTTCAGCCATTGTCAGTGGAAATATTCATCCGCCGCAGCCTTCGAATACTGAAGGAGTAAACTGAGCTCATGAAGTTATTTTAACGCAGGTTTTTTGTAATAGAGTGATAGTCATAATTCCAGCTGCCGATTTTCCAATTCCACGTTTAGAAAACATGTTGGAATCGTAAAACAACTGTTGGCTACTGAACCTCATGAGTTTGGAGTAGGGTAAAATTGAATTAACCGCAAACTGTAAGCAATTCATGTGAATATTAGATTCTGTGAGGACTCAGTCTCCATTATGGCCAGTTCTAGTCACTAACCATTACACTAAGGATGTGCTTTCCACGTACAGTTAATGAAGTGGAAATTGAAGATTGAACGAATTGAAGGATGAATTCACCAGCTCTAGGGATGGAAAACAATAGTATCTAAGGTTAATCACAAATGCGCCGAAATTGACACGAGACAGCAACGAAACGATCAAAACATGTTTGCCGAAATCTCCAATGATAAGCAGGTTTTCATTTGTTCTTGAAAACACGATTTTCCTTTTTCCCCCATTTTGTTCGTCTTAAAAGAGACACACCTCTAAGGCTGCTCCATTTATCTGCATGGTTTCAAAGCTGACACGAAACGATGCCACTGAAAACCGCCAAACCACCTCTGCAGGACAGTATTAAAGGGCCAACGACCTTTCCTTTCGGTTCTATTTACCTTAAGGACCTGCTTGATCATGCCTATATGTTAATTGGGTGTCTGAGCAGGTCCTATCAAATACGCAAAGGATTCGTACACATGCCAGACTCGCATAACCTCACGAAGGGTGTGTTACACGGCGCTGCGCTCAACCTTCATTAGTTTTTATTAGCTGGCAGCAAAAAGGGCTGCTTGTTGTCATCATATCATGCCGCATCATCGTAGCCACCAAAACGAAAAGGACCTCGTGTGGTTGCTGGGCTGTGGTATTTCTCTTGATGGAACAACTCGAAGCTTCCAACAGGTTTATCTCATGAAGCAGTCTTCGAATAATTAATTATTTTTTGTTTGAAATAAAATGGAAAACCTCCATTTATTACATTCTCAGAATGCACATTCAATTATAGCACCAAAAGAAGAGTATGCTATCTTCCGCTTGAGCTAGCAATGACTGTGTCCTGTTTTGCACAATTTTTTTTGATGGTCACCTTTTCCAGACGAATATAAATTCCGATTTCTCACCACCAAAACCATCCTTTTCGCTTGTCAAACCGGCAACAAAACTGCCCGGAAAACTCATCACCTTTACCTTCACTGCCATCCTGGGAGGACTCACTGGGCAAGCGACACGACAAGTTTACTACCGATGAATATATCTTCATTTTCGTTGATAATTAATTTGTTCCCCACGTGGGGGTAATTCCACTTTTGCCGGCGGTATGCACACATCCCTAAAACACATGCGTCTGCCCATCCAAGTCCAAGAAACGTGTGCACGTGTGGTGACATTTTCCACGTAAAGGACTCGCCATTCGGACGCGCCGCTTCATGGCTTTCGTGTATGTGTGTGTGAGTGCGTATTTTAAGTGCTGTTTAAATAATTTATTGACCTATTAAAGATGCCAAAAGATGCCGATTGTGGATGAAAAGTGTGTGTGTGTGTTTACGGGGGAGAGCAAGTGGATGGAAAAGTCATCTGTCACACAACGATCACGACGCACGATTATAAACGGCGGCGGGTGGCGCCTCCATTTCATTACGCTTGCAGCAATGTGGACGAGGAGAAGATGATGGCGTTGATGGAGGATTTATCGCTTCGCCGAATGGATTAAACTGTCACGCGATTGGGGTTGGGCACAGAGCGGCGCACACCCTCAGTGTGGGTTTGGTGGCCACCAGGACTTTCCTGTTACATTGAGCTCCATTTTCTCCCTTTTTAGTCATATCACATCACATTAATCCACGTTAAAAGAATCTTAATTCGCCCAGCGCAAAGGAATAGCCGACAGAACCACGAAGTCCTTTTTTCCATTGCAATGTTTGTCACTAAATTCCGCAGTGATACTGCCAGCTCTACGAATCATTATTGAATATCCTTCCGGGAAGAACGGAGAAATAATTTACGCTTCATCACCACTCACCGAACCGACCAGTTCTGCCTAAATAGTAGAGCACAGCATGACCTCCGAAGGGATCTGTTGCACTCCTCCGCCCAACTGTCGATTCATTTAAATTGTTTTTTTCCCTCGTTGCGAACTTCACACTCTTTTGGGCACACGTTGTTGGAAATGTCTGGTTTGAAGGGCATTAAAATTAAATGCTTTGTTTGTGCGCAATTTTCATCGCTTTTCAGTTGGATTTTTTGTGGGTGAAAAACAATGACATTAAATTTATAAGCCAAAATTGAATGAACATAAATAAGCACAATTTGGTTGTGTTGGTAGCTTATTCCACTTGATAACGATCCAATTATAATTTGAACGGAAACACACTCTGTTTAAAGAGTTATTTTAATTAAAGAAAAGCAATTTATACGCAGCAAACGATAACCTCAACGCGGGGTAGTTAGCCCAATTAATCCACGCGTGAAAAATTGCACAATTTGTCTACGACGGGGCAGAGGGAAAAGGAAAGCAATTTCACTTCAAGATATAAAAAATAGGAACCATCATCCGGAGCTTGAACCGAAGTCACGGAGCGCACAGTACCTCGCAACCCAACACACTTCCGGCCGGTGAGTACACAATGCGATAGAGACAGAGTTGGCAAGCAGGAAGAAGCGTAACCGGAACACAAAGAGTTTCACATTTCCACACACCATCACAAACCCCCTCGGTACGGTTTCGATCTAATTGACATCAATTGAGGAGCTAATCCTTCGGGGGGACCACAGTGGGTGAGTTGTGGCTGATACGGTTTTATATTGTTTTATACATTGCGTTTTTCCCACCTCCAACGGATCTGTGCGGGGACGAAACCGTTGCGAAGTTGCTATGCTTACTTTTTAGCACTGTTTGCACCGCTTTGCACCAGCTGTGTGCGTGTGCCTTTTGCTCTAATTAAAAGTTATTGTAAATTTAAAGCACCGTCAGCACACAACGCACCAACCCTTCACCCCTACACACACAACACACCGACCGGAACTCTTTACACCTAGTGGATCATCTTTTTCACTTTCACTTGGCAGCGGCACGCACAAAATTCCACAAAACACTTTCCGTGGGGTGCGCTCGTTAGTCGCTTTCCGCACCCGCCGGGAAGAGCAAACCAGGGCACGGTTCTAGGCACGCGAACGGACTGCCCTAGTCCGGTGGCGGCACTTGTTGCTTTATATACCGGATGTAGGCGCGAGAGCTTTCACTTCGTACACGCTTTTCCGATCGTATTTTGCCATCGTCGTGTCCTTTTCGTGACGTTTGTATCCTTTCACGCTGAGACGGCTCCCTAGGCGCGCTCACGGTTCCGGCTGTGTTGCGATGGATACTGGTTCGCGATGGAGAGCATTTCGGTGTCGGTCGTTCTCGCCGGGTTATTTCGTTGCAGCGGCAAGCACGTGTACCGGCGTGGAACAATTGGAGGGAAAAAGTGCGGCAATGGTTTATGAATGGGGTGTTTTTTTTTCAAGGAGCGTTTCCAGTGACGGTAACAATTCAATTTTCAATTTGAAATTCAATTTGTAAGTATAATGAGTAAATAGCCTAATTGAAAAGAGTATGAACAGCATGTTGTTGGTATAAATAAGTTAATAATCATAAAAATAAGATATTCTCATTGATATCGCTAGAAAAAATAAATAAAAAACAAATAATAACAAAAATGAACAATATCTACGATCAGAAACCAACAACAATAATCAACTAAAATGGAAAAAATAACATAATATAGAAAAATAACGGTATATTGAAAAAGACATAATGAAACAACAGAACAAATGCACAAAACTTTAGTAAAATAACATACAAGTTAAAAGAAACTAAAACAACTCAAAATTGAATAAACAAAACACGAACAATGCCATCAAACCAAAAAAAATGATTACAAAATGCACTTAGAACATGAAAGGAATATTGTAAAAATAATTTAACACACAAATAGCGAAAAATGTAAACAATCAGACAAAAAAATGAGTTGATAAAATACAATATTTCACGTATTTGCATTAAAAAAATGAACAAATAATCTATTTTCGATTTTTCATGGGTTTATTTTAACCCGTACCAAGAACACGTTAATTGCACGTTTAATCATAGTATCTCATGAGTCAGCCAGCAAATTTTGACACCTCTAACAGTCGAACTCTAACCGTGATGGCCAAAAAAGTGAAGCAACTTCGTTTAGTAGAAGCGACGGCGACCAAAAACGGTATCACGTAGCGTCTAAAATGGACTCCGTGGGGCAGTTTGTGGACGTCGTAGAAGCCTGTTCCGGCATCTACAACATCCTGGCACTATTAGACAACAATCAAAGCATCGAAATAATGCAAAAGTTTTACCACAATTTTTATAAGACTTATTTTGCGTGGTGTTGTTTTTATATATATTTGCTCACTATTTGTAATACAGGTTGACCTATACGAATTACATAAACGATTGTCTACTTCTGCGAAATCCGCCTTCCGCGACAAATGCTTTTTTTAACGCTAAAAACACACTCTTCAAATGAATGCAAAAATGGTTGCAAAATCCCAAAAAGGATTTCGCTTTTCTAGAATATTTGCACGTTGGAATTAAATTTCAAACATAAAACAGTGTTGTCATGAAAATACGGTGTTCTAGCAAAAATAATTTTGTTGTTATCCGGCACTACAACCGCTTTGCGGTCTTGGCCTGCCTCAGGAGTGTCCGAAACCGCTCACGGTCTCGCGCCTTCGTCTGCCAGTCCGTTATCCCGGCCTTAATGGCGGACGCCTCCACGCCATCTTGCCACCTCAATTTGGGCCTACCACGCCTCCTCTGTCCTTGTGGACGGCCTAAAAAGACTTTACGGGCTGGGTCGTCCGTTTCCATGCGTATAACATGGCCAGCCCACCGGAGCCTGGCGAGCTTTATACGCTGTACGACAGTGAGGTCGCCGTACATCTCGTATAGCTCGTCATTATAGCGGCTCCTCCATTGTCCTTCCAAATAAACATTGAGCAAAAATAAACCAGAATTTAAACCACCTTTCCAACAACCCCTCCTCGCGGGCGGGCGGTATCAAGTTCCGGAGGACCCTTTTGAATGACTTGGATGTGTTCAGTACACAAGAGGGAACGCAAAATAGCACAAGAGCGATTTTGAACTCTCGTCGGTAGTTTCATTGCAGTGTACCATCTCTCCTCCGTTGTCCTATTTGCAGCCTATTTTACCGCAAATGAGTGCGATCAGCAAGTGGATGAGGGGTGGTAGTTGGTGATCTCTCGCCTTACCTACCGAGAAACCCGATTTCCTTGGAGACCCTCCTCCCGTTCTGATTTAGTCTTTTAAAGGCATCGTCTCAATGGGGAATAGCTTTGAAAATGATGCCAGGATGTACATGCATAAGTAAGTGTAATAAAAACGGAAACGAACTGTAGAAAAAAGCTTTGCAAGGCTCTGCGTCTGTGTCTTTCTGTGGGCTCAGCCTTAGCAACGATTGAGGCTGGCTAGACACAAGCCAGGAAAAGATAGAAATCACAAAGAAATAGGAGAAAAACGCGCCCGCGCTAATACCGTGTTGATAACACAATTCGAAGGAAAGTTTGCACGGTTACCAAGAAAACAAACCTGTAAGCGGATGGTGAAACTCGGTCACTAGGATGCGATTCTTTAGGTTGGTTTAAATTGAATTTATCACGACTGTTGTTGCATGTCTTCGGCTTGTTTTGGCATGTTGTGTTGCAGTTTTCGCTTCCAAGTTTTATGACAAAACCGCCATCAGCTTCATAATTGGCTTCAAAATGGTCGCACAGCGGTTGTTGTTTGTCTAGGTTGGGCTGGGACACTTACCTTCAGCAATCGGTTATTTAATATTGGCAAATTGCTAGGTCCTTCTGCTGCCTCCCTATTTTCGTGTTTGCTCTCAGGTTTCTTTCCGCTTCAAGGGCACAACATCAACGTAGTGGAAGCGCATTCAACCGTTGGAAGATAAATTAGCATATTACTTTTTTTTTATTTTTTACTTATGTGTTCCTGTCTATTTCCGCTTAGCCAAGCAATAGGATCCTTTCCCATGACGGCGTAAAAAAGGCTCTCTCTTTTTTCTGTGTATGTTCGTAATGTGTGCCCTTATGGTTACAATTTTTGTCATTTTGTGCGTGTGTGTGTCCTTTCCCATTTGTCAACTTTTCCTCGAAGTTTGGTGTCAAATTTCCCGGCCCTGCGGTCGATTTCATTAGTAATTGGCGGAACAGCAGCAGCAGCAGTGCAGTGCCAATGTGCGGCAGCCGCAACCGATGACGTCACAACACCGCCATCGACAACGTGGGAATGATTGATTTGGCGTCCGCGGGCTTGCCGAAAATAGCCGGCTTGTAACAAAGTTGCCGCCTCGGTTCGATTCGATTTAAAACACATTCTTCAACACGTCCCGATTCACGACACCGGCGTACTGCGTGTAGACGGTCGATTTGCCCGTCAGGGCGATGAATTGTTCCGCTACCTCGACGGCGACGCGCACCTGCGCCTCGGACGTACTGGCACCTGTGGGGCGGTAAGAAGATTGAAGGTAATTAGACACGCTGGTGCGCTGGCCGTGGGGCGGAACGCCCAAAGTCACCCCCTCTTCTTACCCAGGTGAGGCGTTGCGACCACCTTCGGGTGATTGATGAGCTTCCGAGTGGTGTCCGATTTCGGGGGCTCCTCCGGGTAAACGTCGACGGCGGCCCCACCGCACTGGCCACTCTCGAGGGCCGTCACCAGGGCGGCCTCATCGATGATGCCACCCCGGGCGACGTTAACCACCCGCACGCCCTTCCGGCACTTGGCAAGGGTAGCGGTTGAGATCAAATCTGTCAAAGAGAGAGAGAGAGAGAGAAAGAAAGCCGTTTTTGGAATCAATTCCTTCTGTTCCAGCATCAACAGAATCGCGTGCTTACTGCGTGTGGCAGGAATGAGCGGCGTGTGGACGGTGATGTAGTCGGCCAGCGGCCAGATCTGCTCCAGCTCCATCTTCTCGATGCCGGCCGCCTTCGCCTCCTCGGCCGTCGTGATCGGATCGAACCCGATCACGCGCATCCCGAACGCGTTCATGCGTACGCCGACCTCGCGCCCGATGCGACCGAGCCCGAGGATGGCGAGCGTCTTGCCGTACAGCTCCGAGCCGGAGTACAGCTTCCGGTCCCAGCGGCCCTCCTTCATGCTGGTGGCCGCCTGGCAGATGGGGCGGGCCAGCGCCCCGATCAGGAAGCACGTCAGCTCGCACGCCGAAATCGAATTGCCGCCGGGAGTGCTGTTTGGGCGAGGGAAGTGGAATGGAAAAGTTAGTTTGTGGTTGGAAGTGATTACTTCCATTGGGAAGAGTTGAAAAGTTGCTTATATGTACTGTTTGCAACCCAACCTGTGATATTTCCTAATGGTGATTGTGTATTTACTACATTTTCATGCTCATTGATTTGAATCGGAATAGTGGATATTGCAATTTGAACCTTTAACTCACTCCGAAGATCTTCAGATACACTAGATATGTGCATACTAAGTAATGACATTTTCTGTCGGTGATCATCTCGATAGTCATGGAAGATGCCCCCTACATATTTACTGCATTTGTTGTTGAAAGCATGCTAATTTTGTTGCTTGGCACCCCTCGCCAAGTATGTCCCAAGAATGTCGTGATTATCATAGGGAGAAAATGCCATTACCAAGTGAGTGACCAAGAATTGGGTGCTACAAAAAATGTCACCAAGTATCTGATTGGTCCACCAACTGTTTGAGTCTCACCCCTGATCATCACGGTGAACTGACTTGAACTTCGTTTCAGCGAAGAGTGTTGGTTACTGAAACAATGACATTTGGCAGCACTATCCACAGGCCAGAAAAAGATTATGCTTGTGACGGCATTAAGCTCAGCTCGTCAGTCAAAGTATCGCGTTGGACTCAAGCATTCGCATGTCCAGTTCGGCATGTTCTGACGCACTTCCATTGAGTATCAGCAAATTACATCAAGCTACCACAGATATGTTCATTGTTTTCGGAGGTGATCGTCACCTGATGCTTTTTTCACGTTGCATCAGGAAGTAGAATCTCAAAAGTTTAAATTAGTAGTCGGCGAAGCAGATGAGTAATTTTAATTCCAAAAATTTTGTGATTTGATTCCGTAAATCCACAAAAAGTTTGTCAGTAGTCGGCACAGAGAGTAAAGTGGTTGAATCGAGCAGGAGTGAGTCACGACTAACGAGTCGGCAGAGCGAGAGAAAGAGCGAGCTTGATATCAAAGTTGTAGAAAAAGGAAGTGTGAGCGTTATTTTCGTTATGGCTATTTAAAAACAACGTTAAACATTCAAATCTTTAAAGCCATTCTTCTTCATCTTTTTGCCTCAACAACCGTTGTCGGTCAAGGCCTGCCTGTACCACTACTACTTGTGGGCTTGGCTTTCAGTGACTTATTGATCCCCCCATAGCAGGATAGCCAAGTCCTACGTATGGCGGCACGGCCCATTTAGGACTTGAACTCATGACGGGCATGGTGTTAAGTCGAACGAGTTGACGACTGTACTACGAGACCGGCTAAAAGCCATTCTACTATGATTCAAATCACTACAAAGAGCGTGAGCATAACATAACTCTTCGGGCTGAGTTGAAGCCATTCACTAGAAGAATTCAACACACTCACTCAGTTTGCACATCAATTTGCACATCTTTAGTATGTATTAAAATAAATTATACAACAATATGTAGCTATTTACACAAAGTTAAATTTACAACTTTGTACTATTCCTGTTTAGGTTGCCTCACTGTATTTTTTCACGATGTGTTCACAGTGCATTCTTGGATTTTAGCCGATTGTGTCGAAAAAAATGTGGTTTCTTTTGGTATTCAAGGCTCTACAATATTAATGAGCAATTGTTGAGGGTTTGTTGTATAATAAAAAATCGTCCACTTTCATTCCAAACACTTATCACTTCGTCACGCACACAAACACACACACTGTCGCTGGGCAAACGTTCGCTACTTACTTCAGCACCAGCACGTTGTTTCGCGTCGCTGCTTCGATGTTGATGTTGTCCACGCCGGCACCGGCACGTCCGACCGCCTTCACCCGACCGGCACCTGCGTCCAAAATCTCGGCCGTAATTTTCGTATCCGACCGCACGATGAGAGCATCATAATTCTGTCACAACAAACAAAAATCGTCGAAAAAGTCGATTAGTTTGTGATGATGGAAATCTAATTCTTGATGGCAGTCTATCTATCTCGTCTCGTCCAACTCATCCTCCCTTTTCGTCTTCTTCCTTATCGTCTCTAGGCGCGCATTACACGCGAATATTTCATCCGTTAAAACGGAAGCTTTCCGGTGGTGGTAGTTTTCCGGAGAATGAATTCGTTACGGATGCGCCAGCGCGGAAAGCAAGGACTCCTACTACGGGTTGCCCCGGGGGTCATTCGCGGGTAAGGCAGCTCTTGTTTACTACGGACTGTTTAGCAACCCTGCGGGGTGCGGCTGCTCGTGCTGATCGGCCATTGTGGCACGGCGGGAAATGGTTCGATTAAATGTTGACGCACGCCTCATTCATTTGGTCGCAAGATTAATTGCGATGGACTGTGGGAGTGGGGTTAGGAGAGTGTGAGAGGAATGGTGGGGTGGCAGATTCCATCGTGGTGTTTATGGGCATATTACGTGAGGGGAGAGCAAAAGAAAACAAGAAATGCGTGCTCAATTGCTCAAGGATACGATTGGATGGCGTGTCTGGGCGATGATGATTTGGTTTTGTTGTGGATGATGAAGTGAATGAATATGGGGGGGGGGCTAGGTGGAAGTGAGTTTGAATGATATGATTTAAAAATAGAGCTCGGATCGAACTATATTTAATATCTCGAACATGGCAACTGGAACAGAACTAATCAGTGAAGTTATTTTATTTAATGCCGTACAGCTTTAATAGCACGATAGTATTATTCAATTGAAGAGTTCAACAACTGCTTCTTCTTTTTATTAGCTTTCGCATGACATTATTGACAAAAAGGCGATAAAAACAGATCTTGTGATAAGTTGGACAAAAGAAAGATTACACTAATTAAATAAAAATGAAAAAAGGTTCTTCAAAATAGGGATTTGCGTTCCGCTAAAGGTTTTGATCGTCTTAGAAAAGGGCCTTAATTTCTATGAGGATTATTTTTTGCATTACTGACCCAGCTGGAAGGCAAATTTGAGTCCTAGGTCAGCTAATTTCAATTATACGGAACCGAAATGCCGAAATTCACGCAAACCAGAAGTTAAAACCGGAATAATTGTGTCCTCTGATGATCGTTTTCATTAAAATCGCTTTATGATAGTACATAAAAAGCTAGCAAATCTTTACTACCGGACATCTTCATGCTTTTGATTGCCTTGGTTGCACTGATTCAATGAACCGTGGTTGGGAGCCTGTAAATGAGTGCTAATGAGTAAGGGTTGCAGAGAAAATACCCGCTAAAATTATCAAAGTGATTTAGTGCTAATTTGACTTATGTTTGAAATTGAAAATACTAAAAACATGAATCGAACCTAAATAAGCGGGGCTTCTTGCAAAGGTAAAACAATCTGTAAGGATTTTATTTGAAATTGTACCTAGTTGTTATGTTGAAATGGCCTGTATTATAACGAAATTTAATACCAACTTAAGCTAGAACATTTAGCAGGCAAAGTTGAAAATACTCTAAGCCCTTTATACGTCTCGCTAATTACTATTAGTATCGCTTAAAATAAATTATTATGTGGCCCTCACTGATATGAACTGAATGAACTAGAGTGTTATTCCAAGACTTAAGAAGGTGTATTAAGGTCGTAAATTAAGAAGCAGGTGTTATAAAGATAGACAATCTTTCCGAAGCAATACATACATTTCTGAAATTTGAAAGAAGATAAGGAATTTGCATGATTGCTACGTTTTAAATATTGAAAATTAAATATATCTGATTTTATGGCATAATTTGTTGAAGTTGACATAACAAAAAACCTTTCAACCATGTAGTTTTATGATAATTATTAACAATATCGATTCCACTTTCTCATTTCAAGGTCTTTTTTTTACTCAAATTCTAACGGTATTCAAAAACGCGATCTAGAACCCTTCCAAAGGTTTCAGCTTCTAGACAACCTTCAGTCTATGCAGTAAGGCCAAACTAGTTGTATCCAATTCTTCAATTAACTCGCCTCTCCAAGCCCTTCCGCCCCATACACGCGCGCTCTGGAGCTAAGGGAAGCTTCAAGATCCGGCTCCCCCGTCCGCGCACTAGTCTAAGCGAACCAGAGTACACTCACCTTCACCTCCTTAATCAGCTCATCCTGTGACAGCTTCAGCTTGTAGTCAACCTGCAACAATAGCAACACCATCCCACAAGGGAAGGATAAACGTATTTAGTTACACTTCATAGGAACCAGCACCGTGTATGTAATCAGAATTTGGAGGGTTCCCGTTTTAAAATGGCACAAAACACTACTCACTTGAATGCCATGGTCTTGCAGCAGCTTGACACACGCATTGTCAACGGCATCGCACACTAGCACACGCTTTATATCAACTGGCATTTTGGGGAGGGAGCGGTTTGTGTGAGAGAAATGCCTTTCAACTGAACTACACTACTTTCGTTCCTGCGAGCAAAGGGCTGCACAACACAACTGCACTGGATGCACTGTTCCAAACGAATAGCTGGATCGCACAAGCTGGACGACGGCGATAGTGCCACCACTCAAGGCTCACGACCTCAGAGGACCGGCCACACTATCTCGCTTGCACGAGCACAGCCAGGGCTAGGGAAGGCGCGTGAGTGCGAGCGAGCGCGAACGAACCAGAACGAGAATGAAACGAGATATCGCGCAGACGAGTCTAGTCCGCATGTAATGGTGCACTTGTAACAGGCCCGCTCTAGGCGTCATCTCTCGCTGTACGCGCACCAATACTACCGTGGCGACGATCGAATGATCGAGCGTAGGAAAGATGAGCATGTTGCTGTTTACTTAGATGAAGCGAAGATGCTGCTGCGCGACAACATCGACGAGGAATCGACCCGGTTTGCATGACGTCCTACGTCCCAGGCCGGTTCTAGAACGGGTGGCCTTGTGTGGGGACGGGTGGGAATAAATGCAAAGGGTTCTGTCCGGTCAATACACAGGCAGCACGGTTCAATTACGCCGCTCTTGCACCGGTTACTGGTACCGGTTTCCATGCCCACCATGGCGATGAAAGTGGGCGTAGCGCATCCTGTAACGGCAAAAGTCTACAGTAGATCGTACAGTAGACATGTGGGAAGGTTACAAATGGACAAAAAGAAAGGTTTAATTATACTTACATTGTTGAAGTTACATCTGTCATAGTAGTGTAGAACGACTGGGTTTACCTAAATGTCCTCTAAAACTTATTAATATTTCGAACCAAACTCAATCATCATTTCCCACTGTTCCAACCGTCCGCCTCTCACCAATTTCTAGTTGCCAGGGCCAGGTCAGGATCGTTCACAATCCCCATCCACGTGCCTCCGCCCGCTGCCTGAGCCGCCAAGAGGACGCTCGCGCTCGCTTATCATTGACAGCTTATCGGTCTATGGCTACGTTTGTTTACTTTCCGTTTACATGACGATTGGGATGACGGAAACTATCATCACCTCCGGGAAAAGACACGCGTACCATGTTGTCAGGGGGCAGAAGATAGGGAGTCGCAGCTGCCGCCGCCGGTGTCTCGTGAATCACACGCATCACTCTCACTGCGGCGTGTTTTGCCCGCTCGCGCGCGCTCCTTATCTTGGGTACGACGAACCAATCCTCTGGTCGCCCTGGTGCGTACTCTGTGTACACAAGCGCTTCTCGGCCGTGCATAAGTTCTACAGGAAAGCTGTATCTTGGCATTGGCTAACTACACTTATCGGTTGGAATGCCATCAAGTGGTCCCTTCGGCTCGAGGCTGGTTGTTACCTGCTGCTACTGCCCCTAAAGGAGATGATAAGATTTACCATGGTGATGGCAAACTAATGGCTCTTGTCTCCCAAACCGTAGACTGATTAAAGGATTTTGAAGGGTTTGATTAGGCTGCTAATGATTTTTGAAGCAGTCCGACAACATTAATTGCTCAATAGAAACCCTTGTTATGTCCTCTCGTGGTAATAGAAGTGAAAAGAGACTAATAAAAAGCTAAATTTTCTAACTGTGAACAGTTTATCCGTTCCGAAGGCTCAACATTGTCAAACAGATTCACCAAGTGTGCTTCGGTTCTTCCATATTCTCGTGAATTACTTTTCATATCCCGTCGGCAGTGCGTTCACTTCCGGATTGTGAAAGAGCGTCTTCACTCCATCTCGCCACGGGTAGCGCTTGGTGCGTATGCGAAGATACTCGTACTCGATGAACTTTGGACGGGGCCGATGCGCATGTTCCTTCTGGTGCTCGGTGTACGTGTTCAGCGCGATCAGTCCAACGAGCGGCATTGCTACCATGAAGGTAATTTTCTTCCAAAACTTGTATCCACGGGATGACGAGGGAGCAGGTTCTTCAGGAGGAATGGCGTTAAAATGGGAAGTTGCTCTGAATGCATTGGGTATTCATCCCACTATCATCTGTACTTACCCGGACATGGAGGACAAGGACGAGCTGTTGGTGCATTGAGACAGAACGTCCGTCTCAGGTATAAAGTTGCCATATTGGAGGTTCGTGAGAATCGAGACAAACTTGAGGACATCTTCCTGTTGGATGGATGTGTTGCTACGAGGATGGATGTTCTGGAAATGTGAATCGAGTGGTAGTTTTGGAGATGTCAAAGAAGACACAGTAACCATGGAAACTACTTCAGCAGACTCCTCAGTTGTCCATTTCTTTCAATGGTGGCAATGCTTGCCGCATGTCAAGTAGTTGTTGCCATGGCAATGTAAAGCGAAGGATGGGGTTTTCAAAGCATTCCCCAAAAACAAACCACTCAGTGCCGCTCAACAGCCCAAGCGAAGACGGTTGTGAATTGTAGTAGGGAAGTCCGGTTCGTCGTCTGTAATTTGTTTTACATCAATTCAATCCAAAATGGCGAATCGATTCCTTATCATCAGAATCTACGGTAGGCAACATTCAGCATCCAGTATAGTGACCTAAATCAACATCAACCACGTGCACCGATGCTTATCAATTGCCAACAGGAATGCTTTTCCTGTTGGAAATGCGCACGGCAATATAAAAATCATTTTGTAAGTCTTTTATCTTCTTTTTTGTTTTTTCAATCATATTTTCCTTTATTTTATACAAATTTGCTTATTTATCCATTTACATACAATTTGTGTTTGTTGTGTTTGTGTGTAGTAACGATTCAGGGGATTATTACAAATGATTTAATATTAGCGTTCATTGGGCTTGTTTTCCTTCGTTTGCCTATTTTCACCTATCACACCCCTTTTCGCCTTATCACCATTTGGTTGGTGCAGTGTACTTTATCGCTTTCTCTCCCTAACTATACTATAATTTTTTTTTCGGATTTGCTTGTTTACTTGTTTGTTTTGCAATGTGCTATTTTTTTAGTAACAGCGCGCGCATCTTTTGCATTTTTATACTATGTATTTTTGTGGTTTAAATTTTCAGACATCTTCAGCGGAAACGAGAACATATTTGCTATAGTCACGGGGAGTGTATGTGGGGTACTCATTTACCGTTTTTTTCGTTTTTCGTTGAGTGCGACAAAACACATTTACACACATCACATACACACGCACCGAAAATCGATCATTTTGAACATCATTTTTTATTCTCTTTTGTGTTGGTTTTATTTTGTTTTATTTGTTTTTGGCTGTTATCATTTATTTCTGATTCGACAGATTGTACGTAAATATCTATCACAAAACAGATTGGTAATTAACGTATCTCATTACTGCTTTTATCGCTTCTCGGTGCACATTCAGGTTGGTAGCAAATTTCACTGCTTGCTTACGCAATAATAATCTCTTGCTCGTTACAGAAAAACACAAGTTTGCGCTTGCAACACTTGCTGGGATAAACATTTTGTTAGTACAACAACTGGAAAACCACTTAACGAGCAATTTAAAGGCAAATTTTCGTGTTTTTTCAATGTCCAGCTTGTACATCAAACGCGCATACAAAAGCGACAATGCTGTTGTTCTTCGGGAGGTGCTGTTGGTAGCTATTATTTAAAAAAAATATAAATCCTAACTATTTTTCCACGCCTGCAATGGTAGTGGTGGTGATGGTGGGTTTGCGCTGCTTATTTTTCTCCTAAAATTCGCTCATTATCGAACTAAACGGACTCTTGCTATCTTCACCTTAAAGACGGGGAGCGTTCAACATTATTACACGTATTGCACTGTTTTGGCTGATATTGCACTCCCGAAAACAAAGCAGCTGTAAACAGTTGTACAAAAATAGCTACAGCAGTCCTGCTTCTGGGACTACCACTACCACCCAGTATGCGTGTTTCCATCACCAATGTGCAGTTCGCATGCTCGTCTCAATGCTCGTCTCATTCGATTCGATAATATGTGATATAAAAAGGGTTCAACAACGGAATAGAGATTAATTTAAAAAAGCTACCGGGTTGTATCTGTGAATCTTCTCTCCCTCCCTCGCGAGTCAGACACAAGTCTTCTGTTAAGCTTTTTTAACACAACAACGTACAACAATCTTTGCTACACGATGTGTCTGTGTGTGTGCTCCATTTACTCCAACAAAGCTACAATTTCACCAAACGCTTACACAGTGCGGAGATATACTTTCTTGTTCGTTATATTTTGCGTTCGCTTACAATCAGTGTTTTAACGCCTTGTTTTAGTTTATTTAACATACATACTGTTGATTTTTCGCTTCCACTTTCCCACAGAGAAGGATTTTATGTTTATGAAAAAGGAAAGAAGACAAATTTTGGCATGGTTTTGACTTAGCTGAGGCAGTGAATGTGAGAGAGAGAGTGAGTTTTTTTTTTTAATAAAGTGACACAATTGTGTTTTTAAGCAGTTGTGCGTATTCACAAATGATATGATGGTACGATATATTGTGCAAAAACTAAACACGTAAATGAGAAAATAGTATAACAAAACAAAACCACAAAACACACCTGCTGGCGATCATAAAACTGGGCGATAATAGTTTGCAGTGGAGCAAAAGTCGTAGAGCTATCCTCAAGAAAAGCATTAACTTCATGCTGCAGATGTTAAACGCACTCTTGTACAAGCTTGTTGAAATGATGAATCACGCCATTGAAGCGGTATTTACAAGCGATCAAAGTTTTGTGCAAATGCGTAAGTGACACTTACAAGCCCACCTAGACGAAAAGTGCGAACAACAACGAGTTTGACTGAGGCGGAAAATTCTTCTCACATTTCAACTCCAATCTTTGCCATACTTTTTAGACTGTTTGTGTTTTTTTCTTTAATTTCGTTTTTTAATATACGCAGGCAAATTAAGCTATTAGTTATCTAACAAAAAAAAAACAAACAAAACTATGTGTGCCATAAACTAATTCGTCCCTTTACGCGTCGTTAATGATAAACCGATCACATCAACCACACCCACACACACATACACTTCTCACACACACACTCTATATCATGCTGATCATGCTGATGCGCTGTGCATTTTCGACTATCGGGGAACCATTTGTTCTATCGTTGAACACATACACACTTTACATTTACATTTATATATATATACCTATTTATATATAACACACATACCGAAAACGTTCTATTTACACACGGTGAGAGAGGTACACACGGCGGATATATGGGGGATGGTGGTGGTGATGGTGAACGGCAACTAAACGCTAGACGCCCGCGCGCAACCCTCTCCCTAAACAGAATACGAAACAGGACTAGGCTTTAGGAAGTAGTGTTTGAATGGGGCGACGACACTTAGGGTCGGCTCCACTCTCTACACGCTTTGGGACGTTTTGCTGCGAGACGCACGGGACGCTGTGTGCGTATATGTGTGTGTGTGTGTAGGTGAGTTTGGGTCGGTTTTGTTTAGGAAATTGTGAAATAAATAGTGAACACTTACAAATTAGCTGACATTAGCATTTTCTCCCTTTCGCCCTTTCGATTCTCTAGCCTATAATGGTTCTTGTTCCATATCTTGTTGCTTTTTTTCTGCAAGCGCAAATTACCCTTTTATGCTTCACCCTAACCGCTCCTAATAAAGATTAATCTTTTTCGTGATCGGCTTCCGGCACATGTGGCAGATCTTGAGCGTTTCCGCACACTTGGAGCAGGAGCTGTGCCCGCAGAGGAACGCGACGTTCCGCCGGCGCTCCATGCAGATGCTGCAGCAGTGCGTTTCCTCTATCTCCATGATCTTGCTCTCGAGGTAGCGCAGCCGGTCGGCGGACAGCAGCCGACCGTCCTTCGAGCCCTCGAGCGGGCAGCCGGCGGCGGTCGTGCGCCGCTCGATGTGCAGCCCGCAGGTGAGACACTTCTTCATCCGCACGCCACACTCGGCGCAGGCGATCTGGTGCTGGCAGGGCTCGAACACGATCAGCGCGAGCGTCTCGTTGCACACGATGCACTCGCGCGGTGCGTCCGTCGGGGGCAGCGGCGGCTGGTGGAGCAGTTGGTGCAGCTGATGGGCCGGCGTCGTCGGTAGCGGCGGTGGCACTGGCGGTGGCGTTGGACTAGCGGAGGACGCAGCACCGGCACTGGCGGGTGCGGCGGGCGTTGGTGGCTGGGGCACGCTCTTGTCCTGCACGAACTGCCGCGGGCTGTTATGCTTCGCGGCGGCGGCGGCGGCAGCGTTGGTGGTAGTACCGAACATGCCCGACAGGTGGCTGGCCCCACCGCGGCACGGCTTCATCATCGGTTTCGCGAACATCCCGTGATTGGGCGGGATCGGGGCGCCGGTGCCGGAGGCGGGCGAGTCGCCCATCGCGGGCGATAAGGCTCTGTTGGGTGAGTGGCGCGGGTGGAACGCCTGCACAAACACGTCGTTGCCGAAGCTGCCACTGACGTTCAGCTCGGTGGAGGTGTGCGGGGGTGGCTGGGGGGCAGCGCCGTGCTCCGACTCATCGCCGTGACTGCCGGCCCCGAGGACGGCGGGCGGTGTGACGAGTGCACCGGCAGTGGTTGCGTCGCGGGCGGCTGCTGCCGCCGCTGCCGCCGCATGTCCCCGGTTGCGGCGGGCAGGGGTAGGGGGATTGCTGTTGCTGCTGCTGCTGCTGCCGCCGGCCGGGCCACTGGAGGAAGAGGATGATGGTGGAGGCGGTGGCGAGGTGTGCTGAAGGCCGCTACCACCCGCTAGGCCGTTCTCGAGCGCAAGCGATCCACTGCCGGCAGCGTCCGCAAGCTTCTCCACCCGCCCGCTGCCACCACTCACAGCCTCAATGCTCGGCGCGGCGGTGGTGGAGCCCGCGGGTGCAATGCTCATCCCCTCAAAGTTGCACAGCAACTGCTGGGTGTCCTCCTCGGCGTTGGGAAGATTGCGCGAGCACGAACCGGCGGCCGCGGAACCGAGACCGTGGGCGACCGGGTAGCTCGTGGAGATGACGGGACCGTTCGGGGCGGCGGCTGCCGCCGCTTCCCGTGCCAGCCGCGTCCGCTCGTACTCCACAATGATCTCCTTGATCTGCGGACTGCCGATCCAGTCGAGCACGCGTGCGCCCTTCCGGTTCACGTCCAACGGGCAGCCCTCACTGGCGAGAAAGCACAGCAGCGCGTACATCAACCGATGCTCGATCACGATGCCAGCCAGCGACTGGTAGATGTCGTGTATTTTCGGCGCATCCGTCGGCGACACGTCGTGCACCAGGTTGCCCTTCTTGATGATGCACAGGTGCATCGCGTTGTCGCCGTCCTCGTCGCGCGCCCGCACGTCCGCGCCCAGATCGACCAGCTTCTCGATCGCGGCCGTGTGGCCCTGCGACACCGCCAGCAGGAACGGCGTCTGGCTGCGGTTGTTGCGGATGTTTATGTCCGCCTGGCCCTCCTGCACCAGCACCTCAATGACGCGCGTGTGCCCGTTCAGGGCGGTCAGGTGCAGCGCGGCAAACCCGTCATCCTTGCGCACGTTCACCAGCTGTCGCGCCAGGCGGATGATGTGGCGTGCCGCGTGCACGTTGCCCTTCAGCGACGCGTGGTGCAGCGCGTTGAAGCCGCGATGGTTGCGGATCGTTAGGTCGAGCGTTGGGCAGCTGCAGAGCAGCTCGACCACTTCCGTGTTCTCCTTGCCGATGGCGTCGTGCAGGGCGGTGTCGCCGTACGCGTCCTGCATGTTCACGTTGGCGCCGAACTCGAGCAGCACCTTCACGCAGTGCGGCGGCTTCTTGTGGGCGGAGATGTGCAGCGCGGAGCAGTGGGACGAGTTGAGCTCGTCGATGCTGGCGTTGTGCTGCAGCAGGACGCGCATTACTTCCGGCTGGTTGCCGAACGCGGCGTAGTGCAGGGTGGAATCGCCCTCCTTGTCCACCACGTTGACGTTGGCGCCCATGAGGATGAGGTATTTCACGAGCTCCACGTGGCCCTGGTGGGCTGCAACTTGCAGGCAGGTTTTGCCACCGCTCACGTAGTTCACTGCCTCCGGAGTCATGCTGCAAGTACGGAGAGAAGCATACAAATGTCATTAATACAGGGTTTTTGACTCTAAATGTACAAAAAACTGTCGTTCTTCTTACCATAGCTGACTCTGCACGTAGTCCAGATTGCCCTGGGCCGCCTCCCGCACCAGCTTATCCGCCGCAGTACCTCCGGTCAGCCCCGCCAACGGTGCCATATGATGCTCCTGGTTGCGCTGATTGCTCAGATCCGCCATACTGTTCGATCGTTCTGTCGCCGCCGCATGACACGATGACGCCAGCTTGACGCACTTCGGATTTACCGTCCACGCCATATCGTCATCCAGCTGCTGGACGCGCAAATCCCCATCGCCGTAGATCTTGATCACCTTGCCCGGCTTGCCCAGCACGTTGTGCATGGTTTCGATCCACTCGCCGTGCCCCTTCTGCAGATGCTGCATCTTGGCCGGGTCCGAGATGAACGTCACCATGTCGCCCACGTTGAAGCTGTAGATCTTGACGAGCGCCGCCGGATGGAACGTCCACCGGTTGGCGCAGCCCTCGTACTGCACCCGTATGTCGCCCTTGTCCGTGATCCGGTGCACGATGCCGACCTTCGTCAGGTATTCGGCCATGCGCGGATTCCATCCGCCGTGGCCCTGCTGCAGCATCTTGAGGCGATCCTCCGCGATCGCTACCTGCACCCGGTCGCCGACGTAAAAGTGCGAACGCACCGGCGGCGATACCGGCTGCTGTTCTTCCGGTTGTCCTGGGGAGAGGAGATGATGCAATCGGTTAGGAGATTCGTTTGTAGTTTGATTTAAAACCGCCAACCTACCTAATACTGGCATGTGATCTTTGTAGTAATATCCGCCGACGGCCGGCTGCACGTACCGCAGATCGACGTTTCCCTTATGCCCTAACCGATACACGTTGGTGGAGCCGGAGGCCCACGCTACACTAGCGACGCTGCGACAGGATTCGTTGTCCCAGCCGCGAATTTCCATAACACGACCAGTCTTGCCCGGACCGCCGTCCTGATTATTCCATTCCCAGTCGGGACCGCGCGTTACTCTCGCACCGACAAAGATGCCTTTTAGCTGTATCTTGGCTGCGCCCTTCCGCGGTGGCAAACGGATGCTGGAAGAATGATATGGAGTTTGTCAGTACGGTGTCATTATATATATATATATATATATATATATATATATATATATATATATATATATATATATATATGGAAGGAGGGATGATCGTATCACGATCTTCGTAGGATATGGAACGGAAAGAGACAGGTAGTGTTTGGTGGGAAAGTGAAAGAGAGAAAGAGTGATGCATGTGTACGCACAAATCCCGCGCCGTAGGTAGCCCGAAATTCCACACGAAAAAACCTAAGACTACCTCGCACAGAGACGCTGGAAGGGAGAACCCGTGAACGGGAAATGCCTGTCTGGGGTGTGTGTGTGTGTGTGTGTGTGTGGTGCGCCTACCGGCGCCTTCCAAAACCCCAGTTGACCATCTGGCGTTGGTTTTCCAACTTTTCCTGTTTTACTTTTTCCCACAACAAGCACGTGTGGTCGTCTAACAGCTGGTAGGACCTCTTCCTGGGGATTTCACCAAGGACCCAGCGCTTTTGTTTTACCGATGGGCGCTACAAAGTTTCATTGGCTTTGGAATGACAATATCCTTCCGCCGACACGGACCGTTATGTCCGGTTTTGAAAATCCCCCAAGAGCATCTTCCACGAAGAAGGTGAAACTCTAGAGAAACAAATAAACCTTTTTGTCTGGAGATGATCGTCATTATTCAGACGCACGCGCTGCGCGGAAATGCCTGTGAACAGCAGGAAGCAAGGATGATGCTGCAGAGGGTAAGAGCGGCAATGGGCGAAGAAATTGCACAAAAAATGGGGAATTTTGGATGAGGTTACGGTTTTTAGGGTGTCGCTGTTGCGTTTCGCTTCATCCAGTAGCAATAAAAAAAACCCTTTAGCATCATTATTCAAGACATCCGTGTTGAAGTGCAGTGGTTTCCAACCTGTGACGTGTAAACAGACGTACATAGTCCGTGGAAGAATTGATTTTTGAAGAGAAAAGCTCATTTCAATGTTTTACAGAAAATGTTCCACAAAGTAATATACATTTTGAAGAGATATAGAAAGTTCGTATCGTACGTATTTAAAACAACCTCTTTGGAGGATCTTTGTAAATCCAATTTTGTTCATACAAAGAGATTGAAATCCAAACTTATACAAAATTAGATAAATAAATAAATGTTTATTGAAACTTTGATGCAAGACAAAATAAAGGAAATTGAACATAAAAAGTTAAATCATGAAGTTCTATAAAGATCTCCTAAAATCTGTAAATAACCAGCTAGAAAAAAAAACTACGATACTTCCAAAACGGAACCAAAATCGGGCAGAAATACGAATACTTCTTTCCATTATTGAACAAAACTTGGTGCGGGGACATTGTTAAGGTCAAAATATAGGCAAACAACTTTTGATCCAAATTTTGAATTTTACATACTTTTCATAATAGTTAATTGAATAATGAAAGGGGACGCTTGAGTACGTTTGGGGTATAGTTAGTTAAGGATCTTTGATTTTTGTTCTAAACTTTATGATTAGTGATTTATTATTATTTCATATTTTTGCAACATGAGCATTATAAAATGGACTGCTATTAATACAAAGCATCCCTTATTAAAAGTAATTTTTTGCTTTGAAATTCGTCAACTACCTTAACCCTATCATCCATCCGCCCCGCACTAGCACGATGGCAGTGTTGCGCGAAAAATAAATTTTTCGCAAACAAAAAGAGGTTGGAGAGCACTGTTTTCTCTGAATATATTTTTGAGGATGTTAGCAATTTGCAAAGGCTTTTGTTTTCTTTTTCATGTTTTTGTGTTGTTTGAATTTTGTATCAATTTCCAAATAAAAACATATTGATTGATTTTGCTTAATTTATTTTTGGTTATCGACAAGGTTTTTGGGTTCTCTCTTTAAATTGAAGCTAATGACAAATCAAGAGATAATATATCGAAAACTATAAATCCGCGGAGGACATAATAGCAACCGCTAATCGTGAAGTTAACCTTTCAAGAACGAGTCCTTCGCGTTCTGACCTTGCAAGGTTTTTGGCTGACAGACCTCGGAATGTCAATTAAAAAACATCGACACACGCAGAGCTGATTCGTTGCTCTTTTGCGATAAAAGGCACTCCAACGGTATTGGAAGAAGTGTTCGTACTTCTTTCGCCAGATTTATTCTTTTTTGTCCCATTTTGTTTTGAAACATCGTAGTTTTTTTTCTCGATTGTTCTTTACAGATGATCATGAATATCTTTTTTTTCTGTTTTTGTTTCATTCAAAAACACGATCGAGTCGCCTTTTAATACGTGACGTAAACACGACGGAGAAACGATGATTCTCATCCCTGTTCATTAACAACTGACTGCAGGCACAGTAGGACCGAGAAGATGAGCAAAAGAACCCCTTGAAACAGTACCCCACATCAACGCTCATCCTACCCCCCGCCACCACACTTTGCACAAACGCCGATAAGGTGGCCGAAGCTTGTTATTTGGGGCTTTCCCAAAGGCACGGCCGCTGCTGCGGTAGGACGTGGAAGAGGAGTCACTAATGAAATACAAAAAAACCGGAGAAATAAAAACATCTAAACATGGGGCAAGCATCAAGCGCTTGTGTGGTGTGGGGTGTGTGGGGGTTTATGATTTTTGCGATAACCTGTCTGTGTGTGTGTGTGTGTTTGTGTGCGGTTACACGTGTGTGTAGTAAACCAGTCTGCAAGAATGATGTGTTATGCTTCCTCTGTGGGGACAGTCACCCCGCGGTGAGTGAGAAGAATTGGGGGGAGAAGAATGCGATCTCCTCGCGATCTTTCGTTTGGTGCCGACATTTTTGTGCGCTGAGTCTCAACAAAGCCCCCCTCGGGGATGAGCTAGGGGAGGGGCCCGAGGTCTTTTGTATGTTTCAAGCAGAAGGCAACAAACTGCGCCACACGGTGCCCTCGAGCTTGAGTTTTCAAATCAGCCTGTAAGACAGTAAAACTGCGATCGTATAACTATTATATTGCACTCTGCTGGTACGTACACACGTGCGCGAGTGCACGATCGTTGGTGTCGTTTGATGTGGGTGGGGTGTGAGCAGAAGCAGCGGAGGAAATAGCTTTACATGGCCTCAAAATGTCGGGAAAACCCTTCAGCACACAACTACGTGGGACAGTGGCGGAGTGGCGGCATGGTTTCAGGTGCTCTCGGTAGTGACTGCATGCACCATTTTGGCGAGGCAGCGTGAGTGCGAGACCGTAGACGAGACTCTGTAAAGCCATCGCCCTTGTACACGAAGGGGGGACAACACCACATCATCAGGGGGAGCAGTGTAGCGACAGTCGCAATGGCGCATGGTTCATTAGTTCGGTCGATAGTTAGTCAATTTCCCTAGCGGGATTGCCCATCGTTGTACTGTGCCATGCTGGCGAACCCGCAGCGGTCACCACGTCAAGGTGACACAATACACACACATGCACACTTCACCAGCCGACATTCCCGACGACGCTGGGGTGTCGTAATATCTTTAGCAGTCATCGGGCGCAGCAATTAAAATGGGGCCACAAAGCAAAGCAAGAACACACGGTGCTTCCCATTTTCCCCCAATGCTTCACCGGTTCAGCTCCAGAGACACCCAGTGGGGTCAAGCCGACCGAACGGAAGGGCTATTGACCGATGGCCTCAAACGAGGCCATCCAATCGCGATTGCTCCGTTTTCGGGGACTTTTTTTGTGGGGGAAATCATTGAATTTGGGGAGAAGTTTATCTGGGGATATTGTTTGGGTATTTTGTTGGTGGAGTTTTGTGGCCCCCTTTTTTAGTAGTTGAACTCATTAGATTTGGTTCCGATACATTAATGCAGAATACATTATAGAAATGAACCTACGTCCGGGTTCTCTAAATTGAGATATCCAAAGCCTGATGACTTCAACTTTTGTAGGATCCAAGAACCCAATCAAAACCATTGTCTCCTGCTCCTACTTTACCCAGAATTGGCAATGAGAAGATGGGTTTGCTACTTACCCGACCGAGTTGGCCGTCTGGAAGCGGATGAACGGATGCTCGAGGTCGTGCAGATCGTTCCCGTAGCAGGTCGCGCACAGGTCGTACGAGGCACACTCGGCACACCGGAACCGGATGCCCGCGATGCCCGCCTTGTTGCAGCCGTCGCAGATGATGTTCGGATGCTTCACGCCGATCTGTGCGTTGTCGATCACGATCAGATCGTACTGCTTGTGGTAGCCGACGCGGTAGTTGGTCCGATGGCCCGAGTCCCAGTTCACGACGACCGTTTTGTCTGGCGAGTGGGTCGATCCGGAGCGTCCTACTTCGCACAGCGTCCCGACGTGTCCCTCGCCATCATCTGGTACATACAATCATACACAAACGCAAACAAACGAACGAAACCGAAATTAAACATCTTCATTGCAGGTTGGTTGGAAGTTGAATCATGAGTTAGCACAGAAATTGAAATTACATCACAGTGACCTCAGCCGACGGCGCGGAAGCGGGGGTAAACGGTTGGTTCTCGTGCAGGTCACGCACAAAACACGCCCTCGATTTCTCTTTTCCTGCTTCTTGTTATATTTTTTGCCAAACGAAGTTGGGGATTTCCCACTTCCGGCTTTGCAAATTCCGTTGTTCCTCGAGGAACAAGACACACACACACACTTTCAAGCTTAAACTTCAAGGGGCGCTCGTCCCGCACCGCTTGCACAATCTGCGTAATTCGTCACACGGTGGTAAATGTCACGAGCAGTAGTAGGCACGTTTGACGTAAAGCAAAACGCCGACGAAACCGCGGTAAACGGTGGTGGGAACACTTTCACTAACAAAGCAAACGGCACCACAACAACAACAGCAATCAACCGCGTGATGATAATAGACACTGCGAACACACGGCCGGTGGACAAATATCGCACGTCGGTGATCTCCGTCCCTCTAATACACACCACACAGACACACAACGTCACCGGAAGAGAAACAAACGTCGCAGCGCGCTCTGCTGTCCGACCCGAACGCGCTTGTGGCTGGCGATCGATTAACGTTTTAACCAACAATCCGCTACATCCGCACCGGGGGAGCTCTTGTGGTTCCGAACGCGTCTGGGCGCGAACCTTCGGGCTCTCACACAGTGTGCTCGCACTGTTCTCTCTCTCTCGCATTGCGTACTGCTGCCGCTGCTGCCACTTCCAGCCACAAGACGCGTGCGATGACGCGCCGGTCTGGTCATGAGACGACGAACGTCGTAACTATCACATTGCGTGCGTGGGACCCCTTTAACGCCGTGTAGATATACGCGAGCGGGAGAGCCTCTGAGAGAGCGTGCGGTTGATGATCACGTTGAGCTTCCCGGGTGGAGTAAACAGGTAGAGAGGAGCTCAAGAAACCACGCGTCTTCTCTGTCGGAAGGAAGGAAATAAAGGGATCCCACGAACACACACCAGAAAGGGCACCTCACGTTTGAAAACAAAAACACTCAAATACGAAGGTGCCATCGTGTACGCCACACGTAGGTAACGCGCGAATCGTCATCAATCAAGCGCGGGGTGGAACTGGAGGTTGTGGAACACGTTTTAGAAGTGTATGGCCGGACTGTCTGGTTGCGAGACTTCCATCCTCCCCCCCCCCCTTATTTGAACTAAATTGCGACCTCACGACTTCAGGAAAGTAAGGAAGGAAGGCGAACGACGATTGTGCGCTTTCTTTGTACTGCTATGCCAGGGTTGGACGTCAGGGGAAGGGTGCTCTGGGGGCTCCTGCAACACATTAAGCCTTCGGTTGGGCACATAAAACGACCTTACTGACACATGAGGAGGGCTTGAGGAGGAATAAAAGGCAAACGTCATCAATCGATCCCCGTGTGGTTTAGCCTTCCACCCACAGGGCGCGGGAGTCTCTAGGCCAAGGAGGAATGCCGGCCCTATCTCCAACGTCTTAACAGAGCGAGAGAGAGAGAGTGAGAGGCTCTCGGAAAAGAAGAACCAAACGAGGCCTATTTTAATAGGGAAGTAACACAAAAGTAAGACAGTAGGAAGTAGTGTGCGGTTCAGAAGGAGAGAACCTTTGAAATTTACTTCAATTTTTCGGGGGGGCTTTCCGACCGCTGAACACAACTGATCGCGATGACGCGATAAACGATAAGTAGATTTTGAGAATGGCGGCGGCCATGGTGGACCATGGACCATGGTGTACATAGTCTTTAATGATTTTTTGTAGTCACAACACACACAAAAAAACTCAGAACAATAATGGATGAAACGGATCTGCAAACAAAACCATAGAGAGGAGCCGCCGCACGTCATCATCGGTGGGGGTTTCTCATTGCGGCGAATGCGCGTCATCGCGGACTTGAAAGGATGTTGTATTGGGTTGTCAAAAAAGTTATAGCGCTTTTTTTTCGAACTTTTACTGTGGCTGCAAAAAGAAAGAGAGAGGTGCGGTAGTGTCATGACTTTAGGATTAGTAAAAGTGATTAATCATGGCACGAGAGAAAGCAGTCTTGGAGTTTTTGTTTTGCGTTGTGTTGTTTACTTTTCTCCAGCATTAGGTTAGACTAGCGGGCGTGTACTTGTGGTTCTAACAAGGGTTTCATTTCCGTTAGGTTCCGATATTCATCAATAAAGAAGTGTCCCTTTTATAACAAAACTAGTAGCAATTGTACAGATTAATGGATATCTATAAATAACTTCCATCGCCGAGGATTTGATGGAAATGAAGACTTGAAGAAGAATTGCAGCAACTACTGGAGCTGTAAAGGGACAGCACTTGAAAACGTCACTCCTCTATTAAACGATGATCTCTCCCCATCTGTCACAGTTGATTGAGTATGAGTCGATTAATTGTTGCATCGTCCAGAAAAAAAATAAACGGCAAAAACACTGATTTACTCTCATAGCGCCCGATGACCAAGCAGGATAGAGTTTTTTTTTTTATCAGAGAAGTTCAGGGAAGAACAGGTCTCTACCACTCCATACCCACCTTCATATCCGCATTCTCTCACTGCACCCTAATGCGCACTCTAACGCGTAAAATGATGTGATTATTTTATTCCCGTTAATTCTAACTCCTCCGCGCATTACATGTAATTATTTTACATCGTTTCTGTGGTGTGATTTTCTTCTTAAATTGCAAACCCAACGAGGAGGATGTATGAATCGTTGGTTTTTTTTTTTTGGTCTAGTGTCAACGTTGTGTTTCGATCATTTGCATTACTCATGGACGCAGCAGAATACCCCCGGGGCCCAATGTTAAGTGGTCTGACGGTCTGTTTGTTTGTTGTTGTTGTTGTCTGGCATCTTTCGAAGAGTTTGGACCAGAAATCCCAGACAGTCAGATACAAAGCAGCATACAAAGAAATCCGTCTGTCGCAATTGCAGAGTTGCGTTGCATGAGTGTTAGGCAGCGCTCTGTCAGACAACAAGAATCGTAAGTCCCTCCAAGTCATCGTTTGGATACATTTTTTTTTGGCTCGTGATTGCATGTGTTTTTCCCTTCAAACATTTTTGTAATATATTCCAATTTTTGTTTTATTAAATGTTGATCGCGTGGCTTAATATTTGTATCGATTGGGCCAGGGTTCGAGAAGATGTTTGGTCGGAAGAGCAAATTTTCATTTTCTGTAAAATCTTGGATGTTTTACATTGGGTCACACCAGTTCTGTGAGACAAACAACAGAACAGACAGAGCTCCTACTGAACAAAGTCATCGCTGACAGAGCGCTGCCTGTTTGCCTCAGATGATTAACGTTAGTGCGTCCGCTTCAGATCGGATCTATGGTCACTCCATCGTTTCTTTGTGCTTATCTAGAACGTTCAGCGCTTGTGCTGGCGGGTTTTTTGTCACTCCTACCCAGTTCTTCCCTTTGATAAAGTATAAAACACCCCTGGCCAACGCATTGCTCGCAGCCGTTGCAGTTGTAAGGCAGCAGCAACAAAAAACCCAAAAAAAACCTCACACCCAAGCAAACAGAAAGTGATTTGTTGTTTTTTTTTTATCACACGTTAAACTCTGTTCCCTTTCTATGGTAGTGTGACCGGCTGGATGGAAAAGCCCGCTTATTCACGGCCGCTATCGCCAAGCGGAAGATGATGCTAAATGCATTCACAAACATAACGCGCGCCGCGCAGAGAAAAAGGGAAAATCCCTCGCACATTACCAATCGTCTTTCGATGAAACATCCCCTGACTGATCCGAGCAAAGCAGAGAAAGATCGGAACTTTAAGGGATCCACGAGCTGTGTGCTGCTGTGTGTGTACGCTCGAAACTATCCCAAATAAAGCGGGAAACGGAAAATTATCAACAAGTTTTGCTGCTCATATCCTTTGCCCTTCACATGTGTTCCAACAAGTTTATGCTTCCCCCCTTGAGATCGTTCACCATCATCGCCGCCATACGAAACATATTAAGTGAAGGAAGGCACTAGCGCAAGAAAAAGGGAAAGAATGCGCTCGTCGGTGGGGGGAAAAAGGCGGTAATGTGAGCGCGACATTACCCGCTCGACGGTTGTTGGCACGCGCGCGCTCGCTCGCCCTTTACCAAAAGCGCGCGCGACACGCACATAACAACACCACGATGCGTTTTAAAAATAAATCTTTTCCAACACTATTTTTAGGTCGTCGATGACGACGGGCCCCTTTTTCTTCCTTTTTTTCATCGCCCAAAGGCTAAGGGGGGAGCGCAGGACTTAAATCAAGTTTTCGAGCGGAAAACCATTTTTCCTTCCCTTGTGCTTCGGTTTGTGCTGGGGGAAAGCAGCAAAGGATGCACCACTGTTATGCGTTCCTACTTCCGGTGTTTAGTTTTTCTGGAAGGATTTGTGAGCTCTACCCAACGAACGGAAAGGAAAACATATACAATCCTAAGACAGGGAGAGACCGGCTGAGGGTGCTACTGTCAGAGGGCCCGTGCGTCGTGCACAGAAGCGATTGCCTGTGCGTGAGTGTACGTAATGTGTCTTTAATGAATCTTTTGAGCAGCGGAGCGACGATGGGCCGACGACGGCAGCGTCGTACGTGAAAACGTCGTGAAAAAGGTAAATGACACCGCGTTCAGCAAACCGTCTGAGACATACAAACGTCTTGCGTGTTCGGTTCTCGTGCGCGCCGTGTCTTCCGTGTTCCTTTTTCCCCTCCCTGAGGGGAGACAGAACATTCTCGTCCGTGTGAGTGTGCGTACGCTTGATGGTGGTTTTGATACGATATGGGGTGTGAAAAAGAGCAATCTTTTCCCTTTGGATTTAGGGTATATGTGTGGGATATCGTTGGCAGGGGAGCATGTTCATGTTTGGGGGTGTTTTTTCTTCTACTCAATAGGATGCTTTGAGCGTTTAAACATCACACATGGATTATGTTTTTCATTTGTGTGATGTCATTTTCCGCCTCGAAAAATATCATGCTGGTGCGACGTTTGAGGATACAATAATCAAGGGCATTTTGGGAGACGATGTGCAATTGGTCCGAAATTCTTGAAGTAAACAAAAATATTTTAATTATTATTTTAACGGCAAGTCTATTTATTGTTATGAGACAACACTTTTAAAGCTTTAAATCCTATGCTTTGATGCTTAATGCTATTGAAGATCACGTTTTAGCGCTTGCATAACGTTTAGTCTTTCGATGCGGTGTTAATACACTGAGGACTTCCCATGTTTGGGTTTGTTTACTTCCTTGGACCAAAAATTAGCATTTTGGCAGCTGTTTCTTTAACATTAGTTGGTCATAGTTGCATCTGTTTGATAGCAAATTACTATGGAACATAAGCTATATTGTCGTCTCTCTCATAGATGTCCCTGTCATGCTATTCATATATAGATTCTAAGACCAATATTTGAGCATTTTTTATGTTCGATGAAATGTTGTGTCACTACGTACCAATGAAATGTTGGGTCGAAAGGTTATCCACCTTTAGCCAGCTTTATATTTTCAGGATTTATCATAGTTTGACTATAGATTTATGCACTTTGAACCGATAGATTCTTTGATCAAACGGAATCAGACAATACATTGATAAATGTTAAGAGAAAACGGCAAATATAGAGCAATTCATTAGTCGGTTATGTCTGATTTGAATATTTGTTCAAACAACAATTTAAACAACTGAACACCTAGATAGTTTCTTAGTCTCACTCTTTTCCAACAATCTTAGTGATAATCTGTTAGTTTTGCTTGTATAAAGTTTGATTTCATACTAAAAATCAAAACTGTTAAAGATCCTTAAATATAAAATAATTTGAAGAAGTCATCAATTGAAAACTGGCGAAGGAGTCTGAAAAAAGCGATCAAAGCCTCTACAAACAAGGTGTTCAAAAAGCCTGCAATATTTAGTTGACATTAATAACTTAATAGCTGCATTTATGTCAATTTGGGATGTATAATTTTGTGAGATGAAACAAACTGATTTAATGAATTTGGTAAGAAAAAATAGTTTGCTACACAATATGTTAAGCAGGGACTTGTAGATGAACAATTTAAACTGAATAAACGTATTCAAGAACAAGAAATAATTGCTTTAGGTGCGACGGATCCCTTTTACCTCCTTTATTTTGGATAATGACATCTTTGTAAACTGTGCAACTGGATACAAAAAAAAATCTCAAAACATATTTGTTTACAGTGTTTAATCCTTTTAAAACAAATCGCATATACATTAATATACGATCTATCCTTTCAGTCGCTGGCCGCCGCTTTATGGCATACCTTCGACGGTTTTATGATACGGCAGTTTCCGTATGCCGCATGCCAAAACAACGTGTGTCTGTATGGCCGCGCTGGTGTGGCTGGTTGATTATTTTATGTGCATCGACTAAAATATCGTTGCACCACCACGTCAAATATTCATGTGTATGCGGTGCTGTGCTCTGTGTACGTCGTCCTGCACCAAAAAAACAAGGGGGAGAGAAACAAAATGAAGCAAACATCAACATAAACGAGAGCATTAGAACCCGTGGTGTGTTAGGTAGGAAAGAGACAAACCACACACTCACACACACACACACACACTCACACATACATAAACATATGCACACAGAAATCCCACTAAACGTCAACATATCCAAAGTCGAAGCTTTTTATCCGTTCCGCTTTAGAGAACGGCTAAGCATCTGCAGTATTGATTTTTGATTTTTATTTTAAAACTTCCCAAGGCGGTCTGTGCCTGTGTGTCTGTGTATGATCAACGCTCACGGTCATTGTTGGATGAGGGAAGGTTGTGGAAAATTCAGACCGTTTCGACAGGTAGCAAAACTATGTGGCAATGTGGCTGTTTTTAGAGACTGCTGGACTTAGGATATGTTTTTGGGGCCAATGTCGAACTATTTCTGTTTCACAGAACAGGGCGAACAAAAGGTGTTGTTCCTGATGGCGGATTGTCGTGGGAGAGCACGGCAGTCTGATTTGGTGTTGAGAAATTAAAGATAGCAAAACACCATTTTCAGGTCATGTTTTAAAGTGTTCCGAAACAAGTTGCCAGTAGCACAAAGAAGAAGAAGAAAAAAAACATGTTAATTAGCCTCGTTTTGACACAATAAAGCCTCTCCCATCAGTCGCGCTGTTGGGGTACACGATTAGCAATCACTTGCAATAAAAATCCCCATCGAAGAAGCATTATCACATTAAAGCAGCGCGCTTTAGCAATAAACCGTGGCGATCAAATTTTGATGTTTTTGTGTAATGCTTACTAACACGCAATCATTACGAAGACGATATGGTGGATTTCCCCCTTTCGCAAACTGTACTCCGCAACTGGTAGACCTAATCACAATTAAAGAGAAGATAGTGTGTGTGTGTGTGTGTGTGTGTGTGTGTGTGTGTGTGTGGGTCTGTAACAAACTTTCAACTAACTTTCAATCGATGATACATCATAATGCGACGGAGCATTTGTGGCGTTATGATTTACTAAGCGCACTCAGTTGGAACACAATTTTACGCAACCGACCGATCGTCGAGTCGCTGTGCGATAGCGTAATGAAAAGTAACAAGCTTTTACAACTTGTTAGAGCACATTGCACATAGCATTCCCGTCAGCGAGTTGCGCCTGTCTGTTACAGCAATAGCAGGGCCCTTAAGTAGCAAATTAACTCTGAGGCTAGTTGCCATCACTTTTTATAACTTTGATTCGTGTAAGAACGGTTTTGGCGGCGCTCCAAAGGTTCAAATAATTAGCTTCACACAGTATTGGGTGATGGCAAAAGTGTCAATATTCCTGCAAAGGGCCTTTTCGAATGTCATGCCGCAATAGTGATCAAACAAGTTTACTGATATGCTTCACAATTATATTTAAAAACTGAAGCGACTCTGGCTTTGATAGTTAAACGAAGGGTTAAAACTTTACGGTGGTGGAATTTAAATTACTTTCACATTCTCACATGCTCTGCGGAAACATTCCTGCTGCTCTCGCGTGTCTGAGATAAGCATACAGCACTCCACCGTGCAATGATTGGAAGAGGTTTTGAGGCGAAAACTTTTCCAATTATCGCTTCAGCGCGAATGTGATCGGTCAATGTGCGCTCGGTTCGATGATGCTGGCTGCTGCCGGTTGTTGTACTGCTCGTTTGACATTTGTGAAATGGAGCCCGGTTCGGGATGCAAAGTTCGTCTATTGAGCTGTCATGCAGTGGCGCAGTACTGGGCGCTCTCATTACCCGTCATCGAAACCCCACACCCCGAGGGAACTGAGAGAATAGGACATGGCACATCTGTTCAAGCAAACAACAATACACACACGGCAGTGAGCGGCATAATAAGCGCGCGCCCGCGCGCACGTGGGCAGTGTTGACACGCGAACGCGGTCGTACGGTTTTGTTTGCGTTAACTTTTGCGTGCTAATTAAACGGTTACATTGAGCCGGGCCCGGCGCAATTTCCCGGTGTGCTGTGCTGTGGAACACCACGGGGTGAATGAAAATCTAGGAAATCAAACATCGTTTGTAAATCTAGCGATGTGATTCTTTGTTTTTATTACTATTTTTAGCGCATTGTTATTCGTCATATTACTTTTTTTCAAAACAGGAGAAAAACAAATTTGTTTAAGGAAATGTTGACACAGCTGGTCACCCGGAAC